>NC_039361.1:74366960-74704046 GCF_003573695.1 Papaver somniferum | reverse complement strand
TTCAACCTGTTATTGTTTTGAATACTCATCAGTTAATTTACATGTATATAATAATTAAGGGTGCAAAAATTGACGATTACTTACCCTCAAGACTTCATTCCATCCGCTATGATATTCACCATCAACTTCCAACACTTTTGCAGAATAAAGTGAAACCTGTCTACTTATTCCCTGAAATCGACTCTGGATAGAAGTCCAAGTACGTTTCGGTTTACAAGGCAGGGTTCTTCCAAATTATCTTTGATCCGACTCCATAATACTCTTTCTGGTTGATCGGTTCCGGTTGCAGAATCTTGAGATATGGCTAAATGGATTCTACATATCATTGTATCTTCTTCTGTTGTAAAATTGGGACCTCGTGGTGCCATATTTCTATATTTCTTGAAATAGAAATTATAAATGATAAGATTATGCAGAAATAAGTTTGTCAAATGCTATATATAGATATACGAAAGAGTCGTTGCAATCTATCAAACGGTCGGAAAATCAGAAAACCAAAATCAGAATTCCAAAATATAACCGTTGGCGCACGTAATACATGCGCCTGGTAACAGACGCTCGTAATACATGCGCTCCGAACAAACGCTCATAATACGAGCGTCCGTCCCAGACGCTCGTAAAACATGCGCCCACTCCAGACGGTCCTAATATATGCGCCCATCCCAGACGCTTCTAAAACATGCGCCCACTCCAGACGGTCGTAATATATGCGCCTCACTCATACGCCCATAAAACATGCGTCTCACTCATACGCCCATAAAACATGCGTCTCACACAGACGTTAATAATACATCCGTCTCCCGCATACGATCATAATACATGCGCCCGGACCAGGCGCTTTTAGTAACTGCGTCCAAACCAGGCGTTTTTAATAACTGCGTCTGCTATGGGGCGTAGGTTTTATCTACGTATGGCCCGGCGGTGTTTATAATAACGCCTAACTCAAACGCTCTATATACATCCGCCCCATTATCATACGTTATTTATACGTACGCCCGATGTGGAGCGTCCACTATACTTCCGTCTGAAATCATAGCCCACTATACTTCCGTCCCACTATTAATCATTTTAGTCTGGGTTGGCGACCACATTTGGTCGCAAACCCTAATTAACTGGACTAAATATGGTTTTAGTCAGTACCACTGCGGCTGAATTTGGGACCAAATTTGGGTATAGTCCCCAAATTTGGTCATGACTGTGGTTGCTCTCAGGGTGCCTAAAAAATGCAAACAAGGCTTAGACGCAACCAAATGCGTCACTTTATTGAATTATTTGGCCAAGAAAGACGCACAACACTTAATCATCCATAACAATTAGAGACGGTTATTGGCATGCTCGTAGTCTATCACGAGTGTCCTATAAAGTAAATATCATGTTGTGGTCAGTTCCAACTTCCATCATTGAGCAATATGAAAAACGTTCCAAGGAGGTGATTAAGAATAATTCAGGGCTTTACACACATCGATTGATGATAGTAGGAATTACCAATAGGTACTATTATGGTACTCTTAGTTAATGGCAGGTCCACCTACTAAAGCCCAGTAACCAGAGGTCCATAATAAAAGAAAAAAGAGAAAATTGGACCAAAAATTTTATCCCCTGGTCCGGTACACGTGCGGGACCGGTAATGCGTAATTTCGAAATTCCCAAATTAACCTTCCACCTCTAGATATTTAATCTCCTGGTTCTTATCGCCACCTTCTCTTTCAATTTTTGGTTTTGCTCCAAAGAAGCTTTCACGCTGGAGATCTTTTTGATTTCGTTAATTGAGTCGCCAATTCGATCCCAAAGCTAACGTTTTGTATATTATAGAAGAACTCCTCCGATGAAGATTTTTGCAAGATATATAGGTTGATTTTCTTACTGTTGATGTTAGTCTAGTTTTTTTTTTATAATCAATTTTCATCCAGTAATGTTTATTTTAGGGCTTCTAATATTAATCGTTTAATGGATGTTTGATTATGTTTTGATCTCCTTGTTTGATTGTTTATTTTATTTTATTAAAAAATAGTTCAGATCTATATGGATAATCATGTTTTTTGTCAATTTCTTCACTAGATCTGATCATATCAGTTTCATTTTGTTGGTTTTAGATGTGTTTCGGTTTATTTCTGTGTATGAACCAACAGTACGTATCTGCAGTACCGACAGAAACCTAGTTTTGAAGACCTTTTTTTATTTGATTCAGAAGTACATATATGGAATATTGAAATAGAAGTGCTTCAATACTGTTTTTTCACGGATTCGTTAATTATTTTTGACATGCAGCTGATTGTTGTGTATGAACCAACAGTACGTATATCCCGTACTGACAGAAACCTAGTCTACTTTTAAGAAGAAGAAGAAGAAGAAGAAGAAGAAGAACAAGATGGTGCATCGTTATGATTTACGAGGAGAATATTTGTTTTCTGTTTCCAGGTATGCTTTCTAATCATCTTGTTTGATTATTTTGTTCGGTTTTTCTTCTTTTGATTTGTTTTTTTGATTGTATTCTGATAATCAAATCGATTTGATTGACGCTTTTATGGTTTTTAGGTTTGTTACAGTTGTTTTTCGTGTATGAATTGACAGTACATATATGGCGTACTGATACAAAACTCTTCTAATTTTGTTTTATTTGAAGTTTTTCCAATTTTTTTGGTTCGATCCATGAGTATGTATGTATAATACTGATAGGAAGTGCTATTTGCTGTGTTTTTGCTCCTTTTTTAGTCTTACCCTTCAATACTTATGTGAAATACTGTAATATGTCTTTCGATTCTCTTATTTTTCATAGATTTGTCACCTGTTGTTGTCATACTGTTGATTTGTAGTTCATGAATCTTCAGTACATATATCACATACTGATAGGAAGTGTTCCTTGTTATGTTTGATTCAGTACGTATATGAAATACTGACATAGATGCTCTTTGTTACGTTTGATTCAGTACTGGAATTGGATGTGGAGATGATCTGGAGTTGCAGTTCAGAACTTATTGCAAGAAATGACAGATTTTGAATGATAGGAACAGGAGTTGTTGTTGGTTCAGATTTGCAAGCTTGTGAAATTGGTGGTGGTCTTGATGAAGTTACAAATTGGTTGTGATGTGTGTTTGAAAGAAGGTGTGCTGCAAATGGATTTGGAGGAACATAGAAGGTTGGGTTGCTGATGTAAACTGAAGATACAGATGAGATAGAGGAGGAATTGTAGGTGGTGATTACTGTGAACAAAATCAGTGGATGAGACGTTCGTCTCAATGGGTTTATGAAGATGGTAGTGTTGTTTAAACAGGGAAGAAGAACAAGTCTGTGTTGCATCTGAATTGAAATGACAATGGTGTTGATGTAGCTGTTGCAGTTGTGGTTTAAGCTAAGAAGATTGTGATGCAGCAAGATAGAAGATTACTGAGAAGATGGAGCTGAAGGCAGTGGTGAATGGTTGACTGCAGAGGTGCTGGTGCTGCAATAAAGTAAAGTGAATTGAGGAGTACTTAGATTCCTAAGTAGTGTAGCAGATATGTACTCATATTTGTAAGCAGTGTGGAAGATATGTACTCAAATTTGTAAACAGTGTAGCAAATATGTACTCAAATTTATGGTTCTTTATATGTTTTAATTAAATTTGGACCTCCAGATAAATAAAATCCCGATTTGGTAGAAATGTGTTATTTCACACGTACTTAAACAGTGGGGTATATTAGTCATTTTCATGTTTTCAAATAATTTTGGACCTTAAAATAAGAGTAAAATCTAGTTGGACCCTGCTATAAATAACCTTATGGGCTTAGGACCAAACAAGAAATTTTCCTTGATGATAAGATATGTTGGGTAATAAATATATTACAACTACAGTGAAAGGTCTTTAATCACCTTGGATAGATGTAACAACACGAGGGCTCATATTGCATAAAGTAAAGCCGTTGGAGACATCATGGGTAGTTTATGGCAATTTCTCTAAGACATCTTTTGTCAAAGCTAGGCTTGTGCATATGATTATGCATGATTTTTGGTCATTCCGTTGTTACATAAATATGTATATCGGCTTCGTAAATCAGTAAGCAAGAGAGTTATATGAGAGTTGAGATAAACAAAAGTGTAGACTACTTGGAGTCCATGTTCAAATAATTTTGGTTGTTCTTCCCTTTATTGCAGTCAAAGTAAATTTGTTGTGTTGTGTTATCACGTTCAAAGTAGTACTAGTAAGTGTATTAATGTATACAATGAACATCAGACGCATTATGAGGTGCATGAAAAGATTGAGAAAAGAAGAAAAGTCTAGATTTGACCATTTTGTGAGATTGTTGGTGCACACTTTATTGAGCAGGAGTTTAAGGTTGAAGCACGATTAAGTACAACTTGATTCATTAGACGGTTGCATCGATGCGTTTAATTCAAAGAAAAATTGTGGATTCGAATTGGGAGTATGAAAAAAATGGATGGTTTTCGAATTTGACAGACACGTGTCACCCATATTATGTGAATCCAAATCATACAAGTGTGGTCCTAAACATTGAAACTTAACATGGTAAATTTGTTTTCCACCCTGAAATTCCTTACCGTGATTATAAATTTACTCCATGACCCAAAATTTGCACCTTCAACCAAATTTGTTAAACTTTGTTAATGTTGACGGCGGTTTTTAGTTTAGGGTTAAAATCGTAAAAACATAGTCAAACAGTGACATCATACTTGAATAGTAATGTCGCCACTAGCACATTTATTGAACCGTTCAACATGTCAGCTTAAAATTATCGGGGTACCTTTTTTATGTATATGTCGTGCTCCACGGCAGAGCCCTCGGTACTGACTGGCATCATCTCTACACATGCCAGCCACGCATGCTAGCCAAACGTGTCAATGGCATGTCATGCCAGCCACATCTCCGAGCTAAAGGCATGCCGACCATGCCAGCCACACCACCGTGCCAATGGCATGCCATGCCAGCCATATCTCCGCGCTAAGGCATGCTGACCATGCCAGCCGTGCCAACGACATGCCATGTCAGCCACATATCCGCGCCAAAGGCATGCTAACCATGCCATGCCAGCCACATCTCCGCGCCAAAGGCATGCTGACCATGCCAGCCGCACTACCGTGCCAATGGCATGCCACGCCAGCCACATCTCCACGCCAAAGGAATGCCAATCATGCCAGGCGCACCACCGTGCCAATGGCCTTCCATGCCAGTCACATCTCTGCGCCAAAGCCATGCCAGCCGCACCATCGTGCCAATGACATGCCATGCCAGCCGCACCGTCGTGCCAATGACATGCCATGCCAGCCACACCTCCACACTAAAGCGATGCCAGCCATGCCTCCATGCCGCTGGCTGCCAAACGAAGGGTTGCAACAATCAACGGCTGTCCTTCCTCCTGAGATACAGATCTCAGCCGTACAAACTTGCCATCAAATGACTTGTGGCAATCTCTTGGCTATGGTGCAAACGCTTGGCCACGGTGCCAAAGCCATGCCGGCCATGCCTCCATGTCTCTGGCTGCCAAACGGAAGGTGGCAACAATCAATGGTTGTCCTTCCTTCTGAGATGCAGATCTCAGCCGTACAAACTTTCCAACAAACGACTTGTGCCAATCTCTTGGCTACGGTGCCAACTCTTGGCCACGGTACCAAAGCCCTAATTTGGCCACGTCAAAGCCATGCCGGCCATGCCTCCATGCCACTGGCTGCCAAACGAAAGGTTGAAACAATCAACGACCATCCTTCCTCCTGAGATGCAGATCTTAGCCGTACAAACTTACCACCAAACGACTTGTGGAAACCTTTGGCTACGCTGCCAACTCTTTGGCCACAGCACATACTTAGATATGCAAATTCTTTGGTCACGACACCAAACCCTAATTAGCCACACCAAGAGCATGCGCAAGCCATGCCAGCACCGTGGCCACGCCACCGGCTACCAACGGGGGGTAACCACAATCAACCTTCCTCTCAAGATGCGAAATCTCGACCGTCGAAAGTCACCACCGAACCGGCAAGCCTCTCAATCTTAACTTTCCAAACAATAGAAACATGCTACACGTTTTCCACGAAAACACTCGAGACATCAAAACATGTCACAAACTTGGGGATGCTCATCAGGGTATTGGTCTGGCGGTTTACATCGTGCGGCGTACACTACGCCCGCTACAAGAAAGTGTCGTAAGAGTGAGGCGTTTAGTAAATACAGGAAGTAATGGTGAAACGTTTCCTTCATTATGGAAACATCAATTCCATGCGTTACCAGTTACCGCTTTCTTCCATTTACTCAACCGTTTCCACTTCTTACGAGACTAGGGTACGTTTTTGTTGAGACTTGTATAAATAGGTATCACCTATTTCCAACAAAGGACAAGTTTGGGTCAGGAGAATACAACACTCAGAAATCACTTGTTAGCTTTACCATTTGTTAGCTTTCCACTTTTTGATACAAATCGTCAAACAACTACTCTTCCCGAATCAACTATTCTGGTCTCAACACTCTCTTCGCTTCCCTCCCTAGACCAACCCTTCTCCTTCACTTTGTGACTGAAGCAAGTCTGGAACGACCATTTCTTGGTTTAGGCCGGATTTGTACAGATTGATCTCTCGAATCAAAGTACTCCCTTGCAGTACATTGTTTAGGGTTTAGACTCGTTTCTCACCCACACACTCGAAATTACCAAAATCAGCAGAAACTGCTTTCACCCTCAAACAATTGGCGACCACAGTGGGAGATTAATCTCTCGGTTGCAATACCAATTTCAGATTATGCTTTTTAACTCCAACTCAGGAAAATGGTCGGTTTTAGGGCTGAATCCGTGCCCCCAAGTTCCACTCAGGCGAATGGCAATGTTTCCTCTCCCAACGCAACATCCAACAACGCAATCTACGAAGAAGTTCTAAAGCTGGATGATTTGGCACGGGTTCAGGAGATCCACACCAGGAATATGGATCTGATGAAAGAGGCGATTAACAGCATACTCGACTTCCTTATCCGCTTAACATCGGAGTTGAGTGACCCACCTGTCCCGGAAACTCCGGGACTGGGAACGATCATTCCCAAGTCAACAGCTTCACTACCAATCAGAAAACAGTAGGCCAGGTAGCGGCCTCATTGGTGGAAAGTTTATGTGAACTTATACATATTTCAAAGGATCAACGGATGGAGACGTTCATTGCCATCAATTGAATAGCGTTAAACGCATCCCTGGTTCCTTCGCATTTGGAAACGTCAAGAATGCCGGAGATGTCCATCAATAATGTTACGTTTACTGACGACGACATGATGGCAGAAGAAGGACATAACCGGGCCCTACACGTCACAGCCTGTATCAAGGATGTGGAATTCAAAAGGGCCCTCATCGACACAGGAGCGTCCTCCAATGCCGCTACCCTAAGGACGCTCAGAACAGCCAGGGTGCGGCCAAGTGAAGTCGTGCGATAGCCCACTACGATGACCGATTTCGAAGGCAACCAAACCAGCACGTATGGGTACATCAACCTGAATCTGTCAGTAGGACCGGTCCAGCCAAAGGTGAAGTTCGAAGTAATCAAAAAAGAGCCAGATTGCCATATGATACTGGGAAGGCCATGGCTCCACGACAACATGAGTCATTCCTTCGACATATCACCAGTGCCTGAAAACCATGCTAAACGGAGAAGTCATCTGCATCTCTGCATCGTTATCTCCCTATGCGCCGATTTGTGGCATGGAGATGTTTGAGCCAAAGACCTGCCCGCGAGGAGCAGCCAACAAAACTCGCCACTCTCCACTGCCAAAGTGGGCGTCAATCAAAGGAAGCGACGGGCTTGCATCATTTCACAAAGAAATTCGGTCTCACACCACCTATAGGAAAGAGAAGCGCGTCAGTCTCCACCCGCCAAACCAGAGTTTCGCTCGCTCCCGTACCAAGCAAAAACGGGCTTTTATCATAAGTCATGATGAAAAAGGGAAAATCGTGTATCAGCGCCGTTGTTAGCAATTAACAGGGGAGACTACCATACAGTCTCTCCGTCCAACAGAATGCAAACACAGTAACGAGCCGCAAGAGGAAGTACCAGATGCACCAGGACAGCTACATGACGGAACCAACTCTACCATGGACGAGCTTGAGGTTATCAATGTCGGGAGTGAGGAATCTCCGCGACCCGTCTCAATCAGCTCGACTCTATGCGCATACGAACGCGCAAAGATGGTAGACCTTCTCAAAGAATATCAAGACGTATTCGCATGGACATACGAGGAAATGCCTGGCTTGGACGAGAAGATGGTCAATCACCATCTACACATAATACCTGGTTGTCCAAGGTAGTTCCGGTAAAAAAAAGAACGGCCAAATCAGGTGTTGTGTCGATTTTAGGGATCCGAACAAATGTTGCCCTAAAGATGATTTTCCACTTCCTAACATTGACATGCTGGTAGACGCCACCAGTGGACACCATATGTTCCCTTTCATGGAAGGGTACAGCGGCTACAATCAAATAAAGATGTACGAACACGACGCAAGTAAGACGGCTTTTCGAACTCCTCTCGGAAACTTTTACTATACTGTGATGCCTTTAGGCTTGAAAAATGCCGGCGCCACCTACCAGTGCGCCATGACTACCATTTTTCACGACATGATGCACAAGCAAGTCGAAGATTATGTAGATGATATAGTGCTTAAATCAAAAACTTGGGCGGCTCATGCGGAGATTCTGCGGCAGGTGTTTGAAAGGTGTCGCGCGTACAAACTGAAGATGAATCTATTGAAGTGTGCTTTTGGTGTCTCTTCGGTAAAGTTCATAGGTTTCCAGGTAACCGCCGAGGGAATTAAAGTCAACCCGGTCAAAACCCAAGCCATCCTCACAATGCCACCACCGCTAACTGTGAAAGAACTCCAGAGTTTCATGGGTAAAATAAACTACATTCTCCGCTTTATACCGGGGTTGGCTCAACTTGTTGCTTCGTTTACCCCCTTGCTGAAAAAAGGAGCGAGCTTTGTCTGGACCACGCTACAACAGGAGGCGTTTCGGAAGGTTCAACAAATATTGTCTTCCCCAGCTGTCATGAAGTCTCCCGTACAGGGAAGACCGTTGTGCCTCTACACTTCTTTTAGAGACACTGCCGTTGGAGCTCTCCTCGCCCAAAAAGATGACGAAGGGATTGAACATCCCATATACTACTTCAGTCGAACTTTAAGATATGCCGAACTCAGATATCCGAAAGCAGAAAAGGCGTGCTTGGCCCTGATTCACTCCATCCAGAAATTCAGACATTACCTGCTTTCCAACAAAGTGGTACTGATATCTAAGTCCGATCCTGTGAAGTTCCTCCTCTCAAAACTGGCCCTGATAGGAAGGCCAGCCAAATGGCTCCTCCAAATGTCAGAATTTGATATAACATGCGCTTCCCCGAGAGCTATCAAAGGGAAAGCAGTTGCGGATTTGCTAGCAGCATTCCCGGGAGAGAATACCACAATACTAAACGAGGACCTCCCTGGAGATTTTCCGGAGATCTCTTTCATCAAGGAAGAAACGTGGCTACTATTTTTCGACTGCTCCGCCACCCCTAAAAACGGTACCGGAGGAGCAGGTGTGGTTCTAGTATCCCTGACCAGTGAAGTCTCCTTGCACTCCTTCAAGCTAGACTTCCCTTGCACCAACAATTCAGCAGAATATGAAGCCTTTCTCATCGTACAGTCATTGGCTAAACAAGATGGAGCCACACGCCTGGATATAAAAAAGGATTTTAAATTACTTGTCAACCAGGTAAATGGAGTATATGTACTGAAGGAAGTAACATTGGCCCCATATAGAGCCGAGGTACAAAAGATACTAAATTACTTCGCCCAGCGACCATAACGCATGTTGGTCGCAGCGGTAACAAACATGCTGATTGTCTAGCCACACTAGCATCAAAACTGCAATTCGAAGGTTTTGAGGAAACCCTGATAGTGAAGAGACGAACCGTGGCTTCAACATGGCTTTTGCAACCCGAGGAGGCTGAAGCCGTCGACTGGAGAACACCGATTATCCAAGAGATTAACGGCTCGCTTTCCCAGGGAAAGGTCAGTCTCAAAACTTTACAAAATTTCTTCATGCTCCGAGGAGTGTTGTACCATCGGAACCCAGACGGTTCCTTGTCAAGATGCCTCGGAGAGAAAGAGGAGCAACAACAACTCAACCGCGTCCATGGAGAAGTTTGTGGGCTAACACTAGTGGTGACACTCTATCGCCGTTTGCAACACCTTGGATACTACTGGCAAGAAATGGAGACTCAATCTCGGTTACTTCAAAGAACCTATTCCAATTGTCAAGCGTCGCCGCATCAATTGGAAGTCTTCAATATTGGCCACGTCGGGAACTGGCAGGAGACATACATCAGTTACCTTCGCGACAGCGTACTCCCCACCAACAAGAAGGACGCAGCCGAGATAAAACAAAGGTCCAATAGATTCATATTCCATGAAGGAATCTTATATCGTAAAAGCTCTGGAGGAAGTTTTCTATAGTGTTTGAACGAGTCAGAAATCCTGATCATGCTGAAAGAAATGCACGAAGGCGAACACCAAGGAAAACGGAAGTTATTTCTTCAGATTTTACACGAGAAATACTACTGGCCAACCATGGAGGATGATGCAGCTGTTTTCATTCAGAGATGCCAAAAATGTCAAATCCACGAAAACCTTATCCATGTACCGTCGACTCCTCTGCTCTCAATAAGCAGTCCGTGGCCCTTTTATAGCTGAGGACTCGACATCATTGGAAAGATCAACCCGCCGTCTTCAAAACAGCACGAGTACATAATAACGGCAACGGAGTATTTCACCAAATGGGTCGAATCCATACCTTTACGAGGAACTACTGGAGCCACAATCGCGGCATTTATTAAGGAGTACATCATTTGCGGATTTGGCGTGCCTAAACATATTATCATCGACAACGGCACTCCTTTCGCCAACAAGCAAGTACGGGAATTACTTAAGGAATATGGAATCAAGCAAGTTTTCTCCACCGTGTAGTATCCCAAGGAAACAGACAGGCTGAAAACACAAACAAAACTTTGATCTGAATCCTCAGTCGGACAGTGCACGATAATCCTCGGACATGGAACGAACAATTGCCAATGGCACTTTGGGCGTATCGGACATCACCAAGAAGTTCCTACGGCGCAGACGCCATCCTCCCTCGTCTACGGCGCAGACGCCATCCTCCCAGCTGGTAGGTGTCTAAAACACCTTAATATTTAACTATTGTTTATGCTTTCTTTGCTAAGTTTTCTTGTAAATTATGTATCTTAAGTTTGCTTTTGAGTGTTTAGGTACTTTGGAGTCATTTGGAACAAAAGGAGAAGAAACATCGCTTAAAAGGACAAAAGTGTTGGAGACGGATTATTTCTCATTATTTGCTTTTATTTCTTCATCTCGATCCGAAAAGCATGTCGGCTTTAGTGATGCAAATATTGTCTGAAAATCATGACAACTTTAGTGATGAAAAGAAATTGAAGAGAAGAAATGGATTTGAGAAGTAAAAAACGGCTGTTGTTGGTGGAAGAATTCAAGCGAACAAAAGAACGTTTATTTGGAGCAAGGAGGGAATAATCATCGTTGCACAGGGAAGTGCTGTCAGAAGCACAATGGAGGAAATGGAGTCATCATTCTACTGTGGCTTATATCAACTTATGGGGTGCCTAGAATTCTGGTTAACCCTTATCTAGTACACCTGGGAGGCTATATCCACGTTTATTCTCCTACAAAAGACCTAAAAATCATAGAAGAATTTCTCTTATCATTTACATTTATTTATTCCTCTCTACCTGAAACTGAGAGAAGGCGGTCATGGAGATCGTCAGAGGAAATTAGAGAAATCAAAGGGGTTTTGAGTTAAGCAGTTAATGAAGTTGATAGTTCAATCGATTCAGAAAATGGTGATGTTCTCTTAAGAAGAAATTAAGGAAGAACTGCAGTCATTAAAAGAAGAAATTGAAGAGATTGAGAGGGGTTTTGGTTCTGTTGGTGTTTCCATTTATAAGCTGGGCAGGAAATGGAGTTCGAGTTCGATTCAGAAGGGGAATTTAGGGTTTCTACAATCAAAGAGAGAAATCCAGGAAGAAAAGATTAAAGTGAAGATGGGTTTTGGTCCGAGTTTGAATCCATGGAATTAAGAGTTCGATGGTGATACAGTAGTGGAGTTGGTGCTGCTGCTGAAGTACCAGATGAAGAACTGCCGTTTAATTGGAGTTTGGTGTTGTCGAATTGAGCTGAGATTGAGAAGTAGAAGATGTTGTTCTGGCCAGTTGCTTATGGGTTAGCTGAGAATTAGAAGATGGTAGTACTAGTGCCACTGAATCTTGATGCCGATGGAAGAACTGGTGGGAATTATGGTCAAAAACAATATGATTTTGGTGACTTGTGCTGATTCAAGGGGTTATGAGCTGCAATTGGAGATGAATCTGGTGGTGCAATTGGCTAGGATGGAATAGCGTTGCTTCAAGGATTAATGGGTTGTATGAGTTAATGATTACAGGAGCAAGGAGGAACTAAGATGGTGTTGTTGCCATTGAGTTCAGTTGGACAGAATTTGAGACAAGGAATTGTTGGTGACTGTATGGGTTGTGCAGCTTGAGTGTGAAGTTGCAGTTGTAGGTGAAATAGATAGTGAAGCTGTTGTTGTGTCACAATGAATAGATTCGCAGTGAAGGGTTGGCTTTGTTGCAGTTCAAGCTGGTTCGAGTTGACTTGGTGATGCCTGGATTTGTGATGTATGGGTATAAACTGATGGCATATGGGTATATTGATGCCATGTTTAGAACAGTGGGTTCTTGGAAGGCCTAAAGCTGAGATTGCAGAGATTATCTGTGGTGGTAATGGAAATGCAGGTGGCTTCATAACTCTTTGCAGAAATGCACTGGTGGTGTTGTTGCTGTGTAGATGGAATGATGATGATTTAGAGCAGAATGGGGCTGCTGTGAGAGCTTGAGTTGAGCAAGAGTTACAGATAGAGCTACATGTGCAGTTGCAGGTGCTTAACAAATGATTGTCATGATGCTGAAATGAGAAGTGGAACTGTTGGAGATGGCAGTGCAATTACAGATGATGCAGGAGGAATCGCAGGTCATGGGTGCAGCTGCAATGGAGGAACTCAATGAGAAATTAGGGATGTAGATGGATTTGCTGGTGTTTACAGGCAAGATTTGGTGGATGCTACTGCTCGTGAGGAAACTGATGGCTAGAGTTGAATGGAGATAGTATGGCTGTGACAGAGTTGGTGGTGCTGCTTCAAGGAACTGACATGGGTAGTTGTTAGTTAATGGCTGAGAAGATGCAAGTTATGGTGAATGTGCAGCTGGTTATGAGGTTGAAGTGATGCAGTCGATGGAGTTTGAAGTTGAGAGGAATGGCTCAAGTTCAGGGGTTGTGTTGATTGAATTTGAGTATGCAGAAATGAGTTGTTGCTGCCATGGGGGAATCTATGTGGAGCTATGGGCAGAGATTTCAAGTTTTGGAGATGCAGCTTTTGCAACTGTTAGTTGTGGTACTGATGTGGATTGATGAAGCTGAAAGTGCAGGGATGTTGAGTGTGATTGTGTTGCTGGTCTTGTGACTGAATCAGTGTTGCAGCTGTGCAGTGTTGATATCGTGAAGGTTACATGGATTAGATGAATGCATTAGGTTTACAGGGAAGCTACAATGGAGCTTGCAGTTCAGTTGGAGATGTTAATGGTGCTGGTAAAGATACACAAAAGTATGGAGCTGTGAACTGATGCCGCAGATGAGAATAGTGGGTGTGTGTGTCGAATCAACAACAAACTGAGTACAATGTGAACGACGAATCTGGTGGCTTGCTGCCATTGTCAAGTAGATATGGGATTGCAGTTGAGTTGCTACGACAGCTTGGTGGTGAAGCAGTGGCGATATTGAACTCATGGAGGAGGTGCAGATAGGTTTGTTGAGCCGCAGTTGCAGTTCAAGCTGCTGGAATAATTGTGTTGCTGTAATGAATTGCGGAGTTGGTTGTGCAGCTGTAATGGGTACAGAAGTAGCAGGTTTGTGAAGTGGTTTTGATGGCAGGTGAATGAGTTGAAGCACCAGCTGAGACAGGAAAAGATGCAGATTTGGAGTTGGTTGTGGAACTGGAGCTTAAATGGAAGAATGAGCTGGTAGGATGCAGTGATGCTGAATGAATAAGGAACCACGGATGGAAGAGTGTTGTTGCTGCCATAATGGAGAGGATACAACTGAGTATGGAGCTGAGATGCTGCCAGTGATAGCTGTTGCTGCTTATAATGGGTTATTGAAATATGCTGCTGTGGCTAGATGGATAATTTCAGAGTTGCATCTAATGGGTTTAGGTTGAACTAGAACTGATAGCAAATAGTTGTGGCAGAGTCGCAAAGGAGTTGAAGCTGTTGCTCATTACAGGACAGAGAAAATGGATCTGGTGGATGTTTACAAAGGGTTTTGGGAAGCAGCAAATGAATTTAAGCAGGTGTTTAGTAGTGGGGTTAGCTATTTGCAATTTCATGTGCAAGCAGAGAATGAATGAAGGGTATGAACGTGTATTGGTTCATGACTGAGATGGATTCGAATGGTCCGGGAAAGGAGATGGAGTACATCAAGTTGCAGCTGCAGCTGAAGCCGAAATAATGACGTTGGTGTCTGAAGCTGACGGAGTTAATGAACTGAATTGTGTTGTGGTGGAGCTCGCTGCAAGGAATCCGATGGCTGAGTTAGAAGATAATGAAGATGCTGATGCTGTGAACATGGTACTGCAGATGTTTGTGTTGTTGCAGGAGTGGACGATGAAGCTGCAGATGGTCTACCTTGAATGGGTTTTTTTTATGGCAGAACGAGTTCTCTGAATAGAAAGGCAGTGCAGGGAAGACTCGCCTTTGATTAATTAAGAAGGCTGTATGATTAATTAAATGTTGTGTGTGTTGAGTGATTGCAAGAACTGCAGGGAAGAAGAATTATGGGTTACAGTTAGCTGGTGGTGCTAGAGCTGGATGCCTCGTCAGTTCCACAAGATTGACAAGCTTAGTAAATTCTACATGGGCCTGTATTGACTGGGTTATGGCTGCTAGTGGGCTGGAACGTGAGTTAGTAAATTGGAGGTGGTCGAGATCTTTTGGAAAACCAATTCACACAACTGGGAGGCCATATAACTTCTCTTTTGGAATCTCTAATAAAAAATCATCTTCGTCTCTACTTTTGTGTTCTAGGGTTTAGAAACATGATAGGTTTTCTTTTCTTTCTTGTTATGAACTCCATTCACATGTTTAGATAATTTTATCTTGGTTAAGGAATAGGGTTATTTTGTTTTTGGTACTTAGGTTTTGTCCAAATTTTGAGTTTGGTCTAACATTTGTCCAGCTTGATGTTTGGTACTTGGAAAAGACGTTGACCCCGATTGACCACGTTAAATATTGACTTATGTTTAGTAATTATAAAATACATTAAATAAATTCTAATAACTATACCAATATACCCTTGACTTCACACATATTTACACAATTATATAACTCCTCTTCACCATTTTCTCTATCTCTGGTTAGAGAACTAACTTCCATTTGCCAACTTCAGACTCACCTAATTGATTTGTTGAATCAATTCCACCAAATTCAGATTTACCTTACCCGTTTGACCAAACGAACATTAATTCTTCACTATCGTTCAACCATAAGATCATTAATACATCGAAAACCCTAAAATCACAAGAGCATCTCCACTTCCTTGTTGTGAAATCAGAATCAATTGACACAACCCCTAAATTCATCTTTTACTGATGAAAACCCTAATTTCAGTCCATTGCTAAAAATCCCAAAATTGATATCAACAAATGCCAATTGCATCTCGATCAAGACCATATATCAATCAACCCGCGTCAGCGACTCGGGCCATGAACATCAACAATTTCTTTTCAAAACTGATTCAAATAAAACCCCTACGAACACTTCAATTTCGCTTAGAACTCAAATATGAGGAAAACCAATCTTCAATTCTCCTTCTTCTCTGTCATTCTACTGCTAACAGAACGAAGCTCTTGTAGTTTCGAACCCTAATTCTTCTCCTCAACGTTCCAGAGCTAAAATCCCATAACAAATTCACAACATCGATTAACAACAGCTTCAGTTTCGACATTGATTTCTTGTTCGCAACAAAACCCTAACCAATTTCATCATCAAAACCTCATCGAATTAATATCATCAGTAGCAGCTTCATCTCAGCAACTTTTAGATTCAATCTTTTCTGCACAGATCGACCCCTCTACAGACTTCATCTGAATCTTCTATTTCTCGAACTAATTTCATCACACCCTTCTGCAGTTTCGTCGCTCATCATCTCTCGATTTCAGCACCAGGATATGAAGATGGTTCACGGGGAGGCATAAGAAGATGAAGTAGAAAATAGATTAGGTTTTTAGAGACTGTTTGGTAAAGTGAAAGGGTATAACGGTATCTTAGACTAATAATTAAATTTTATTTCAGATTTTTAATAATTATTAAACGGAAGTCAAAATTAAAATGAGTCAACGCAAGTCAACGTCTTTTCCAGGTACCAAACACCAAGTTGGACAAATGTTAGACCAAACTCAAAACTTGGACAAAACCTGAGTACCAAAAACAAAATAACCCTAAGGAATAAGTTGGAATTCCAACCATGGTTTTTATGCAATGAATTAGTTTTGTCTCCATACTTTGTTGCTTATGATTCACTATTAATATTGGTATATGATATGAATGCATGTTTAGTCGAGTCGCGAACCGGTGGAATTAGTTTTCATCTCTATTGCTAGATTAGGGTTATCATACGTAAAAATGATAATTCCTGATTGCAAGTAGCATAATTGTGGGCATTGCTTGTAGTGATGCATCTTAGTAGTCACAAGTGGATTATAACCTTTGTTAAATCGGATTAGTGCTTTTACACGTTCGATTGCTTTGATTAGTCTTATTCTATAGAACTCAATGCTTTTATGGAGTTAAACTTAATTGTGCTTTTACACTTTAGGTTGCTTTCTAGAAAGAATTCACATATGCATCTTTTAATGTGGTTGTGATGAAATCAGGGAATTAGGGGATATACTTGCGATCAAGATATCTTAGGACTCTTAATAAAGTTGAGATTAAATATCAATTCTAGTTATTGTTGAAAAGCATGTTTTTGGATGAAAACGATATCCTTGACCAATCCTTTCACATATTTGAATTGTGTGCTTTATTTCTTTGTTTTTCTTTTATTTTATTTTAGTATATAAAAATCAGAATACCCCCTTGTTACTTATAGGAAACCGAAACAAACGACAATCCAAGACCTCTCTGTGGGAACGATCCTTTCTTGCTCTTGTTATATTATATATTTTGAGTAGTAATAAAGTGTAACTATTTTTGACTCCTACGACAGCGGTCACCAGCAGAAGTTAAAATCCCATCAACTAGGATTGCCGAAGCAAATGGAGTTCGATTAAATGAAGCTGAAGCATCGAGCGCCAGGGTAGCAGAGTTGGACACTGTGGATTCCAGAAGATCCAGAGCGGAAGAACACGCGCAAGCATACAAAAATAGGGTTTCCAGGGCATATAACAAAGTCGTGAAGCCTCAGGGTTTTCAAGTGGGAGATTTGGTACTGAAGACTGCCAAACACATCCAGCAAGACGGGTCCGCACCAAAATTCTCCCCAAAATGGGAAGGGCCTTATATAGTCACGAAAGCGTACAACAGTGGGTACTACAAGGTCATTAAAGAAGACGGAGGAAAAATGTAAGCGGTCATCAACGGAAATTGGCTCAAGGCATACTACGCCTGACCGTTGCCTCACACCTCACCATATCATAGCACGACTATCCAGACATCTTTCCGCTTCCTTTCACATCTCAATTATCAAGTTTCTTTTCTTTTGTTTAATTGAAGCAAATCAATAAAATTCTCTTATTTCTTCAAAAAAGAAAAAAAAAACCGATACAAAAAAAAATAAAAAAAATACGCGCTCGAGACCCAGAAAGAAACCAAACATCTCACAACTACATAACTCAGAAAAGCCCATCCAACAGATTGTAGTTCCTCGAAAGCATCATCTTCAACCGGTTTTGATACCTTTCAATCCTGCTCTTCAAGTTCTGGATCGATTCTTCCACTTTCTGTGACTCCATGGCCAGAGCCTTCTCCTCTTCCAAAATAGCCTTTATAGCAGGAGCGACATCAGCGAGAATACCGGCTCTGTCGACCTTCATGATATCAAGACGATGCCGCAACCAACTCACGTTGAACTTCAGGGATGCACAGGTAGACACCATGTTCTCCCACTTATGAATAGTTGGTTCCACGACGACACAGATGGATATACTTTCCATTTCAGCGACTATAGGCAAGAGACAATTCATTGTGGAAACCAAAGCAGACGAGCAATGTTGCACCACACTCCTGGTAGCGATGTGGTCGTATCTTTTCCATATATTTGTGTAAATAGTCACGAATTCCTTCCGCACCAGAAACCCACCAACGTTCTGGTAGTTAGAAGATAAACACTTCATGCGGATCTCGAACGACAAACCTGCATTGGGATACTCATGACAAGAAATGCCTAAATCGGCGTTTTCCAGATCTACAACGGTTGGAAGGATCGGACCCGAAGGAAGGGGGAAACCAAGTCATCCTCATCAACGATAGTCACACATGCTCCAACAGGGTATCTCTGCACAGAAGAAAATATTTTGTCACTCGTCAGCAAACAATGAAACATCTATTGATCAATGAAAGCATACCGGTATAATATTATTGACTCGGACAAACCGGGTAGGATAATTGTTACGAGAGTCAGACCTCACGCGCTTGACTGAAGAATCTAGCTGGCTCGAGGATGATCCGCTTCTGATTGACATAATAAAGACGGACTCGGCAAGAAGAAACCTTTGCACTGAAAAGAGGGAGATGATATAATTTCACCGGCATATATACTGTGGAAACCATAAAGAGAAAGAGAAACTGATGCCGAGAAGACAAGATGGGCCTACATTACAGCCAAAAACTAAGACTCAGTGAAATCTCCCGTCAAAACACTAATCAAGAGTAAAGAAAAATAGAGATACGTACTAGGAACACACTTCTCAACGTTATTGCTACCACTCCACCACCAGCACCGAGACTTGGAAGCAAGACCAGCTATATGACATAAGGAGGAAGAATCACGTCCCTTTTTGTAGCTGCATCGCTTTTGGAATGTAAATAAAGAAGGGATTTCCTATTTGAAGCCACGCATGGAAAGAGGCAACCAAGCTCGCAATAGCAGGATGCACGGTGCCAACAGTCCGCGCCACGCCGTGCCAAGCCAATAGTCCGCGCCACTCCAAATCCGAGTTGATCCAATACTAACAGCTCATCCCAATCTGAGCAATGCTAGCGGCTCATTCCAAGCGGATCCAATTCTAACTGCTCATTCCAAGCCAATCCAATGATAGCGGCTCCATTTAGGGCCGAGTCTATGCTGACGGATCCGTTCTGCATTCACAAGTCTATCCCGGATGGCGCACAACCATTCCAGTACGATGCCAGCATTCCAAGCCGATGCCAACATTCTGCATCTCAACCATCAACCACCTATACCACTTCGTGGCCTAGCTAGTAACACCAAGAGAAGATATACGCAAATCCACCAACACAACAATCACGAATTCTCCTTACCTCCCGAAAAAGGTTAGACGAATCTTCCCTACCATCTCTTCATGACTTGCAGTTTCGATTTTGTCCTTGTCTGTCACCATCTTATGCTTACCTTGCAACAAATCCCCTGTTCCGAGCTAAGCATGGGACTTAATGTTGATGGTGGTTTTTAGCTTAGGGTTAAAATCGTAAAACCTTAGTCAAACAGTGACGTCATACTTGAGTAATAACGTCACCACTACCACATTTATTAAACCGTTCAACATGTCTGCATAAAATTACCGGTGTACCTTTTTTATGTATATGTCGTGCTCCACGGCAGAGCCCTCGGTACTGACTGGCATCATCTCTACACATGCCAGCCACACATGCTAGCCAAACGTGCTAATGTCATGCCATGCCAGCCTCACCAACGTGCCAATGACATGCCATGCCATCCGCACCACCGTGCCAATGGCATGCCATGCCAGCCGCACCACCGCGCCAAAGGCATGCCGACCATGCCAGTCGCACCACCGTGCCAATGGCATGCCATGCCACCCACATCTCCGCGCCAAAGGCATGCCGACCATGCTAGCCGCACCACCGTGCCAATGGCATGCCATGCCAGCCACATCTCCGCGCCAAAGGCATGCCGACCACGACAGCCGCACCACCGTGCCAATGGCATGCCATGCCAGCCACATCTCCGCGCCAAAGGCATGCCAACCATGCCATCCGCACCACATGCCAATGGCCTTCCATGCCAGCCACATCTCCGTGCCAAAGGCATGTCGACCATGCCAGCCACATCTCCCCACCAAAGCCATGCCGGCCGTGCCTCCATGCCGCTGGCTGCCAAACGAAGGGTTGCAACAATCAACGGTTGTCCTTCCTCCTGAGATGCATATCTCAGCCGTACAAACTTGCCACCAAACGACTTGTGGAAATCTCTTGGCTACTGTGCCAAAGACCTAATTTGTCCACGCCAAAGCAATGTAGGCCATGCGTCCATGCCGCTGGCTGCCAAATGGAAGGTGGCAACAATCAACGGTTGTCCTTCGTTCTGAGATGCAGATCTCAGCCGTACAAAGTTGCCACCAAACGACTTGTGGCAATCTCTTGGCTACGGTGCCAAAGCCCTAATTTGGCCACGCTAAAGCCATGTTGGCCATGCCTCCATGCCACTCACTGCCAAAAGGAAGGTTGCAACAATCAACGACTATCCTTCCTCCTGAGATGCAGATCTTAGCCGTACAAACTTGCCACCAAACGACTTGTGGCAACCTTTGGCTACGCTGCCAAATCTTTAGCCACGACACATACATAGTTATGCCAATTCTTTGGTCACGACACCAAACCCTAATTAGCCACGCCAAGAGCATGCGCAAGCCATGCCAGCACCGTGGACACACCACCAGTTACCAACGGAGTGTAACCACAATCAACGACTAACCTTCCTCTCAAGATGCGAAATCTCGGCCGTCGAAAGTCACCACCAAACCGGCAAGCCTCTCAATCTTAACTTTCCAAACAATAGCAACATGCTACACGTTGATAGACACATTTATGTGTCTATTTTCATCTCTTTTGTGTATTTTGTTAGTACCCATTTGTTCTTATTATGGTGTTTTTATGTTTGTTTAGGTGTTTTTGGAGAAAATACCCTTCTGTGGAAAGAGTTGCTCAAAAAGTGATGATTTACACCCCGGAGAAAAGTACTAAAGGCACCCCAGAAATGCACCGGAAACATCCCAGAAATGTCCCGGAGGAACCAAGAAAAATTACTATTTCCACCCAAGAATTACTATTTCAGCCCAAATTGCTAAAGGGACACCCGTACAGGATTAGGGGGAGGCCAGTTTTCTTCCCAAATTCAAATTCCAAAATTGGCGGGAAACTTAATTATCGTCTGCATGATTTGGAGTTGAATTTTTGGACGTGTTTTTGCGAGATTCAACACCTGAAATCAATTGGGCTGGGCTTGAATTCACAGGACAGAGTTAGTACAAGCATTTTGATCGAGCAAAATGAGCCAAGTAAGCCGTGGGAGGAAATCAAAGTTAAACAGGGGAAGATATTATCGGGTGCACTGTGAGCTAAATTTGGAAAGTTTGTGGACAAACAGGGGAAGATATCTTCTCTTATAAAGTTTGTATGTGGCTTATGGAAGTATTACAACTCATTTGCGCAGGCAGAAGAGGTGGAAAAGATCGTATCTTGGCTGACAGTGAAGAAAATAAAAAAAATATTTTCCCGAGTAAATGAGAATTATATGGAGTTATTGCGAGGGATTAAATGCTGCTGTTGGGTATAAATTAACTCCTTGGGTCGAGTAGAAGGGCTGTCGAGAGTTTTGGGAGCTAGGGAGAGCTAGAGAAGACGAAATCAGAGTTTAACAAAACTCTGCTGCTGCTGCTGATGATGATGAAGAACACGAAGAACGGACCAGCCAGAGCAGTCGTTCTTCAACAGTGACAGCGACAGCGGCTCGTGGGTCGTAGTGTGGGTCTTAAAAATCTACAACGACAGTTAATCTTTTTATCGTTCTTCCTTTTGTAACGGTGAACAGCGCCTTTGCAACAGTTATTTTTGTTGCAATTTTTCTGTTCACTTGTTTTACTCCCTTTAATCAACTTTTTGAGCTTAATACAAGTATTTTGAGATTATGATTAATATGAGGAGCTAAACCCAACACTGGGGTGATGGAGGAAGCCTTGTTTCACACTTGGGTAATTATATTTAATTCTTCTCATGACTTTTGCACTAATTTTAATTAAAATTATGATTTGAAAAAATTAGTTGTCATTTGATTTGATGCGGCATGCTTAGCTTAGATGATTTGATGCCTCATGCATAACATTTACATCTAATATTTGGAGAATTTATCTTGGCAAAAATAAGAGTCAATATATTTTATATATTTACTGAGCTATAATTGTTAAAAGAATCATTATTTGAACCTTAAGAAATGAATTCGGTGGAATCCTAAACCCCAGTACCTCTTGCACCATTGTTAATATTTTTGTGTATATAATTTTTATAAATCTAAAAATCCATTACCTTCACAAGTCTGAGAGTTTGAACCTCATTACTACAACCACGAAAAATCTATAATCACACGTTTTCCACGAAAACACTCGAGACATCAAAACATGTCACAAACTGGGGGATGCTCATCAGGGTATTGGTCTGGCGGTTTACAGCGTGCGGCATACACTACGCCCGCTAAAAGAAAGTGTCATAAGATTGAGGCGGTTATTAAATACAGGAAGTAATGGTGAAACGTTTCCTTCATTATGGAAACATCAATTCCAGGCGTTACCAGTTACCGCTTTCTTCCATTTATTCAACCGTTTCCACTTCTTACGAGACTAGGGTACGTTTTTGTTGAGACTTGTATAAATAGGTATCACCTATTTCCAACAAAGGACAAGTTTGGGTCAGGAGAATACAACACTCAGAAATCACTTGTTAGCTTTACCATTTGTTAGCTTTCCACTTTTTGATACAAATCGTCAAACAACTACTCTTCCCGAATCAACTATTCTGGTCTCAACACTCTCTTCGCTTCCCTCCCTAGACCAACCCTTCTCCTTCACTTTGTGACTGAAGCAAGTCTAGAACGACCATTTCTTGGTTTAGGCCGGATTTGTACAGATTGATCTCTCGAATCAAAGTACTCCCTTGCAGTACATTGTTTAGGGTTTAGACTCGTTTCTCACCCACACACTCGAAATTACCAAAATCAGCAGAAACTGTTTTCACCCTCAAACAGTTAACTAACCAATATCAATAGTTGAACCAAAGTCCTTATGTGACCTAAAATCTACGACGGGCGCCCCAAAATATGTCATTATAACATAATTTGTTTGATAAACCCAAAACATTTCCTAAAATCCCTATAATAATAATAATAATAATAAAAGCCATTATGGCGCAGCTTGTCGCGCGTCTCCCTGCCAAATCTTTGTAATTACATATGTTTCCTTTTTTAATAATAATAATAATAAAAAAAGCCACCAACTATTTTCCATAGGCTAGGGATTGTTATTCAAAAAGGTATTGGAGCCCAGCTTGTTGCTAGGCTACCCACCAACTCTTTGTAAATTTCCTTTGTTTTTATAATAATAATAAAAGCCCGACTCCCACCCAAAATAAAAATAAATAAATAATAATAATAATAATAATAATAATTGTTGATACTGCTCATGTTCTCTCCGCCATCAATAGCTTTCCCAAAGTCACCTCATGTGGAAGGGATGGCTTACGAGCACAATATCTTCTGGATGCATTCAGTGGCAACGCTTCGGCTATTTCAGATGAGCTTTTGCATTCAATAACGGGTGTCGTTAATCTATGGTTGGGTGGCAATTTCCCTTCCTCTCTGGGAGAATTCATTGCGAGCGCCCCTTTAACACCTTTACTTAAGCCAGGAGGTGGTGTAAGACCGATTGCAGTAGGAACCATTTGGAGGCGACTATGTTCCAAACTAGCCGCTACTTCAGATTGTAAGCATTTGTCCTCATATCTAGGCGATTTCCAGTTCGGTGTGGGTACACCCTGTGGTGGCGAAGGAATTTTGCATGCTTCCAATAGACTTTTGGAGTTCAAAGGAGACAGTGCAACTCAAACCATGATGTTTATTGATTTCACAAATGCATTCAATCTTGTCGACATGTCTGCAATGCTCAAAGAGGTTAGTCTACATTGTCCTAACATTTCAAAATGGTTTGAGTTTTGTTACTCTAACCCAGCTAGACTGTACTACAATGATGTTGTACTCTTTTCTACAAAAGGGGTGCAGCAAGGAGACCCACTTTTCCCCCTCCTATTGGCCCTGACATTACATCCCCTAGCTATCAAGATTGCAACTCAGTGTGTATTAGACTTTCATGCCTGGTATCTCGACGACGGTACCATCGCAGGCGATACATACGAAGTATCTAAAGCCTTGAAGATTATTCAGCAAGAAGGACCTGCAAGGGGTTTATTCATAAATATCACTAAGACCGAGATCTTCTGGCCAACAACATATCTTAGGAGCTTTGAGAACGATGTCTTGCCTTCCAATATTTGCAGAGCTGAGTTTGGAGTGAAGGTGCTGGGAGGGCCTGTAAGTTTAGATCAGAATTCTGTAGTAATATGGTGATGGGTAGAGTTGCGAAGAAAGTGAACTTAATGCTCAAGGTACAACAACTTCAGGACACACAATGTGAATTGCTGCTACTACGTAACTGCATTGGAGTATCTAAACTTTACTTCACATTGCGGACCACCAATCTTATGGCCATACACGATGCAACTCTACTTTACGACCAGCATATCCTTCAATATTTGCGTCAAGTTGTTGGCGATGGCGCTGGCTTTGGACCGGTACAACAAAGGTTACCTACCTTACCTTTTAAATACGGTGGTTTTGGTGTTTACACCATGGCAGATACTGGGAAATATTGCTACTTGGCTTCATATGCACAAACTCAGCAGCTACAACAAGATATCCTAAAGCTTCCATCTCCCTCAGATCTGTGCCCTTGCTTCGAACGTGCTCTACAGATCTTTACACAGGCATGTGGTACCTCAAGTTCCAATTAAAATATCAATGATGCTTCCCCCTATTTCATGAAGTTTCTGGCAACAACTTACTTTGATGTTGTGAAGGAAACTTTACCCTCATGCTTTGTTCTAAACGACAGAGAATCTATTTTGTGGCAACATAACAGGGATAAGCATGCTATGGATTTCTTAAAAGCCATCCCTATCACAGGTTTAAACCAAGCTGTTAACTCGAGACAGTTTAGCATTGTGCTGCATTATCGATTAGGAATACCTTTTTTTGTGGCGGACAGCTTATGCTCCATTTCTGCAAGGTCCATGGACATATACGGCGATCATGCTATTCACTGCGCCAGCAAAGTGGGACTCAAATTTAGACATGATATGGTTCGTGATGGCTTTGCTGATATGTGTTAAAGCCGGTGTCGCAACGAGGAAAGAAGTTTCATTGGGTTTTCTATCCAATAATGCAAACACTCTAAAGCCAGCAGACATCATGGTTTATAACTGGGAAGATAGTAAGAATGTTTGCTTTGATGTCACATGGGTCTCCCCATTTACAACTGCCCGTATGCGTTCCTACTCTCCAGGCCATGCTATCTCTGTAGTGGTGACCCTCAAGATGCGCAAGTACTTTAAAAAATGTGCAACACACAGACATGGCTTCCAAGTATTGGATTTCACTACCTTGGGTGAACTAAGCGAAGACACTGTTTTATTTTTAAAGCGATTGAGAAACTGCCTTGTTAGATACGATGCCAATTATAAAATCGGTAGTTCTATTTTTTATAGATTGAGTATTATTATTCAAAAGGGAGTTGGTGCCCAGCTTGTGGCTATGCTTTCAACACACCCTGTGTAATTTTCGACTTGTTTTTCCTCTTTAATAAATGCCCTTTGAGGCTTCTTTTTAGCACATGGATATGAGTTCGGGGTGTTGGCTTTTACAACATTTGGTGAGTTAGATGATGATACTTGTGTTTTTTTGAGTAGGTTGAGGAACTATCTTGCTAGTCAAGATGCCAATTGTAAAGTAGGAGGGTCTCTTTTTCACATAATAGGTATTATTATTCAAAAGGGAGTGGGTGCCCAGATTGTTGCTAGGCTACCAACACCCATGATGTATAAACTGACTTTGTTTGCAGAAGATAGTGTTTGCTCATGTTGTAATCGGGTTATGGATCTGTTTGGTGACCATGCCATCCATTGTGCTAGTGAAGTGGGTCTAAAATATCGCCATGATATGATAAGAGACCTGTTTGTGGAGTTGTGTTATAAAGCTGGAGTAGCTGCAAGAAAAGAGGCGTCACTGGGTCTTACATCTGACATGAGCACCCCTCTCAAACCGGCAGACCTCATGATATATAAATGGGAGAATGGAAAGGACATTTGTTTCAGCGTCACGGGTGTTTCACCTTTTTCCAGAGGAGGAAACCGTGCCTTCACACCAGGCCACGCAATCTTTGCTGCTATCGCACGTAAACGCAACAAATACGCTGATCTGCGCTCGACTTATGGGTACGGTTTTAGTGTTTTAGCCTTTACGACATTGGGGGAATTGAGTGAAGACATTACAATCCTTTTGAAAAGATTGAAGAACTGCATGGCAAGTCATGATGTTAATAACGATTTAGGCAGTTTTCTTTTCCTCAGGTTAGGCATCATTATTCAAAAAGGCATTGGGGCGCAACTTGTCCCGCGTCTCCCTGCCAAATCTTTGTAAATTACATATGTTTCCTTTTTTAATAAAAGCCTTCATGGCCCCTTTTATAATAATAATAATAATAAATAAATGATAATAATAATAATAAAAAAGTTTTGTACGAGTCACTTAGGGATTTTGATTTTTTCTTTTTTCTTTTTTTTCTCCTCTTATGTTTTGCATCATCTTTTCTCTGAGAGTCGAACTCGATTTAGGTTGTTTCGTGGTTGGTTGTTTCGTTGGTTACAGGAAGAGTTTAGTAATTTTGTATCTCGTTTCTTCTTTTCCCCATCATCGTTTTCTCCAATTCTTCTTCATCTTTTCTCTGAGGTAGTGGGGTTTTGTCGTTTGACATACCGTGTTAAAGTTTTTGTGGCTGTTTTCTTCATCTTTGAGCAGCAACTTTTGTATTCGTTTTCAGGGCCTTGTCAAAGTTGAGGTGTTTCAGGGGGAGGTTTGATTACTGGTGAGAATTTTACAGGGGAGTGAAATTCAAGGTTGGGGTTTTTCATTCAGATTGATTGTTGTGTGTAATTGAATTTGAATTAAGGTGGGGGTTTTGTGGTTGGATTGGAAGCAGTTAATCGAGTAGTTCTCAATCCTCAGTGGTGCAAAGTGAGTTTTCAGCATATGTTCTGTGATTGTTCAGTGGTGTAGGATTTATAAAAGCAGGATTGTTGTGTGTAATTACAATGCTTCTTCCTCTTATGCCACCAACACTGACAGCAATCCCTTGGATGCTCCAGATGCAGTTCTTCTCACTATGGAGATGCTTGACAGGGTAATGCGAAAGCATATTACCACAATTATAAGTATCCCCCCACCTTGTAGATTACAATTTTCCCAAACTCTTAAAGCTGCATTAGACAATGTCATTTCCAAACCTATGCATCTAGATGCTTGGTTGCAACTGCTTTTACTCCCTGTCTGCACATTGAACCTTTATGTTCCGAAGTACTCATCGGAAGAACGTTCAGGAAATAGAAGAAAACTTCAGGTGGCTGCCATCAATCAGGATTTCATGCTGTGGAATGAGCCAGAAGGATGTTTTAAATTGACCCAAGAATTATTAGGTTTCTCGAAACCTAAGCCACATCACAAGCCTATTCTGAAGAATAAGAAGAACTCCAATGTAGAAGCTAGCAGAAGGAAGATCAGTCATGGGAATTTCTCAGCTGCTATTCGCATCCTGTCATCCAATGGTGTGGCTCCTTCTACACCAGACACCCTTTATGAATTGCAGCAAAAACACCCTCCAACACCTCCTCCTGCCATTCCCATAGAGAACATCTCAGCCACGACCTTGTCAGTGGATGCTACATTGGTGCTTTCTGCCATTAAGAGCTTTCCAAAAGGGACTTCATGTGGGAGAGAAGGTCTCAGAGACCAACATCTGTTGGACGCAATGAGTGGCCCTACTGCTGCTATTGCTGATGATCTACTAAAATCCATGGCTGGTGTTGTTAACTTGTGGCTGTCAGGTCAGTGTCCTCCCATTCTCGGTGAATATGTGGCTAGTGCTCCTCTCACTCCACTGCTCAAACCTGGAGGTGGGTTGAGATCAATTGCTGTAGGTACTATATGGAGGCGGTTGTGTTCCAAATTAGCCGCAACCTCTGTAACCAAAGATATGACAGAATACCTAGGTACTTACCAGTTTGGGGTTGGAATACCTTGTGGGAGTGAAGGCATTATGCATGCTGCAAACCGGCTACTAGAGATGAAGGGTTGCGAGTCCAACATGACTATGTTGTTGATTGATTTTTCCAACGCTTTTAACCTAGTTGACAGGTCCACTTTGATTAAGGAAGTAAGAGCTCACTGCCCCAGTATTGCAAGATGGGTTGAATTTTGTTATTCAACACCTGCAAGACTCTATTACAATGACAATATACTCTCTTCCGCAACAGGTGTTCAGCAGGGTGACCCTTTGGGTCCACTTTTATTTGCTCTTGTCTTGCAACTTGTTGCTGAGTTGATTGCTTCTCAATGCACTCTAGATTTCCACGCCTGGTACTTAGACGATGGAACCATAGCATGTGACACTCTAGGTGTTGTCAACGCCTTGAAAATATTGCAAGAAGAAAGGCCTAGAAGAGGACAACATCTAAACATATCTAAGACTAGGGTATTTTGGCCAACTAATGATTCTAGAAGAGATTCACCTGATGTCTTCCCCGCTCAAATCAGCAAGCAATCCGTTGTGGTGAAAGTACTTGGTGGGCATGTCAGCCTTGACTTATAATACTGCAGTAATTTGGTACATGCAAGAGTCGATAAAGCTGTGCATCTCATGACCTGTATACAACAGCAGCAATACCCACAGAGTGAGATGCTTCTATTACGTAGTTGCAGTGGTGTTTTAAGTTGTATTTCAATTTACGAACCACCAGCCCTTTGGCAACTCAATCTGACTCTTTGGAGTTTGATAAACATCTAATGCATTACTTGCGCAGGATAATGGTTGGAGACGGAGCAGGCTTTGGTTTGATTCAGCAGCGCATTGCTACATTGACAATCAAAAACGGAGGCCTTAGTGTTCTTAGTATGTCATATACGGGGAACTATTGCTATCTTGCTTCTTATGCTCAGACTCAGTTCCTGCAAAGTGCCATTTTATCATGCTCTTCAACTTTAGAATCATGCCACAACTATCAACATGCCTTGCAGACATACACTCAGGCCTGTGGATTATCTGCTTCCACCTTCAACATCAATGATGCCGCCCCTCAGTATATGAATTCTTTGGCGGTTAAATACTTTGATGTTATTATGGATAAGATACCCACAAGTTATTCCTTGTCTGAGCGTGACTTCTTCCTTTGGCAGAGCAACCGTACATCAAATGCGATGGAATTTCTCAAAGCCATTCCAATTAGTGGACTAAATCAGGCAGTTGGACCAAGACACTTCCGTGTCGTGCTCCAATATCGTTTTAGCATACCTCTTTTCCACAAAGATGTTGTATGCTGCAGTTGTAGTAGACCCATGGACGTCTTCGGAGACCATGCTTTACATTGCGCCAAATATGTGGTACTAAATTTCGTCATGATCTTGCGAAAGATGTCTTGGCTGAAATTTGTTATAGAGCCCGTGTACCTGCAAAGAAAGAAGCTTCCTTGGGTGTTCTGTATAACTTTAACAAAGACTTAAAGCCAGCTGATATTCTCGTGTATAATTGGATAGATGGTAAGGATGTATGCTTTGATGTCACATGTGTCTCGCCATTCACAACTGCCAGGACACGCAACTTTACTCCAGGGCATGCCATTTCAGCTACAATTACGCGTAAATGTCACAAATACCTCGACAAGTGTGCTGCACTTGGATATGGATTTGGGGTGTTGGCTTTTTCTACCTTAGGTGAGCTAAGTGAATATAAAATTACTTTTCTGAGAAGATTGAGAAACTGTCTCATTGGTCATGATGCCAACTCCAAGGTAGGTGATTCTCTCTTTCATAGGTTAGGCATTGATATTCAAAAGGGTGTTTGCCTTCCACCGATGTCGTCGTATAATGTCGTCGTTGACATTGTACCTTGTATGATATGTAATAATAATAATAATAATCTTTCCCTGTATATCACTTGAATCCCCATATCTTTGCTTGTCGATTGATACTAGCCTTGTGCTGATTCACCGAGAATACTTGATCTCCCGTGTCGGTTATTGCAGTTACTAGGTTTCTGCAATGCCGAGAACAAGGAGAACAATATCTTCCCAAGATCAAAACAATTCAGATGAAGAGGAGATTAGTGAATTCAACGCAGAACCATCAGATGGATGCATGGTACATTGTCTTTTTGTACTTTTCGACGAATGCCAGAACACCGTTAATGGAAGGGGTTATGCTAAAACTTCTATCTTACGCCGTATACGTGATCAACACTGGACTTCCAGGGAGTCCATCATCATATGCAAAGAAAGGATACGCACTAATCCAAATGTTTACTTGGCTTGGGAAAGAATGTTAAACCGATTGCAGATGTGGTTGTGTTGGGATTGCATGAAGGTACAATCATGGAAGCGGCATTGTCGCCCCCACAATGGTACTATTTTGTTAGGTACCTTAAACGACAGACATGTTGGATTTTTGATTCATGGAATTGAAAAACCATTGGAACGTCCGACTTCTGTTGGTTCAACTTCTGCAGCCGCAGTTTCGGATGTTTCTGAAGACACCTTTTGTTTATCCCTGGACTTACTTGATTTAGTCTATCAGAAAGAATTTACCACAACTTCCAGTATTCCACCTCCATGTCGCCTGAACTTTTCAAGAGCACTGAAAACTGCTCCTGACAAAGTGATTGCTAAACCTAGTGAGTTATCTCCGTGGATGCAATTATTACTTTTACCAATCTGCACCTTAAATTTGTTTGTACCCAGCACTGCCAATGAAGCACGGTCGAGTACTGGGAAGAAACTTCAAATTGCAGCTATTAATCAATCTCTGCTCGAATGGGGACAGCCTAATGGATGTGTTAATATTATTCAGCGGTTACTTGAGAAGGCTCGACAAGACCAACTGCAACAGCAACAGCGCAAGAAGCCCCTGCGGAAGAAAAAACGCAAGACTAACGTCGAAGCATGTCAGAAGAAACTGAGCTCAGGACATTATACTGCTGCAATACGCATCTTATCTTCTGAAGGTGTTGCTCCATCAAATGAAGACACACTCCAGGACCTTAAAGACAAACATCCTCGTGCAAGGACTCCTACAATACCATCTGATGAGCCTAATTCTGCTGCAATATCTGTAGATGTTCAGGCATTTACTAAAGCATTTGCGGAGTTTTCCGAAAGGTACAACATGTGGTCGAGACGACCTCCGTGCCCAACATTCATTGGACGCTACTAGCGGTGTTGTTGTTGCTGTATCATAAGACCTTCTCCACTCCATCACAAGCGTCGTAAATCTATGGCTTTCCGGTACTTTCCCACCAACCCTTGGTGAATACATAGCCAGTGCGCTGCTAACGCCTATACTTAAGCCGGGAGGAGGTATACGACCGATTGCAGAAGGTACTATATGGAGCCGGCTATGCTTCAAGTTATCGGCATCAGCCGTGCTTAAAGATATGACAGCATACCTTGGCAATCACCAGTTCGGTGTGGGGATCCCTTGTAGTGGTGAAGGCATTGTGCATTCCGTGAATAAATTGTTGGAGTCAAAAAGTACCAATGATAGCCTGACTATGTTACTGGTTGATTTCACTAATGCCTTTAACATAGTTAATAGGACAATATCGATCAATGAGGTCCGCGCCAAATGTCCTTGCATTTCGAAATGGGTTGAGTTTTGCTACGCAAAACCCGCCAAACTCTATTACAATGAATTCACTTTGTTGTCCACAAAAGGAGTTCAACAAGGAGACCCGCTTGGACCTCTACTCTTCTCGTTGGCGTTGCACCCTCTTGTCAAGAAAATAGCTTCCCAATGTACGTTGGATCTTAACGCATGCTATTTAGACGACGGTATGCTAATTGGAGATACTTTAGAAGTTGCCAAGGCGCTGCGAATCATACAAGAAGATGGCCCAGCTCGTGGCCTGTGTTTGAACACTCGAAAAATGGAGGTTTTCTGGCCTCAGATTGATCTAAGGAGTACTAAGCCAGGCATCTTCCCAACTGACATTGGCAGACCAACACAGGGTGTGCGTTTTCTTGGTGGACCAGTGAGCCTAGAAGATCAGTTTTGCAGTGACACTATTCTGTCAAGGGTTGACAAAACAACCCATCTGATGGAATGTATCAAAAGGTTAAAGGACCCTAAGAGCGAGCTTCTCCTTATTTGTAAATGTGTAGGTGTCTCCAAGTTGTATTTCACCATGCGAACCACTCGACCCCAGGTTATGCAGTCAGCTCAGGCTCGTTTCGATGACAAACTTATGAAATATCTGCGTTATCTGATCACTGCTGATGGTGCTGGGTTTGGTGAGTTGCAGCAGCGTATTGCAACCCTTCCACTTTCTGAGGGAGGACTAGGAGTGTACACAATGGCGGATACCACCCATTATTGTTGCATAACATCGTGTGTGCAAACTGAACATCTTCAAAACACGATCCTACGAGGCACCACAGATCCAAGCCCTCACCTCCAGAACGCACTGGCACAGTACCTGCAAGTGTGTGGTTTATCATCTTCGTCTTTCAATATAAGTGACATCGCCCCACAACCCATGCATCTACTGGCGAAACGTTACTTCGATGCAATCACGAAGAGTATTCTAACCACTTACACGATGACAGAACGTGACTCCATACTCTGTCAATGTAATAGAATTTCCCATGCGCAAGACTACCTCAAATCCATACATATTCCAGGCTTAAATCAGACCATTGGCCCTCGCCAATTCAGGTCAGTGTTGCAATACCGTCTTGGGATACCTCTCTTTGACGAGGATAGCTGTTGTTCATGTTGTAACAGGATTATGGATCGTTTTGGAGATCACGCTATTCACTGTACTAGTGAAGTTGGCCTAAAATACCGCCATGACATGGTACGAGATATTATGGCAGAATTATGCTATAAAGTCGGTGTGGCAGCAAGGAAAAAATCTTCAATTAGTGATGCATCTAGTGGAGGTACCCCGCTCAAACCAGCTGACATTACGGTTTACGATTGCGGTAGGGATATATGCTTTGACCCGAAAGCGTACCAAATACGCAGATTTATGTTCAGCACATAGGTATAGTTTTGGTGTTTTGGCTTTTTCGACTTTGGGAGAACTAGGTGAAGACACTATATACTTTTTGAAGAGATTGAAAAATTGCATGGATACTCACGTTGTCAACAACAATTTAGGCAGTTCTTTATTTCATAGGCTAGGTATTATTATCCAAAAAGTCATTGGGTCGCAACTTGTTGCGTGCTTCTCCCTGCCAAATCTTTGTAATTTGACTCTTGGTTTTGCTTAATAAAAGCCTTCCGGCCTCCTTTCATAATAATAATAATAATAATCTGGCGTGGGTGCACAGATTGTCGCGCGTCTCCTAGCCATTCAGATGTAAATAACTACTTATTATAATAATAATAATAATAAAACATGGAGAGAGACTCTCCGGAGAAAACACAGGCAATTAAAAACCTGGGTTACTTATTCTATTATTACAACTTCAATCTTCATCCGAATGATTTTATCATCCACCTAGTTCGATTCCCCATCGCTTCCTGCATCTTTTAATATCCTTTAGACTATCCCTTTTCGCAATCCTGTGTTGCAGGTTACGGTTAGGGTAGTTACTTTTCCTTCATCACCAAGATGCCGTGAACTAGATCATCTTCCAGGGATGCCATTCAATCTACCACCATACCATCCCCTCTACGAAGTGGTCCTTCATCTGCATCTCCAAATACCTCAGTAACTTCCTCGGAGACTAGCGTTTTGTCCGATAATGAATCAGATGATGATACAGCCTGCCATTGTCCCTTTAAGGGTTTTGAAGGCTGCCAAGACTGTGTAGATGGCAGGGGATATGCAAAAAGTTCCATTTTCAGGAACATACAAGACCAACACTTCTCCATTACCAACGGGTTAACCACCTGCAAAGAAAGAATTTGTCAAAACCTTCGTGTTTATCATGCCTGGGAAAAGCTTTTGAGGCACCTACGAATGTGGTTATGTTTTCCCTGCATGAGATGGTACTCTTGGAAACGCCCGTGCAGAGATCGTGAAGGGGGAACTTAAGCAGGTCCTTAGAATGGCAGAACATCATCTTTTCTGATTTACGGCGTTAACAAGCCAACCTTATATGGTGATGTGTCAGCCAATGTATCCACTGATTCATCTGCCGGTACCCCTCAAGATAATGTTGTGGTACCCGGTGACGCCCGTGTGGTTTTATCAGTCAACACACTCAATTTGATTTATCAAAAACAGATACCCACCGTGTCGAGTATTCCTCCACAGTGTCGATTGCAGTTTTCTAAGACCCTCAAAGCTTCATTAGACAGGGTGATACATAACCCCAACGTCCTCCTGTCATGGCTTCAGTTGTTCCTCTTACCTGTTTTCATTTTAAATCTATACTTTCCCAAGAGTTCCACAGAAGAACGATCAGGTAACAGGAAGCGTCTCCAAACTGCAGCTATTAATCAGGCATTGGCCAAATGGTGTGAACCTACAGGGTACCTTGCATTGATTGAATAAATCCTACAGACGCATAAAGAAATTCAGAAAGCAAGGAAATCTTCGAAACCAAAGCGGAAATCGAATGTCCAAACCTGCAGGAAGAAGTTAAGCCAGGGACACTATACTGCGGCGATTCGAATCCTTTCGTCTTGTGGAGTTGCACCCTCTGGTTTGGAAACTTTGCACGAACTGCAAGCCAAGCATCCACCTGCACCCCCCCTGTTATTCCTACATATAGTGTCAATGCAACACCGATATACAGTACCTAGCAAGGCAGTTTTGGATGTCATTCGAATCTTCCCAAAGGGTACCTCCTGCGGTAGGGATGGCCTTAGGGCTCAACACCTACTCGATGCATTAAGAGGACCTGCAGCAGCAGTCTCCGAGGACCTGTTAAGATCCATGGCAGACGTCATTAATCCGTGGTTAGCTGGTACATGCCCAACAGCTCTTGGTAAGTTTGTCGCAAGCGCCCCTTTGACACCTTTACTTAAGCCTGATGGAGGACTTCGACCAATTGTTGTTGGAACTATATGGCGAAGGCTCTGTTCTAAACTTGCTTCCACGGCAATAGGAAAATAAATGGCCAATTATTTAGGAGATTATCAGTTCGGTATGGGAGTCCCTTGTGGTGGAGAAAGCATTCTTCATGCTGCCAACACTCTTATAGAACTCAAAGGTAAACAGACTAATCTTACAATGATGTTGGTGGACTTTTCAAATGCTTTTAACATGGTCGACCGTTCAACTCTCATCAAAGAAGTACGAGACAGACGTCCTTCTATAGCCAGGTGGGTCGAGTTTTGTTATGCTCAACCTGCCCAATTGTATTACAATGAATACACCTCATCGTCTTCGCGTGGAGTGCAACAAGGAGATCCCCTTGGACCTCTCCTATTCTCTTTGGTGCTGCACCCTCTAGTGTTGAATATTTATTCTCAGTGCTCTTTGGACATGCATGCGTGTTATCTCGATGACAAAACGGTCATTGGAGACACATTGGAAGTGTCCAAATCCCTTATCATCATACGCCAGGAAGGTGCAGATCGTGGGTTACATTTGAATATTAGGAAGACTGAAATATTTTGGCCATATGCGGACCCCAGACGTATGATGCAAGGTGTATTACCAGATGAAATTGGTAAGCCTGAGAAGGGAGTAAAACTACTTGGCAGCTCTGTAAGCCTTGACTGCCAATATAATAGTGATTTGATCATGGCTAGAGTCGACAAAACACTCCATCTCATGGATTCAGTTAGGAAATTGTAAGACCCGCAGAGCGAGCTCCTTCTCCTTCGTAGTTGCACTGGAGTTTCACGTCTATATTTCAACCTACGTATGACCAGTCCTCATGTTTTAACGACAGCTGCTGAACATTATGACCAACACCTTATCCAGTATCTCCGACACCTAGTAACTGGGGATGGGGCCGGTTTTGGTCCACTACAGCAACGGCTTGTTACTCTGCCTATGTCTGAAGGGGGTTATGGTGTTTACACAATGGCAGACACGAACCATTATTGTTTCCTTGCTTCCAACATTCAAACACATCAGCTGCAAAATGCCATTCTATGATCCGCAGATGAGGCGGCTCCGAGGAATACTTACCAGCAGGCTCTTGATAGGTACAAAGAATTCTGTGGTCTCTCAACTTTAAACTTCAACTGTACTGCCCCAAATCCAATGAAGACCTTGGCAGCACAGTACTTTGCAGTTGTCGCACGAGAGATACCATCTCAGTTCACCTTATCACCAAGAGACAGAGCATTATGACAATGTAAAAAGCAACCACACGCTCAGGATTTCTTAAAAGCTATTCCGATACCAGGGCTACGCCAGACATTAGGTCCTCGACAATTCCATGCTATGGTGCAGTATCGATTGGGTATTCCATTATTCCCTGCAGAGTATAGTTGTTCGTGTTGTGAGCATGAAATGGACATTTACGGCGACCACGCCCTGCACCGTGCTAGCGAGGTAGGGCTAAAATTCCGTCACTACTTGGTGCGTGATGTGGTTCTTGACATTTTCTATAGAGATGGAGTAGCGGATAGAAAAGAGCCATCTCTGGGTTTTTCTTCCCAATCGTACAACGCCCTTAAACACGCGGACATTCTCATTTGTAATTGGGAGAATGGAAGAGATACCTGCTTTGACATCACAGGTGTTTCCCCCTTTACTGGAGGCGGGGTTCAATGTTTTTTCCCTGGAAAGGCCATTACCGCCGCAATTAATCGTAAACACAACAAGTATGTGGCTACTTGTACGACCCTTGGCTGCAATTTCTGCGCATTGGCTTTCACGACTTTGGGAGAACTTGGAGATGATTTTACCGTCCTTATGAAGAGATTGAAGAACTTATTATCCAACTACGATGTTAATAACAAAGTTGGCGGATCCCTTTTTCATATAGTAGGCTTGGCTATTCAAAAGGGTATTGGTGCACAGATTGTTGCCCGACTTCCTCCTATTTCTTTGTAATTATTACTCTTTGTTCTCAATAAAGGCCCCTTCCGGAATCGCTAATATAAAAAATATATATAATAATAATAATAATAATAATATTATGAGATTTTATTACTACGTAATTGTGCTGGAGTTTCCAAACTATATTTCACAATGCGCACCACTAACCCTCAATTTAGGCAGTCTGCTCAGATTCAATATGATCAATATCTGTTCTTTTTCTTGAGATACTTGATCACCGGTGACGGCCCTGGTTTTGGACCAATTCATTAACGCATTTCCACCCTTCCTATGAAAGATGGTGGCTTGGGTTTTTATACAATGGAAGATACAATTCAATACTGCTACCTAGACCCATGCTTTCAAACTTCACACCTACATAATACCATTTTACATGGCACATCTGGCTTGAGTCCTAACTTCCAGATTGCTTTGCATCAATATATGCAAGTGTGTGGTTTATCTCCTTCTACTTTCAATATCCAAGAAACTGCCCCACATCCCATGCACTTATTGGCAGTTCATTTCTTTGATGCTGTTAAAAAAAATATCAAAAACACCTTCACCTTATCAGAACGTGACTCCATTCTATGGCAAAGCAGCAGACTACCTCATGCGCAAGATTATCTTAAGGCCATTCCCATTTCTGGACTAAACCAAGTTGTTGGGTCGCGTCATTTCAGGTCTGTGCTACAATACAGGTTGGGAATCCCCCTTTTTGTTGAGGACAATACGTTCCCCTGTTGTAAAAGAGTTATGGGTCAGTTTGGTGACCATGCTATCCACTGCGCCAGTGAGGTTGGTCAGAAATTCCGACATGATATGGTAAGAGACTTGCTTGCCGACATATGTTATAAATCTAGTATTGCTGCCAGAAAAGAAGCCCCTTTGGGTTTTCTATTTGATACGAACACTCCTCTTAGACCAGTTGATATTATGATTTATAATTGGGAGAATGTCCAGAATGTATGCTTCGATGTTACCGGTGTTTCGCCGTTCTCTAAAGGCGGGAATCGTAGTTACACGCCAGGTCAAGCTATTTCGGCTGTTATTACTCGTAAGAGGAAAAAATATGCGGAAAAATGCTCGTCTCATGGATATGGCTTTGGGGTTTTAGCTTTCACAAACTTGGGTGAATTAGGTGATGATTTTGTTGTCTTGTTGAAAAGATTGAAGAATTGTATGGATAGTCGTGATGTTAATAACAAAACAAGGTTTTATCTTTTTCATATGTTAGGTATTATTATTCAAAAAGGGGTTGGGGAGCATATTGTTGCGCGACTGCCTTCCATTTAGTAAACTTTGACTTTGTTTCATAATAAAATATAAATTAATAATAAAAAATAAAATAAAATAAAATAATAATAATAATAATAATACTTGTGTTTTTTTTGAGAAGGTTGAGGAACTATCTTGATAGTCAAGATGCCAATTGTAAAGTAGGAGGGTCACTTTTTCATAGAATAGGTATTGTTATTCAAAAGGGAGTCGGTGCCCAGATTGTTGCTAGGCTACCAACACCCTCGATGTAAAAACCGACTTTGTAATATACTATTTTCATAAGTGATAATAGTTTCCGATAATAATAATAATAATTGGATAATAAAAATAAAGATAAAAATAAAAGCTTATCGATGTTTCCAATTTGGGTACAATTGGACCAACGGAAAGGATACATGTTTCGACATCACCGGTGTATCTCCTTTTACGAGCGACATCCGCTATTTTGCACCCGGTCAGGAAATTGCAAAGGTTGTCCTTCGCAAGCACAACAAATACCTCGCTACTTGTGAAGCGCATGGATACGAGCTGGGCATTTTAGCATTCACCACACTAGGCGAACTAGGTGAAGACACTACCATATTATTAAAGAGATTGAAGAACTGCCTAGCTAACAATGATGCCAGTGGCACTGGCAACTTTCTATTTCATAGAGTAGGCATTGCAATTCAAAAGGGTGTTGGCGCCCAGTTGGTAGCCCGACTATCAACAAACTCTGTATGAATATTCCTTTATTTATTTCAATAAAAGCCCTCAGAGGTGACCATTCATATAAAATAATAATAATAATAAATAAATAAATTGCAAAGAAAATCACAACATTCCTCATGGTCTAAAATTTTTACCAATAATCCAAAACTTGGTAAAGTTACTCAGAATCTGATTCATGGCCTAAATGTTGCCATATTACTTTAAATGTAAACCATAATTTAGAATCTTCCTCGGGAAACAACAATCACATTGTAACCTAACATATGTAACATAACAAAAAAACTGTCTAGTCCTCAAAATCCATATTTCAACCCAAATATCAATGACCACGTGCCATAAAGTCTTTCATGTAACACAAAATCTGTTTTATATGAGCAGATCCCGTCGTGCTCATATGATTATCAATGTTAGAGACATAATGTAAGTATACAATAACATTAACAAGTTGTATTGATGTTGAAGACAAACATCATCAGTGAAGCATACAACGGATTTCGGCACAAAATTTATGATTCGCTACTAAAGTTGCCAATATAAGGTACAAGGTCTTCAATAGGTGGTTTGAGTATTTTGTAAGTGTATATGATATAACCAGTAAATAAATGTTTGTTGCATGAATCGATGAGATTAAAGTTGTGTATAATGTCAACTTTGCATCTAACTTTGAAACTGCACAATCTGCTATTTGGAATGGCGAAGTTGATGCAATAAAATATTTGACCAACCGGAATACCATAAATGATTAAAAAATTACTCCAGATGAATCATCGTTTAGGTCAACTGGTTTAACCCGTTTGAAACCAAAAGATCTCAGTTTTGAAATCGATAACTTATTTCAATATTTATTTATTTATCCATATCTGAATTTTTTTTTTATATTTTTTCCTATTAGAGTTTATCTTGATTCCAAAATCTTTAAGACTCCTAGAAGCTTGTAGGGGTTTCTTATTGTAACTAGGGACCTTATTTGTGTTTATGCATCCTTCCCTACCGTGTGTTCCAAAACATAAAGTGTTTGTGTACTTTAACACAATATAAAAGCGGTTGCGCTAGGCGCATCGCTTCTTACTCGCTACTTTCATGTACGCTGAACTGGGTAGGTGATGCGTCCAGGCGATTTTGATATTATTCACTTCACGTATCAGTTTTAAGAGAGAGAAATAAAAATAGTATTTTTCATTAGCGGAAACTCTCTGCAACTTTTGTCTTTACCATCTTCGCATCTGGGTTTCATAGCAACAATAATTTTAAAAATATAGGATTTCAATAATCTAAACACTAATAAAAAAGGGTGTTTAATTTCTTCATCTTATTGTTATTTATTCCGAAATTAATTGCCTTCTCTCCACTTCGGGTAATAATCATCATATATAATCCTTCTCTGTTGAGTTTAACTTCATTAAGATTTGTTTGTGTTTTGATTAATTTGAAATGGGTTTTAAGGTTTGAGTTAGTTTTCATAGAATATTGGTTCTTGAAATTTTTATTTGCATAAATTGTCTAGGGATTTAAATTGGTGATCCTTATTATCTCATTTGATTATTGTGTTTAAGATGCTTCAAAATTACATTGTTCTTTCAGCTGCAAAATTTTGACTTCACTAATTGAAAGGGAAAAATTATCTTATATTGTACAATATGTTATGAATTTAGACTGTGAACTATCATATCATTTTGTAAAAACTATTGTATTTATTTTGTGTGTTGTCTGTGGTGTTCTTAATATTATTTACTCTACATATAAGAAGTTAATAATAATTGTCCTAATTACTAATTTAATTTGGTTTATTCCTGCATAAAATGCTTTGCGCAGACAACAAAAGGTGCTCAGAGATTTAGTGTTGAAGTAGCTAACACTAAGTAGAAAGAAGAACAGATAAACTGCATACCGTTAGTGAAAGTAATCAGGTGGTAAGAATTGGAAACTGAGATGGAGAAATGTACAACTGCCCTTCTGTTTTGAAGATTAGATGGTTGTGAATTTTATTATGTTATTGTATATCATACAATCTCCTTCGTTCTAAAACTGTGTTTTTTATTTTTTTCATTGAGTTTCGGTTTATTGTCTAGTACTTATAACATCCTAGTGAACGAAAAGGCAGACTTGGTCATTAAAATTGAAGAAGACTCTCCAAGGAACGAATTATCAATTACACTATGCTGCTATCGTTAAACATTCGTAGATTCGTATGAGCATTTTAATTGCAGATAAACTATATTGACAATAAACAAGAAGCGAATAATATGACAGTAATGAAAAGACTATCCAGAATATTTATGAAAATTTGGAATCAATTTCTTAAATTTTACTTCCCTGAGTTACGTAATGTCTCCTCTTCTCTATCACAAAATTATCCATTTATCTCCCACAAAAGATCATAATAAAACGAAGGGAGCAGATCCAACCTAAAAGTATCTTGATGAAGGATAAGAGTTACCATCCCAAAATCGACTAGGTAATGATTTTGATGGGTTTTATTTTAAAAAAGTAAAAACAATTATGAAAGGAAATAACTCTGGCTTGTAAAGTTTTTTTGGTTAAGTTTCTTAAGAAGTTCTTGCCTTTATAATTGTTGAGATATCATCACCATTTCAAATCTCCATTTATGATTTTGTGTTCTTCAATCAGAGAGAAAGAAAAGACAAAATAATTGTTGGAAAATGGGTTCAAAAAGAAGATGAAACAAACACAGAGAGATTGTTGTACTCCTGACTTTCAAGACTCGAATAAATTTCTTTTAGACAATTATTTCTACCTCCCAATATCAATTAGCGATTACAACATGTATGCGAAATAATGCCTTAGGATACAATGAAAGCCTTATAATAGAGAAATTGGATTCAAGGTTTGTACCCCTTGACCCAATCAAGAACACACAATAATAGGATTCTGATGATGCTTAGAAGAGAGAAAACATAAAGTATTTGATGTTATTCATCTTTGAATGAAAACAAATCATCACTACTTATAGGGAACTTATGCCTATTGGAGATGCCAAAAGACATCAATAGTGTCTTATGGGTATGGATGTGTCTTTTGTGAACCATCACACCCTTTGGAGGTACCTGTTCATCTCCAACTAACATCCATTGTGTCTATTCGACACAGGATGCTCCCTCGTCGTAGCGGCAAACCAAAAACGAAAACCGTTTTATTTTCTATGTTATTGAAAATATCAAACAATCACCCCCTATTTTTAAAAACCAAAACAGAAAATAAAGTAAAATTTACAAAACCGGAGTGGCTGCATCACTCAAGTGACTGCCTACGTACCTGAGTGGGATCAAATCCACGTAGCTCAAGCTAAGTTGGGAAATAAGCATCATCTTAGAAAACAATACATAAATGATAGGTATCTTTTGGATTTGAACCTTCACTTAGTGTAAGAAATTGAAAGCCTTATCGAGGTTCTATGGTGAAACTAGTCTTGAACCAAGTACCCCTTATGATAAAACCGGAATATCCACACATATTGATTTCATGGTTTAGTGTGTTCTGTAGCTCAGCACGTTGATGGCCATGTGCTATATCCTGGATTCATGAGTCTTATTTAGAGAACGGTCTTATTCTCTTAGGAAACTACTTGATTTCCATACTCATATAGGTAAGTCTCGAAAGTGTTTCTTCGAGACACCTTGTGATAAAAAGTTAGACTTATTAAGGATTTTCATCCATCCCTTTTTCTTGTAGAATCACTGCACTAAACAGAAATGAGAAGTTTTTACTTAGTGCACCATAATCACATCCATAACTTGTGGGTACCACATTGAACCTTGTTTATATTTTTCAAAACAAAGGTTGGGTTTTTTCTATGGGTGATCAACCTTCCTTCACAAGCCTTAGCCCCATTTCTTTATACTTCATTGAAAACATTTCCTTTGGGAGACTCTTCATGAATAGGTCTGCCAAGTTTTTCTCCGTTTTAATGGTTAACTGCAATTACTCCTTTCTTGAGTAATTGACTTACCGTTCAATGTCCAAGACTTACATGTCTTGACTTTTCATTGTAAGTCTCATAAGAGACGTTATTGATCAAAGCCTGATTCACAATTAATCAAGACTGCTTGAGATGGCTTCTTCTAAAGTGGGATATCTACAAGTTAGGTTCTAAGCCATTCTTCTTCATTAATTGCATCTATTCATGCAGTCAACTCTAACAACATTACTAAAAATGTTCTTATTTGATTTTACAAAATTAATTATAACTTCTCTAGTGATCTTAAATAACATTAACAGTTAATTCACAAGAAGTCATCATAGACTTACATTCACTAGAGGCATAGAAAATTTGTAGGCAATTTACTTGCTATTTCCACAAACACATTATCACGATGAGTAACTCCTCTACTCATGCCCAATCCTCTACAAATTTATATCCAAGTATATAGACAATGTTTATTTAACATTTTACATTATATAATGCAAATGTTCATAATTTATGCGTCGACAATATCTAACACCTCATTGTCGGATAATTGGTCGGCCGCCCAATTTTCCAATACATGCATATTAGCCGGTATTCCATTTTTTCGATGTCATTTAAGACATGTCAATTTCCAAGTCTTGGAACCTATACGATTCTTATCATAAGAATCGTTTTCATATCATACTAAATGTTATCTCAACATCTATTGATGATTTTGGTTATAAAATAACCCAACAAGTAGAAAGTTTATGAGAATACCCCTCCATTTCACAACAATTCTTAAATGCCAAAATGCAACTCAATGTCATGAAATACGATTTGTGTCAAACATGCACACCTACAATTTCTAAATAGAAATTAAAACTTCGAATCCAATATACCAGTACAGGTACCATTATTATGGATTTGGCTTTCCTTTGAAAACATTCCAATCAATGCCTGCATGTGTCTAATTAATAGACCTTTGCATTCATGGCTCAATGACTCAAGTCTCATTTACACAACACCATAGCACAACGAGAGATAATCACAATTCTACTTATCACTATGCTCACTCAATTTCCTAATAAATAAAGGAACCTTCAAATCCAGTATTACGTGCAGACAAAGCTCACATGGCTTTGGTATTGGATTTGGATGTCTTGGAGCATTATAATAGTGGCTATTGGAGAAATTGGCTTTCCCATGTACTCAACCATACTCATACTGGCACTAGTATGTATTCATGAATTATATAATGTGTCAACCAATAAGAACTCTAAAAGGAGAAGCCCCATAAAGTATATAACGTTTATTAGGAAACATAATATGGATGATCATACGAGTAATGGCACAGCGCAATACGTGAAAAGAAAAACTTCTTTAGTGGTGACTGGTGAATCTCCTAACTTGAATTCCATGTTTTCCTGTTACTAAGTTTGTCGAAACGAGTCAACCACATCACCAAAAGGCACAACGTCATATGAATCTCGCTGTCCATGTTTACATAACTCCTAAAAATAAGGAAGCCTTCAAATCCGATACATTAAAACAGTTATGTCTCTTCGGATTTGGATCTCTTTTGGCCATTAATGGTGATTGGAGACTACATACTATAATTTAGAACAAACACGTACTTGGTTCTTCATTCTACTTTACCAACCAGTCATCAAACGGTTGCAAACTCAAACATGAAGTTGATCAATATCAACAGTGATCATATATCATGCATTACCATTAATGTAAAAGTTAATTTGTACTAACCGTTTGTGTGTGTTGTCCACCCTTGACGAAATCATTCTGGCTTGACCAGAAGCACAGCCTCATCAATGTCCAAACTTTTAATTAGATAATTTCTAATCTTTCAAGTTCTATAGCGTTGACATGGCTGATACGTTTATCGGTTTATGCATGATGACCATTCGTTTCTCAACTGATTGGCGACAGTTTCCTGGCAATAGCCTTTTCCTGGAAATTGATATAGCGATGGCCTGATGATGGTTACAGTTGTGAGTTCTATCTTGCTTTTCATTACCAGGTATTCCCCATCTGCAGGAAACAGTTGATCAGGTTGTAAATCAAGATTACGAAACCCCAATCACCCTTCTTTAAAACTCGACAACAAATGATCAGGTTGCTACTCTCAACAAAAAGCCCAATTTCTGGAAATACGATGAAGACCCAAATTTGACTTGTCCACGCCTCCAACGATTCAGAGTATTCAGGAAAATCCAACTCTCCGTTATACTTATCCAAGACTCTTCTTCCTTGAAGCCGTACTTCAAAAACTCACATGAAGTTTCATTCTTTGTTGTTCGAAATATAATTGTCTAACACTGTTGGAAAATGGGTTCAAAAAGAAGATGAAACACACACAAAGAGATTGTTGTACTCATGACTTTCAAGGATCGAATAGATTTCTTTTAGACAATTATTTCTACCCTTATATCAACTGGAGATTATAACGCGTATGCGAAATAATTCCTTCAGGATACAATGGAAGCCCTACAACAACGAAATTGGATTCAAGGTTTGTACCCCTTGACCCAATCAAGAACACACAATAATAGGATTCTGATGATGCTTAGAAGAGAGAAAACATAAAGTATTTGATGTTCTTCATCTTTGAATGAAAACAAATCGTCACTACTTATAGGGAACTCATGCCTATTGGAGATGCCTCTTCACTTCCAAAAGACATCAATAGTGTCTTATGGATATGGATGTGTCTTTTTTGAACCATCACACCCTTTGGAGGTGCCTCTTCATCTCCCCTGTCATGCGGCAAACCAAAAACGAAAACCGTTTATTTTCTATGTTATTGAAAATATCCAACAATAATCATGTGAGATATTTCTTTCTCCCTGACCCAGCAGCTAACTTGTCTTACACATATCCTACTCACACTAGCCACATAGGAACACGAGAAAATAGCGATTAACTAGAGCGTGGTATCTAGCATTTTCGATAAAAAAAATTGAAGTCATGATGTATATATGACACATTATAAAATCAAGGTTGGTGTATTAAACACTGGTGATTTAATTACATACCTTTGAAGTTCACGACGCACATTATTAGGATCGGTGTTTCACCATTCATATTCATGAACGAAATATATCCTAAGAGTTTGGCTCATGTTTTTACATTGAAAGTTTGTCTAAATATTTTGCAAAGCCAAAAACCGAGAATATGTGTATCAGTGTATGCAACCAATGCGAGTTTTATGATGAACTTAAAGTTACTGCCCAAAAGTTTAAAGTTCATCAAGAAAAAACTGTGAAAAACAATCATCCATTGATATGTATATTAATCATCTCGCATAAGCCATAATAATATCTTTTGATAATATAATATTATATTATAACATAAATTTTAGATAGATGGAAGCTCTAAGAAGAAGGCCTTAGAAATTGTTAGAACAAACCGAAAAAATTCTTAGGTTAAAAGCGGTAAGTTTCATAGTGGTTTGAAATCTTCTCAATGTATTGAAAAACACAATTTGTGACCATTGGTGGCAAGAAAGCGAAGTTTTTATGTGACCATTGGTGGCAAGAAAACGAAGTTTGTTTTTATGTAACCTTATAGAAGTGGATACGCAAGAAATTTCTCAATGACAAACATAAGAAATTGGTGGCAAATTACAGGGGCACATTTTATAGTTGATGCAGGGAATTCTCAATTGATTTGTATGTGGTAATATTGTATTTGTGACTTCATTTTAATGGGTTTTTTTTCATGCGGCAGATTACAGGGGAACATATATTATAATTTATACAAGGATTTTCTCAATTAGATGTTTTCCTCGTGAACAAATCTTTATTATCACGTTTTTACTTCTATACTTTTGTTGGATATACAATTATACACAATTGTGGGTATACATATATCATTTTGACATAGTTATGATTACAACTAGTATAACCGTTGTCACGGTAGGAGGACGACCGAAGAAAAATCTGAAGATGAGGTTTGTCTGCGACTATTTTCACATTCCGTTTCAGGAAAAATGATCGTTTTTCCCCGTTTCGGAAAAAGTGATACTTTTACCTCGTTTTAGAAAAAGTGATATTTTCGTCTCGTCTCAGAAAAAGTGATACTTTTGCCCCGTTTCAGATAAACTGATGCTTTCACTCTGTTCCAGAAAAAGTGATATTTTTTCTGGAACAGAGCGAAAGTATCACTTTTCCCAAAAACGGAGCGAAAGTATCACTTTTCCCAAAATGGGGAGAAAGGATCACTTGTCCTGAAACAGAATGTGAAAGTATTACTTTTTTCTGAAACAAAAAATTAGTCGATCCATAAACCAAAATATGGTTGCATGATGTGTTACTCATCCTTTGTGATAGTTTGCATAATGGCTATGCATTCAATTTTCGAGAATTGTGCCTAAAATGAAAGTATCACTTTGCTTGAAACGGAGGGAGTACGTCGTTTTATTAGGTGCAACAGAAAATTAGTTGATGCATAAACCAAAATATGGCTACATAAAGTATTATGTCTCCTTTATGGTGGTTTGCATAATGAATATACATTTAATTTTCTAAAATTGTGCCTAAAATGATAAATACCTCCGAATTTTTCGTAAAATCTCAAAATTTGATATTATTGTTTGTACTCATTACATACATTTTTTTATTACCTTTTTAACGAGATAAAATTTGTAAAATTCCAAGGCACGGATTTTTAGATATGTTATATTAAAGTTTGCTTTCCAATTATACCCCTAAAATATAGTAATTGGACTAAAAGGGAGGGATAATTGTGTCAAGTGAAAAAGACCAACCATGAACACTAAATCTATTTTTTTTTTGTGTCAATTGATGACTTAGGATTTACAAAAAAGTGGCCATATAAAGGTCCTCCTCGCTTCGCTCGCTCGGCCCAATTATTATGGTTAAGTTACACATATCTTTGGTACATTGAAAATTGAAAATAAAGGACCTCAAATATTGTTACTTTCTAGTTTAAACCGAATTTTACATATTAATGAAGCTCTTAGGAAATCACAATGAGATACAAAGATAAACATATACTTACTCCATAAATGAAAGAGAGTTACATTGCTCGGTCAACTATCTTACCTTGTATATAAGAAATACCTAATATATTGAACAATCTAATAGTATTGTAGACATTACTATTATTCTAATATGTTCAGAATTGAATTTTCTCAATCTTATTGTTTCTAGAACTGAATTTTCTTTCCCTAATTGGCCTTGCCCTTCGAATAATCAAATTGACTATTTATGCTTATCTGTATAACATTGAACTTAACAAAATGTTTGCCCGCATTAGTGTTGTAAATACCATGTTAACATATGTATCTATTAAAGATCCCATAAGACTTGTATTTACGACAAGCTCAAGTGCATATAACAATACTCTAGAATATATGTAACTCAGCTGATTCATCCCTTGGATAACACTGGATCGCTCTAAACATGATCTCCATAATTTACATACACATTTTACTTCCAAACATCGTGAATTGAAAGTTCAAAAAAATAAAATAATTTGAAGAGTACTTCATGCGTTGAATAATATTTATTGGCGACTCTAGGTATCTTGACATGTTATTCCATGACTACTCTCTTACTTCAGTATGTGCCGGAAAAAAAAAGAGAGGAAAAAAACCCTAGATAATGTAGACGTTCACACAAATGTCACTACTGGTGAAAAGAAGAAAAAAAAACGTAGTTAATGGAGGCATTTATATAAGTGTCACTACTATTTTGATTGACCAGTATGAACACATGTAAAATGCAATGCTTGTGGAATTTTTTTTAACACCACAAATTGAAGAAAAAAAATCTTTGAATTAATAAGGAATATTTATTTATTTTTTAATTTTATAAATGTTGTATAGATAGCTCAAATAGCTTTCCAATTATATAATTTTACAAAAATACGAATATACGATACTTATTTTGAAAGATAGGAGCATATGAACATTTAGATTAGTTGATTTTTTTTTAAACAATGACTTTTGTATGTTAGGTTTACCTAATACAGACATTTCCAGTATTCCACTTCCATAATGATCAACTAAGCTTAAAGTTTTCCAACAAACTCCGAACGACTATGTAAAAACTATTATGATAAACGAATAAATATTGTATTATACATCTGCCAATATCTTGCCATTTTTAACTTTGGGAAGTGAAGAATAACTTTGGGATTAAGAATGTACGTAGGATCAAAACAGTCTTTGCAATGGGAAAGAGCTATATAAATGTTCTTATTTCTTTATCCAACTATAACCAATTCAAAATACAAAAAAATCAAAGGTGATTCTATTTTTTTTCTCATACTAATTTCACCTTCATCATCCAATTAAAAGTGGTCAGATAAAACGATTCGGTGTCTTCTGCAGCGGCTGCAGCTCCTAAATAACCTTGCTTTACTTTACACTTTTGTATATAACTTGATCCTTCGATAAACGATTTTCACGATTCGTGATCGAAATTTTGATAGTGGTAAATAGGTTGTCGTTCACTCGGACTTGTTGAGAAATTGTTCAAAGACTTAATATAGAAAATAAGGAAAATATATACAAATATGATGACAGGATGAGAGAGGCTGGTACTCATGATTCCACTGTTTTTCATGTTCATGGGGTTCAGAAATTAATTGTAGACATTTATAGCTCAAAAAAAAGGAAATATCAACTCTATTCTTTGCCAAAGTAGATTTCATAAAATATTACGCGTAGGTCATAAGCATTGCGCATCAAAATTACTTAGAACTAAGCATGTTCCATCAAACAAAGTCACGAGTAGTTAATAGAAATCATAATTCTTTAAAAATCAATGCAAATAGTAAATAAACAATTAATTGAATTACCCCAATGACGAAGTCCAGCTTCCTCCATTGTCCCAATGTTGGGTTTTAGCTCCTCATATTGTAGACACGCTCAAAGGATAATTTATTGCTCAAAAAAAGTGTTTACAAATGATGAAAAATGGGAGAAAATGATTAAAACCGAGTTTGTAACAAATATAATTGTTACAAACCAAACTGTTACAGAGAACGATATATGGTACTTGTCACTGTCACTGTAGCACTACGACCCTCACTGTTGTGTCGTTCTCACTGTAGATGAACGACAGTTCTTTAGGGTCTTATGTTCTTCGTTCTCTCCTTCAATGGCAGCAGCAGAGACAAGCTCTGCAACTCTATTTCTCACCCTTTTTCGTCCCCTAACTCTCCATTTCTCAATCTTCTTCTCTATGTACACCTTAAATAGCCTTCCAGAACCGAAAATGATCCTCCATAACTCCAGCAAATCTTCCATTACTCGGTATTAAAGAAAAATGTTCTCGGGAATATTTTCTTCCCCTGTTTCACAAGATTCCGTGTATCTTCCTCTTTGATCGAATTGAAAGCACTTACCAACCCTGTTGTAGTATAACAGGCTGGTGTATATCCAAAACAAGAGAAAATCCGACCAAATATCCATGAGTTTAATGGAGAATATCTTTCCATGCACGTTCGCCTCTGTCTTCTTTAACACGAGAATCTAGCCAATTTTATCCGACAAAATAAGCCATACCATGTCTGTTAAGACCAGTCACATCATCCCAACAATTCTCAGCCATTGAGTCTCTATAAAATGTCCTCAAATCTCGAACAAAAAATCCTGCAGGTGAGAAACAAGTTTCCCTCCAAAATTCAATTTCAAATGAGGAAGATGATGGTTGCCCCTATCCAGAGTATGTGCGCCTTTAACAGCTGGGGTGCCTGGGGATGCCCTTATCCAAAATGAGGGTGCCTTTAGTGCTTTTCCGGGGGTTCCCTGAGAAACTTTTCGAGCCGAATTTTCCAAAAATGTTTATTTCCCAAAAATACCTACAAACACATAAAACACCATAATAAGTACGAAATCGAGTACCAACAATACATAACATCGAGGACAAATTAAACACAAAAGTGTGTCTATCAATTCGACATACACATTTTACTCCCAAAACATCATGAATTGAAAGTTCAAAAAAAAATAAAAAAGAGTTGTCAAATCTAAATTGAAGAGTACTTCATTTGTTGAATGATAATTTTGCGACTCTGAGTCTCTTGACAGGATCTTCCATGTCTACTCTTCAACTTCAGTTTGCGCCGAAAAAAAAAAAACCTAGTTAACGTAGGTATTCAGATAAATGTCATTACCAATGAAAAGAAGGAATGAACTCTAGTTCGTGGAGGCGTTCAAATAAAATCCACTACTAATTAAATTGACCAGTGTGAACACATGTGCACATGTATGCTTGCATTGAATTTTTTGAACACCACAAATTGAAAACAATGAAATCTTTTTATCAATAACAAAATTTTAATATTCATATATGTACCTATTGTATGATAATTCAGAAAGCTTTCCAAACATATACGTTTCATAAAAATACGATATGTTTCTTGAAAGATATGAAGCTTTTAGATTTACTGATTTATTTTTAAAACAATGACATTTATGTGAATACGCAAATAGAGTTTTAATCTGCGTTTTTACCCTCGAGTACACATATAGTGGTAGTTGATATCAAAAATTATATTAGTAAACTAACTATTATCTATTAGTGACCAACCATAGAATACCTTTTTTCTTTTATGTTATCAAAATCTTGCACTTAATCTCGTATTCTTTTATGTTAGTAAGATCTTGCACTCAATCCCATGAGTCTTAACTCTTTTAATTTCCTATAAAAGCTGAAACTTTCATAAGTTTCTTTTTTCTTTTTTCTTCAAAGGTGATGAGTCCGCCTTCATCATTTTGTGACACATTTTCATCTGAAATTTTAGCAGTTTTATCAATATTTTTGTCCACGCCAACATTGTTCTTTTTTTTCTTCCAATTGTAACAATTGATATATTAGAAACTTTTGGCTTGGAATTATTTAAGATATTTTTGTGACTCTTTGAACATATATTATTGACTGCCAAACTTTTTAAAAGACTTGCAATTATTAACACAAAGGATTGGTGAAATGGGTATGTGCATCCGGTTCTGAAAAACCTACGTTGGATGTATAAGTTGTGTTGGTGCTCTGTATTGGTAAACAAAAATGATTCTCTGCCAACACTTAAATGGAATATGATTAACCTTATTGTGCACATGTTTCAATAGAAATAAACGTAAGGCATGTAACTTGTAGAAAAAAAAAGAAATTTGTTTAGGTTTTTTCATTATCTGTGGAAGAGGGAGGAAAGGGGTGAGCAAATCACGACCCGTCCATTTTAAATGATAAAAGCACGGAAAGTTTATTACAAGTCAGAAAGGACATTGAAATGACAAGAAACTATGAAAATAAAGGAGAAGGAAAAGTAAGTAAACAATCTATATATATATATATATATAAAAAAAACCTACCCAGTGAAGAACAATATGTTTTTTGTAAAAGCAAGATCTAAAGGTATCATTGAAGCAATTCAAACCAAAGAAAAGACTAAGAAGAATAAGCAAACAATATCTATCAAAGATACTCGATGGGGGGTCAATATAAGGTGGAATCTAGTTACCCATGTTCTATCGACAGGATCCTCAGAGCCATTGGTCATTGAGTTTCAATAACAAATGATGGTGTACGAGATGTACATGTCACATTTCTGGCAGTAAGGTTCAGAATTTATGGATGAAATTCTTTTTAAGGTATTAATAGTGTAACACCTGGTATTTTTGGTATTGAATTTCGGGACGAAATTTATTTTAAGGTGCTAATAGTGTACCTTGTATTTTTAGTTATTGAATTTCGAGAGCATTTTTTTAAGGAGTTAATAGTATAACACCCCATAATTTTCTTAATATGATTTTGGCGCATAAAACCCATCCATAATATTTTGATCGGACTGTAATTTGAAACTTAATTTATAAAAAGTAAATATTTAGTTTTAATTATATTTATGGTTACCAAAATAAAATAAAGTAATACAGATGAATTTCAATTGCGTTTAATGTGTGCATTGTGTGATGTGTATATATCTTTGCTAAAATTGGTGTCAATATCATATTATGTGTTCGAGGCACATGTAGTTCAATAGTGTATGTGTTTATTTAATAGTGTACCCCTTATCAAAACTTGAGTGGTAAATAATGATTAACTAGGGTTTTTATTAGCAAATACATGTACACGAAAAAAAACACTAAAAGGAGCCGTCACTTTCTTCTTCTCAAACCTTTCTTATCTTTTGTCTCCTAACACAAAAACCCAAAACACTTTGTAGCCATCATTTTCATCCCTCTCTCCTTTTCTTTTTGTATTTTTCATTTTTTCATCTTCTTCCATAAAACAACAAAAGAGAAAACAAAACAAAACAAAGATAAACATCACTTTCACTCTCTCTCTTTCCCTTCTTTTCTTACTCTCTGATTTTTCTCTATAAAACAATAAAAGAAAATTAAATCCTTTTTTTCCTATCACTTTCACTGCATTCTTCTAATTTATTTAAGAAGGCAAGAAGGCAAGAATATAATTTATTATTCTTTGAAAAAGATGGTGTACTTGCATCAAGTTTTTTGGAAAGCTATTTGAGGTAGGGGGTTTCTACCTAATATCAAAATCAAAACCTATTTTAGCATTAAAATTATACTGATTTCTTTTTAATTGTTATGCTAACAATCATGATGTTTGTTATAAATTTATTACGTTATTTTTTTCGTGTGTAAATTGATTTATTTATGAGTTTTACGTATTGATTATTAACCATTATTTTTAAATTATTCTAGATTTTTATTTTAACATTTAATCTAGGTAGTGATGTTTTTCTCATTATTTAGTGCATATTTATTGAGTTTTGTATTGTGAAAAGGGATTTGATGCATGATACCACTAGTGAATGAAATTGAGTTTGGGTTTGTGAAAGTGAATTTAATCAGTTGAATGGATCTTATATGGTTTGCTCACCCCTTTCCTCCCTTTTCCACGGATAATGAAGAAACAATAGCCGTAAAAGTAATAGTTATGTATCACGGGGATTTGGGTGTCGCGTTTTAAATTCAATGAGGTGTTTGTTTGTGTTAAAGCACTACTCGGTCAAACTCGCATACGTTGCTATCTCAAGAATGTTTGTCAATGTTAGTGATCAGAACTATAAGTCTTGATTTCTAGCCTATTTATAGATGTCCCGGACTAGGACATAGATTGTGTAGTTGAGCTTAGACTTCACGACGTTCATAATTTGAAGACGAAGAACTACTAAGGGGAGCTTGTGGAAATTCATCGACAAAAGGTATGTGGAGACTTAAACTCATTTATCACTTGGAAAGTCTACTTTTACTCTATCTCCTATATTGAGACATAAGTCGTATTACGATATAGTTTTCTATATACACATTTGAGATTTCGAGCTCAGTTTATCTCGCTTACATATTTCTCGAAATATGTGTTGGAAATTTTTCGCTTCGACCAAGTTCATCTTATATCATGTGAAAATTGTAGAGTAACATCTTACATGGTTTGTGTGATACAATCATTTGGTGTTGTCTTGGAATGTTTCGACAATGATTATTTCAATAACTTGAAAATCGCTTTGATGCTAATAGTATGTGGAAAGGACTATTATCATCCTCTAAGAAAGTTTCAATGATTGAAATAAGAGTTTAGAGCACTTAACAATTATTGGATATGTCATGTTGTGCACCCTTGCACATATGTAATCCATGTCCGGGAACCATAGTATGCGCACCCGTTTGCATACCTGTTGCTTTGAGAAATCCAAGAACCTAAGTATGCGTACCCGTTTGTATACTGGCATACAGGTTCATGTCCGAGAATTTCTGCTGGGATTGAAAGTCTGTGTACCCGTTTGCGTACTGGAGAAATCCAATCTAAGTCCGGGTATCTCAAGTATGCGTACCCGTTTGCATACTTGAAGGTTAAAGTTCTAAAATCGGTTAAGAACATGAACATAAACATTTGTATAATAAGAAATGCAATCTTTGCAAACCGTGGCTATAATGTTCATGATTGATTCGAGTGAATCAAACTGATTTTGCTTCAATTGTGTTCTTGTATAATTCTATGAGAATATAACAATTGAACAACTCTTTAACTAATTTCATTTGAGTCATTTGAACTAGTTATGGTTAAGATGAATAAGGTTGATATGAGAGTAATCATATGGCTAACCTCGGTTAAATAATTATGAACCAACATGGTATACATGTTTGGGTACGGCTACATAAACCTAAATGAGGTTACATTTCATTTGTGTGTAACAAGTTAAGTTCGATCTAACAGTTGAAAGATATTAGCTTGGCTGAATCAGGTGTTTCATATAATGGTGAATATTGAATGCTTTGTTACCTAGGTAACTTGGATTGCAAACCCTGATTTGAAAAATATATAAAGGAAAACTCTAGCAACTGGGAAACCTAATCCCACACCTCCCGTGTGTTACTAGTTGCATCAACCAGAGTCGATTCTCCTTTAACGTTAGGTTTCTATCGAGACCCTGTAGGTTAATGACTTCAAAGACTTCATTAGGATTGTGAAGCCAGACCCAACTATTTTCTTTTTAGCTGCAAGTTCTAATATTGCCCGATTCTATCGTATCGAGTTCAATTGAAATAATTGACTCGAGATTAATTTCTTCGATAGGCAAGATAAAAGTAATCACAAACATCTTCGTCTCATCGTTTGTGATTCCATAGTATCTTGTTTCGCTAGTCGATTAAGATTATTGTGAGGTGATTGATAATACTAGGATGTTCTTCGGGAATATAAGTCTGGTTTATCAATTGGTTCATGTTCACCTTGATTTATCAAAAGACAAAACAAAAATCTTGGGTATTTCTGTGAGAGACAGATTTATTCAATCTATAGACTTTTCTGCGTGAGACAGTTTTGTTTATCAAGTCTTCGACTTTGGGTCGTAGCAACTCTTGGTTATGGGTGAGATCAACTAAGGGAATCAAGTGCGTAGTATCCTACTGGGATCAGAGAAGTAAGAAACGCAATTGTAGCTTGAATCAGTGTGAGATTGATTAGGGTTCAACAACAATCCAGTCCGAAGTTAATTGGTAGTAGGCTAGAATCTGTAGCGGCTTAATACAGTATGGTATTCAATCTGGACTAGGTCCCGGGTTTTTTTTGCATTTGCGGTTTCCCTCGTTAACAAAATTCTGGTGTCTGTGTTATTTATTTTCCACGTTATATTTTGTTATATAATTGAAATATCACAGGTTGTGCGTTAAGTTCAATCAAATAGAATATCCAACCTTGGGTTATTGAATTGATTGACACTTGAACATTGGTCTTTGGTACCGTTCAAGTTACTCCTCTTATATTCAATCGGGCTCGCATATTTCTATTTGTTGATTGCGGATTGAATTAAGAGTTAGAGATATTAAACTCTTTGATGTACTTTACTCTAGACTGAGTCTGACTGTCTAGTTGATTCTCTAGAAAGTATGTTGGAGTAAGTCCTCTCAGATTGCCAAACGAATTGTTGGGTGTGGTTGTTAGACCTCCGCATTTTCAGTTTGTTTCAATTGTGTACTTTTATTATGCTACTTTATAGTTTTGTAATTTCAAAAGTAATGTTACATTTAATTTTAGTTTGGATTTTAGTTGTTAAAACGTGTTAGAATGGAAAATCTGGTCCTACACAAGTGGTGGTCCGGAAATTCGGACTTGCTAGCTGGATCGGACCCGACCCACAAGGTCAAATTCGTGTCCACTAGAAGGTCGAAAATTCGGGCTGTCATGGGCAACCTGTATGGAAAAAGCCTAATACAATTGCAAGTAGACCCACTAGTGCAAAGGATATATTGAAAAGAAATAAAAAATGATAGTTTGTTCGGACCTCGAATTATTCCTAGGAATAATGACTATGAACGAAGATAGTTTTTAGACCTCGGTTTCCCGACTATAAATAAAAATCAGAACTAAACTTGAACAAGTTCAATAAAATAATTATATCAATCAAACTCAGCTGTCTCGATTAATAACTTTGCAGACTTTTAAATAGACTTGGGATAAAACCCTAACTTGCGCAACAAGAAAGCATGAAACCCAAAACCGACTCAAACCACAATTTACTATTTTTGGCAAATTGTAGGTTATCTTAAATAATGAAAGTATTCGCTAAATAAAACTATATGCCGCACACGACGACCCAAACAGACTCCTAACGAAAAAGTTATTAAGAAAACAAAAACTTTCCTGAAACGGCAAAAACAGCCTTTTGAGGCCCTAAACAATGGAATTTGGCTAAAATTCCAAGACCGATTTGGACCCATCTTGAGCTAAATTACGACACTTGAGTTTTTAGCCTCCATATAGGCTATAGCCTGCTCATCTTCATCACCTACTTAAATATCCTTGACAATATGTATATATAGTTTAAATCTCTTTCTTTTTACAATTATAAAGTCAAGACAATAAAGTCAGTGAACCCGAGTACTTAGGCGTTCTCAAAAATCAATATCCAACATCAATCTAGCCGTATCCAAATAATTGAATCTGAAGTATGAAACTTGTTATCCATCTTTCAAGATACAAATTCTACAAGAACGAGTCTCGTAATAGATCACAATTAATATGAACTTATTTATTAGCACATATTACGTACTACTCGTGTTATTCCTATTATAAAGATAAAAGAATATAATGCGGAAAATGAGAAACATAAGAAAACAAAGAGGAAAGATGCAACTTCATAAAAACCCCGAGATCTCGTTTAAATTTGAACACTGAATTGTATTAAGTCGCTAAAGACACTAGCCTACTATAAGACTTCAGACCGGAATGTAGTTGAGACCGAATTCACCCTCAAAGCAATTCATTTGCAGTCGTGTTCCTTACGTCTCTTAAGGTCTCACAAGGCTCTACGTTATTGGTTCTCTTATCTGACGTCCTTTACGTCCTAGTAGTTGCTTCAGCCTAAGTGAAGACTTTTGATACCAATCTGCCTCTATCAGATAGTTAATCCTATTTGATTTCCTTTTAGATCAAGGCTTAAAAATCTATGTGCAATAGACAAAGCTAGCAAACCTGACAAATCCGGAACACTTACACTCATTTAGCCAAGAAGCCTAGATTATTAACCACCTTTCAGGAACAATCTTAAACCGATCAATAAAGAAGAGTTTTAGATATTATCTTGAGGAATCACAACGTTTGAGACAAAGAGAATTTTTCAATATCTATCTATCTCGTTCCCGAAAGAGATTATTAAAACCTCGATAACAGAAATAACAAAATCAGGATACACGAACTATTATAGCCGGACCTGGATTCACGAATCCCTAAGTGGAGTTTTTAAGTCATAAACCTAATTATATTTATTAAAAGAAACCTAGGTTCAATAGAGGACAAATCTAACAAACAACTAGGACACATAAATGTAAGGGATTTAATTTCATGCTTGTTTGAATCTCTCTATTTATAGACTCCGAAGACCATGGTTGCTTGGAAATCAAGCTAAGATAACTTTAGATTCAAACAAATATTTTCTCTGTTTAGATGAAACTCTTGTTAGGAGTTCATATAAGCATGTGAGAAGTTCGTCTTGATATTACATATAAGAATATGCACTATGGTCCAGAGTACCAGACCGTGTATAATGATAGTTCATGGCAAGTATGCCTTAAGAACTAATAAACATAATTGTGTTAACACTTAAGAATTGAATCATGATGTACATACACAAGGAATTTTAGTAATCAAAAACGTCTTAGAGGTGTTCACAAGATTTATAGCTGCGCTAAACATATTTGTGAAAATAGTTCATGAGCATCCGCTTAATTCGTATTGGTTAGGTATGCGTACCTATGAACTAGTTCGTGAATTCAAATGGCCAAGGTAACCATATTGGGTATGCGTATCCTACACCTATTCACAAACTCATACCCTTGAGTTACGCATACCCTCCCTCATTTACAAATTAAGAACGCTATGGTACGCGTACTGGGTATGCTTACCTACCTATATTCCGAAACTTCACATATCCATGGTACGCGTACTAGGTATGCATACCTACCTAGAGTCCAGATTTCAGTAGTTCTGAAAACTCTTTTTTTGATGTTTGAAACATTCGCAATCATTATAAATATAAATATCATTTCTTGAGCAATTTCCAAATGATCCACAAACATAGTTCTTGAACAATAAACTGTTTTGAACTAAGATTTATAAGAACGCGCGATTGGGGGATACTAAAACTAATTGGGGGATATAAGTTACTTCCCCCAACAAATAATGTTTGTTAAGGGGTTTTTTTGGAGGCGAAAATACGAAACTACCTTTTAAAACAATAAAAGCTAAATCAAACATAAAAATACCCTACTCCCTTTTAAATTCGAAACATTTCTCACTCCCTTTCAAATTCCCTTCTCCCAGTACTCAATACCGGCATGGTTATTTAGGATGAAGACCATGCCGATACTGAGTTCCGGCATGGTTATTCAGGATGAATACCATGCCGATACTTGTTATTTCAGACAAATTTTTTTTTGTATGTTTTGTCCTCAAACCGGCATGGTTCATTTGGGAATCGACCATGCCGGCACCACTACCGGCATGCTCGGTAATACTTTTACCATGTCGACACTGAGTTTTTCAGGCGTAACAATGGCGGATTCAATGGAAAAAAAATCAAATTTCAATACATTAATACTTATACATGGGTAATTGGAGTACTCGTATGTTCAGCTTGTTTACTTTCCTGGGTTGGTTCTTCACCTAAAGCTTCATGATCATAAATATCTTAATTTAATGTTGTTACATCAACAAATTCGACGTTAATGATTTATACTAATCATCATCAAACGAACCTATTAACTTAACTAATTATAATTAACCATTAAACATGATTAGTGAGGAGAAGATTAGGAATTAGTTAAAATACATAAATAGGGGGTGACCTTGCTTTACTATTTTAATCCCGTTTTTGTTTTTTTCCTCAATCCCCCAATTAGTTTTAGTATTCCCAATCGCGCGTTCATTTATAAGGACCAATGAACATTCACTGCTTGAATTATATTTTTAAATATTTTACAAGACAAGCTTAACTAGAAACTTCTTTTTTGCAACATTAAATCTACTACAAGTCACACAACATAGTCTCATATAGATAGAATAGTAACAATTGCGAGCAGAAAGAATGTTTCAGTCTTTACATACCTCTTTGTTGATGAAGTTCTTCAAATGTCTACGTTAGATCTCCATTCTTCAATATTTGAATGTTATTCAGTCATGTCTGATGCTCAATTACCAAACTCTAATCGTATTATGAGACTTGACTTAATAATAACATTGACAACAAAATTGAGATAGAAAAAACTTGACAGTTTGACCAAGTAGTGCTCTAACATGTTGGTTATTTTACCTACAGCTAGCGAGACAATATTCATTTTAGGAATCCGGTCACCTTTTTTTAGAACGCTCAATTGGGAGATATGAAAACTAATTGGGGGATATGAATCAATATCCCATCCAATAGTTTTTGTTAAGGGGTGTTTTTTAGGGGAGAAAATACAAAACTACCCTTTAAAACAAATAAAAACTAAATCAAACTTAAATATTTCCCACTCCCTTTCAAATTCTCTCTTTCCTTCTCTACCGACTCTTCACTTTGAAAACGATTTTTTTTACATCGCCGGTATTGTATTAGTGATGAATACCATGCCGGAAGTGATGAAGACAAGTATCCAATTCGAGTGTTCTTTTGATTTTTTTTTACATCACTGGCATTGTATTAGTGATGAAGACCATGCCGGAAATTATGCTGGCGAAGTTAGTTGACGAGTATTCAATGTCGGAAAATGGTGCGTGTGTGCTCGAAAAATAAGTTACAATGCCGCCACGGTAAATTGGGAGTACCCATTTTCTGCAAATTTTGTAACATTTGTCGGCATGGCTAAAACTATGAAGACCCTGCCGATAAGAAGGTTGCCGGCATGGTATTCATACTTCATATATGTCGGTACTCTGTTTTTCAGGTATGACAATAGCGAATACAAGATCAGCTGAAGATTCGACATACAACCCTTGTTCAGAAGACTCAACGACATCTCTTTGTTCACTATCAACACTCATTTTAACCAAATTCTTATTACCTCGAAAATTTTCCTTCTACTCTCACCCAAGTGAAGTGATTGTGATTTATACTAATCATTATCAAATTAATCCATTAACTTAACTAATTATAATTGACCACTAAATATAATTATTAAGGGGTGGATTAGGAATTATCTAAATTACCTGGATATGGGGGTGACTCAGATTTACTATTTATATTCCCTTTTATCTATTTCCTATATCCCCCAATTGCGCATTCTTTTATTATGCTTTGGAGCAGTGTTTAAACTGTATTTGTCACTCATATGTCCAAAGCTTTTGCAACAAAATCAAGAGGTGAATGTCCAAGGGTACTCATCCCTCAACTCATACTTTCTTGTCATCAATTTAAAATGGTAGCTTAGCTTGATATGTGCAATTAGTTTCAATTTCCATATAAACCCTGGGAAATGCCATGTTAGTCTGATGTTTTTAGGTGTTAGCCTTGCTTTCACTGGTATTAAGATCTGGGAATAAGGAATATCTTGCCTCGAAAGCTAGGTGCCACTGTAGTTGGAACATCTGTCATGACAGTTTTACCTACAAGGTTTGAGATCCTTAAACAACCAGTTACATTCAAAAAAATAGAGGAACGACATCTGAGAATTATCCAAACTGGTACAAAACTAATTAATTCAATATGTTATTCCATAAACACAGGCCTGAGATGCAATATTATCGGAAGACATGTAATGTATCCGACAACATAGTTGGATGTTTAAGTTCATTCATGTTTTGTCATGATCTCGTCCGTGAAAGTCTTTATAACTAGCCAAAGTCAAGTCCACCATCGAACAATTTATCTTCCTGAACCCGCATGCAACTTCCCAATCCAAGGGAAAGTCCAATGCGACTGGAAAACAAGCATATTTTCCTATTTAGTACCCACGGTGGGACTGGCAAACAAGTAAAATGGATGGAAAAACCCTCAAATGCGAGGGTTTGTCCATCGAATCTCAGGTTGAGCCGACCGTCTCATCCTGAAACGAGCACATCAACCTGGCCGCACCACGGCTCTAACAAAAGCAAGTCTCATCCCACACTGAGACGATAGGTCCTGGTTGAGCCGGCAACGACTAGTCCCGTCCAACGACTCTCAACCTACTTATTATAAATTGAGCCGATTCCAAATCTAAGACCACACCTTCTCCGTAAATTACACCTTCTACACCCACAAATTTTCTGAGTAATGGCGCAAGCGTATATTAATCTCACGAAGTTCATGATAGATGAAGATTTGTCGCCTTGTCGAAACTAAGTAGCTTGTTATCCGGATAGGGTGCAGAACAACGTCAAAATGGATTAATGAGTACGAGTTATATCCATCAAAATCTATGAAAACTTCTGCAATGATACCGATAACCCCAATAACCGTTGGGTTATTTTGTCAATTTCAAGATATAAAAAAAGAAGTTGGAGATTTTATAGCTGTGGTTCGACTTGTTAATTGTTGTCGATTTAGGGGTTAGACAAATTCTGATGTTGTATTGCAAGCTCGAGAGGAATAACAAAGATGAAAAAGAATAATTTTTCCTTATGAAGCTCATTACGCAATCTTAAAGGATTTTTTGATAACACGTATGAGATGTTAAAAATTAGACACTCTATTAGAGAAAGAAGTTGTTAATTTTAATTGAATATAAAATAAAATTTCATTTCATTTTATTAGTTAGGTATAATTATATAAATAGTCGTAATATAAATTCCAGTTACAAATATTAAATAAAACATAATTATAACTACTCAGTCACATTTCAACTTATGTCATACTTTTCCCCCTGCATCAAACTTACAAATCCTTGATATGATCCCACAGTTTGAGACCCTTTACCAATAGGAGGTCCTCATATTTGCTCTCCAATCCAAGGACATGTACCTTCATTTGGAGAGCCATCGAAGCTTAACGATCTCCTATATATAATCTTGATAAGCTTGAGGAGATTTTTGACTGGCAAGACGATATGGTCTGTTGTTGCACTAAAACAACCGGGCATTATGGAGATTGTGGCCTAACAGATACTTGTGAGTCTAACACTACTTCCTGGGAATGTGAAGTTGCTGAATGCTGAGAAAAATATGGACTGAAGCTCATGGACTCCCCATCATGCACATTTGTTGTAGGCATATACGCATATATTCAATATCTCTTAACTCCATTTGATTCAATTGTTCTTGAGTTGCCGATATGCCTGTATATGAATTAGGAAGGTCGGTACCTTGTGAGACAATGGGAAGCATTTGACGCTCTTCGGCAAGATTACAAGTCTGCAGCTCCCAACTCAAAACTGGAAAATCAAACCCAACCGATGAAGAAGAAGATCTAGTTCGTTGTCTTGAAAGGGCCGATGAAGAAAAAGCTACTGATATAAAATAACTGGTCAAAGTTGGAATTACTGGTGGTGGATGTGTTGGAAGATCCAATTTCAATAATGAGTTACCAAAGGCGATAGCATCCAGCCCGTAGATGTTTAAAACTTTCTAACTAATTATTGGCTCTGTAACCGACTTGCACCATTGGTCGTATTGGTCTTCGTCACAAGGAGTGAATTTGGTCTCATACCTTATCCAGCCCTTTCTATTTAGTGATACGTATTTCGAGTCATACACGATAGATAAACATGGAGGGTTATGTGACTCTCCAACTCGACCAACTAATTAACTGTCTAGGACATTTATCCCCGAAAAAATAAACACCAATATCACTGACATGACTGTACAACTCCATGCACTGGAATGGAAATTCTTTGAAATTTCAATCCTTATCAGTGTTGAGGTCCTCAAAATCCACATACGACATCCAAATTTCCTTATGTTTGGTAGGATCCACAAATGAATATTATCTCGCTCGTTATTGTTTTGTTTTGGATGCTAGTTATCTCCTTTATACCTTACTATGATTGAGAAATATTTCTTCGTGTTGTCATAACGTCTTGGTACACCGATGTTGAAATATGTATACCACCAAAGCTAAAGTAAAAAACATACATAGGAAAGTAAACAAAATTTAGTCTAACTTGTTAGATATTTGTAAATTGATTTAAATACAAAGGAATGTATTATCGTGTTTACCTCAAGGAGGCCCCATAGACCTCTGGTTTTTGGCGAACCTAAGCATGCAATATCGAGAAAAACATACAATTTAACTAATATAGTGGATCCCCAATCATAATTGGCAGCCTTTTCCATATCTTGCAACGCCTCTATCCATCCCACTTGAGTACTTGCGCTTGAATTGAGAAAAAAACATGAACCAAGTATCAATAAAATAAATACCTTAGCAATTTTTGTATCTTTAGCAGGGTCATATGCTGCCGAATCAGGTTACCACCATGCAATTCGTTGAATATAAATGTCCTTAAACCGAAATTAGCAAATCCACCTCTTCTTAAATTCCTATACCTCAAAGTATAACGAAAGTGCATCTTTTTATCGGTCTTCTGCCACCCAACCTTCTTGGCTGAATGGAAAATCATCTTCCACCCCAGAAGGTATCCAAGTAGGAAATACAAATCTAATGGTGTTATGCCTGTAAAAATTTAAAATTGTTAGTTTAATTTGCAAATACTCGTATTGATTGCATCAAAAATGATAAATCAAAATATACGACATTCCTATTTTGAAGTCATGGAACTGAAATATGTGTGTAGTATACCACCAACGTTCATATACCCACCAATTTGGGTGAATTTTTATGCGCTCGTACATAGTACAAAGTAGTCCAAGGAATCAATCGACAATAGTTTTAGCACCATGAGAAAGTTTTGCGTAAACTTTGCTCACTTCGTACCAACCACCTCTTGGTTTAAAATGAGAACTATCCCTCTTTATTTTTGTAGGCAGATGACCTTGACTTGATGCTAATTCGCGACCGGAAAGTACAGTGGAATTGTTTTCTTCATCCGAATCTCCTTGTCTCCTCGGTAGAGTTTGACTATGTTTACTTCTAAGCGTTTTTTTATTTTTTTTTCGACTAGTATCTCGAGATTGAGACATTGTAAAATGAATGTTGAATTGGGTTGAAAGTATGTAGAGAAGATTGCATTTGTGTTGAAAATATGTAAAGAAGATTGAAGTTGTTGTGAGTAAATAAGATTGATATTTTGTTGAATATATAGGGGTAGGAAAAATATATCTTTTATTTTAAGGTTGAAAAATGACCATTGCCGCATCAACCTGGTATGGTTGTCTCAAATTGAGGAGAGTCTCAGCTCGCACCAACATGCAAAAGTCATCTCTGTTTGTCCCAGGAAACAATCCATACATTAAGTGAGTTTGTGAATTCACCTGACATGGCAAATCATCAAACTAAACTTGTCCCATTGGAGTTGCCTAATTGTCAAGACTATGGAGTCATAAGCGTCCCTACTCCTCTTCAAGGAGACAATTAGGCTAAGTCCTATGGGCTAGATTGAGCTGCAAATCAAAAAATAAGTGTGGGAAAAAAGTTAACACCTGTACCTGCTACTTCTCTCTCCTAGCATTTCCCCGCAGTTCAACTAGCAGTTAGTTTTAAAAGTTGAACCGTTCAGCGCTCAAAAAATAACCAAAACGTTGAACCATTCAACGCTGAGAGAAAATTTTCTGATCTAACGACTGAAATTTAAAGCGCTGAACCAAACAACGCTCAGCGCTGAACTGTTCAAAGCTAGATGGTGGTCCCGCTGACGTGGTCTTCTAATCTAGCTGCTAGATTAGCCATCCCTAAGACTTAGGAGGTTGTCCTAGCTGACGTGGATGGCCAATCTAGCAGCTAGATATCTAGCCCATATGACTTACACCATGTTTGTTTACTCCTGACTCATCTGAGTCGTCTGGATCTGAATCATCTGGATCTGAGTGAAATCACCCGACTCATCTGGATCTGAGTCGATATGTTTGTTTTGAGTCAGATCTGACTCATCTGACTCGGAAATAAGTGAGTTAGTGGTTTGGTCCCATGAGTCAGGGGTATTTTGTTACCTGACTCAAATGAGTCCGAGTCAGGGGTTATGTCTGAGTCAGAGGTCGAGTCAGATCTGACTCAAAATGGAAAACAAACGCTCTGACTGCTGACTCGGTCCGAGTCAGGGGTTGACTCAGATTCAGACGCCGAGTCAGCTGCAAACAAACAAGTTCTTAGCCTTAGGAAGATTCTAGACCCAAATCCAAGTTCCCGCCATTTTCCCCTTCTTTTAGGTACTGCGAGAGTCCGAGTAATAGTTTTCCCGCCCTTTTCACTTTATGTGGGAAAATTCATTTCTAACCGCCTCATCCCCGATAGTCTTTGACTCCGCGATCTCAAAACCCTGAATTTCTCAGCAACGTACATTGAAGATGAGAGGAACAGGAAGAAGGGGCACAACCAACAACCCACGAGATTCAGACGCGAGTTTCTCAAGCATGGGAACCACTAATCAGCGCTCTAGTTCCTCAATGGGTCGAAACCCTAGTATTCAAATAAATGACAAATCATATCAAAACCATGCCTTAAAATCTATAAACTCGTATCTTTCATCTCATTCAACATCTTTCCATCTCAAACCACCACTTCCATCAGCTAAAGATATAACATCTACTCTCCGTTTCATTCTCTTTCGTCTCAGTTTCACCGATTCTTCATCTTCTTCTTCGGTCAAGATTGAAGAAGATGTACCGATTTTACTGAATTTCTTAAATTGTCCTATTAGGATTAACAAATCTGTGTTGAAAAATCCAGGTATACCTCATTCTTGGCCTTCTTTACTTGCTGTTATTCACTGGTTAGTTCAATGTTGCATTTATAATGATCATATTGGATCCACTACCATGACCACTACTACGAGATCTTTAAATGATAATAAACTTCTTGATTACACTTTGAGGAGTTATAGTCATTATATTAGTGGTGAAGATGATGAGGTTGATGCTTTAGATGATGAGTTTATAAAGAAATTAGAGTCCGAAAGGATGTCTGTTGAGAATAAGGTTAAATTGTTGCTGGAGGAGATTACTGAGCTCGAGAAAAAAATTGAGAGTTTAAGATGGGCGCCGTCCGCTAGAGAGGTGCTTGAGAAGGAGAAATCTATGTTGGAAGAGGATATCAAGAAGTTTCATGCGATTATTAATGAGTATACAAGTAGAATTGAGATTGTAGACAATGAGTTGAAGGTAAAAGAGAAGGAATTGGATGCCAAGGTTGAGGAGAATCGTAGGATTTGCGAGGAGAATGATGAGTTGAAGAAGCGTATTGAAGCGCAGACTGTCAACATGAGAGATGCAGATAGGATGAAAAAGGAGTTACAAGCTATTGAGAGGGATATTACGGAGGCTGAAGTTGAAAGAAGTGCATGGGAAGAGAAGGCGTGGGATCTTGACTCGCAAATTAGTCACAAGTTTAAGGAGCTTGAGAATCTTCCTATCGATTGTAACCAGGCTATCAGAAGGTGATATTCCTATACTCTTTGTCATTGTTACTTATTTACTGAAATACATTTACTTGAACTTTTGACATTATATATTGCATTGACACCGACTTCAGCACTTGTGGACGTCTTCGACTCTTTGTCGTCATAAAAGTGCAAATTTCTCATTTCATATGAGTTTAATTTAGTGTTTCGCTAAAACTGAGTAAAGACTGTTGGTTGACTGTCTGTAGAATCATCACAAATATCAATAGGTAGCTTAACATTTTAATAGTTCAGGTGGCCTCATCAATGAATATTAGCATATCCATTCAACTCATGCCAAAACTCGAATCAGAATTGACATTTAAATAGTTTCGTATTTTCTACTAGCGGTGTTGTTCAAACAACAATAATGTCTCAACTTGCATGTGTAAGAATCTCTAATTGACCCATATCATCCAAGAATTTGACCATTTATGGCATATTTCCAACTGGAATTTTAATTTTCTTGGGAAAAATAAGGTTTAAAATCAAAGCTGGTTGTGGATATTTGTTTATGGTTCTTTGACTTCTTTCATATAAATAAGTGAAGCTCAAGCAGCATCATGTTTTAATGTCATCATAGACTACATACTCCTATCTGTACTTGATTTATGTAAAAGAAGAAAGATTGTGTATTTCATTGTTTTTGCTCAGCTGTGTTTGTTATGTTCATGGTCCGGAAAAAACATAGCACTCTTGACATATTCATCGTACCATTGTGATCATGTGGAAATTTATTTTCAAAAGTGCATCATAATACATCTAAAATGTTTTCTCCTTGCGAATCATGCAGTGTGAGGAGCATTTATTGACTACCTACAACTTCACCTAAAAGCTAAACCCCTATGGAGTCATCATTCTCTCTGTCTAAATAAAACAAATTTAATCAGGGATCGCCGTCATTTTTTTTGAAGCTCGTGGTGTTCGTAACCTTGCTTATATTATTAACGACTTCACTTGCTGTTCATTTGGTGCTGTTGGGAATGAGAACTTTTTACGATAAAGGCTTTAGATATGTCCCTCTTTTAGGTTAAATGCTTTATTAATTCAAAGACAGATACCCTGGTTTCAGTAGCTTTAGTTGACTAGCTTCCTAGGTAGCAGGTATCTCCGGAGTTCAAGTAAGGTCCACTTTGAATGTGAAATTCACTCATTAGGTAAATATGTCTGATAAGTTGTCCTACCTTATGACTATATTTCTTTCTCTGGTGGCCTTTCTTGTTGAATTTTTAGCCCCAACTGCTAGGAATGACAGTTCATGATTGACATCTTTTTTGTCCTTTCTAGGTTAAAGCTTGGAAATGAATATCAGTATTTGCTTAATCCCGAAGGTTCTACTCCTACGGATGTTTTGGGGATTGACTACAAAACTCTCAAAGTTGCACTCAATGCTTTATCAGAAGACATAAAGAAAAGCTCTGTTGCAAAGTTTGAGGAACTGATTTTCCTGCAACAACAGTCGACCGAAAATGCTGCAAAGCTTGAGGCAAAAAGAAATCATCTTGTAGAACTTCAGTCCAAAATTGATATGGTACGTATTAATGTTATATTCAGCATGGTTCATAAAGAATGCATATTTCTTTCATTTGTTCAACAAAACGCCAAACCTAGATGCTAATATTATTTAGAATATGGTGGTGAAAGCAAGCCTGCTTGATGTTCTCTCTATAAGATTTTCCTAATAAAGTAAAATAAATACAATGCTCCTGCTTTTAGATGCGTCTATCCTGGCTAAGTAATTGATCTTGGATCATGTTCTGAGCTTTTGCTTGTTGACATTGATTTTTATTGTTATCATCAGAGTTATATCTTTTTTAAATGTTTCCTTCAAGTTTATAGTTATTTGATTATTTTTCATATGCAATTTGTGATTATTTGTTGACCGAAGTCCTGGCAAGCATACTACCGTTATGATATATTACGGTCGTAAGTCGAAAAGAATCGGTGTTTCAACTATACAGAACTAAATAAGAATCTTTGCATTTGTGCTAGTGCTCTACAGACTTTTCGTATATTTGAGCACCTTAGAGAAACAGATTTTTAAGTAAAATGGAGAACCAAGTAGTAAGAACACATGTGATTAGCAAACCACTTTGTGGCTTAATTTAAAATTCAATGAAGTACCTATGAACAAGAAAATTGTGTTTTGCATCTTTCCTTAAGATTCCTACTCTGGTATAATCATTTTTTTTTAGTGGAAGTAAGAGCTGGTGACTGATTCTCTAGGATGAAGGTGGTTAACCATCAGCAAAGGTAACATATTACAGAATGGAAAGGAAACATTATTCAGTTGGTAACTGCAGCATCTTTAAAGCAGTAATACTAGGACATGTTGCTTTTTTGGATTTTCCACCGTTTTTGTCAACCAACACTCTTACCCAGCACTTGGACACTTTGGCCATAGTGTGCACATGATAACTAAATATGCTTTCATTGCACTGTTTAACATTATAACGTTTGGAGATTTTACACATTTTCCTCTTTTTAACATTTTAGGTCAAGCTCATTTTGGTTTTAGTATCAGATCTAAAAAACAAAGAACTTTGTACTTGGATAGATGTGACTGTTTCCCCCCAATTCACTGTACTCTTTGCCAACTGTATGTTCACCAAAGAGGCATTAAGCGGCAGTGCCAAAGCGAAGGTCACCTGATCTTTTGCTGGTTTCGTTTGTAAATCTGCAACAAAACTCTAGTTGTTAACAGAATCATGTTGTCTTTCGTGACATGAGCACTGGTACCGCTTTTGGGAGCAAGATATTAGTCTGATAGCTGCTATGATTTTCTCGGACTGTTGTTTATATTACTGGACACACTGTCATAATACGGAGGGATTGGTTCATCAATGTTGAGTTTCGTTGAGTCTTTATAGAGGTTGCAGTTTAATATGGAGTGGGTTAATTGGTTTTGTGTATATGCTTATGAATTCAAATAAGTATCTAAACAGTCACCCATGCAAATATCATAAGGTGTATCAGATCTTGAAGAATATTTGATCTTTGATTTAATAAAATTTCTATCAAGTAAGAACTATATTTAGGCAACAATTTTGAATTCTATCTTTGAGATCAGTTAGTTGTTTATCTATTTCCTTATGTAACTTATTATCTGTGGAGGTGAATAAGATGTTTAAACACCAAGCAGGTGCTCAAACACTAAGCTGCTGACAAATTGATTTTTCTTTTCAGCTTGAATCTCATTTAAGCTTGATGAGGAAGGAATCGGAAGATTTTACATCAAAGTGTGCTGTTGAAGCAAAGAGAATGAGTGAAGAGGTCGAAAGAGAGAGACATAATGTAGAGATGATGGAAAGAGAAGCAGAAGAATTTGTGAAGGTATGTACTATGTCAGTTTATTATTTTCTGAAATCTGGCCTATACGTAGATGATAATTCCAACTAAAACTATTATCTAAGCATCTTAAGAATTTCCTCAGCAGATCTCCAAGACGAAGTTACAATTTACTATCAAACAGCAGGTGGAAGAAATCCAGATGTGTGCTCGTGAATTACTCTCCCTGGTTGATTCTGCTTCGAAGTATAAAGAGCATATGGAGTCCATAATCTCTGATATGAAGACAGCTCTCTCAGAAACTGTCGAAGCGGTAGCAAATGCTTTTGAAGGTTCATTGCCAGCTGGCCTTGGTACCTCTGGTGCAATACAGTGAGTGAGTCATATTCTATTTTAAGGAAGTCATATGAAAAAGCTCAAGTTTGTGCAGTATTTTGTGGTTTTTCCTCTATATATGGATCTTCTTTTCATATTTTCATGATCTCATCACTAGAAACGTGGAAACTGTTATAGGTACTGTGTTATCCGAAAAAGCTCAAGTTTGTGTAGTATTGTGTTGGAGTGCCCTTTAAGCTGCTAAACACCTCTTTATCTTATAGTATTATTTACATTAGACAACAATAAGCTGAATCATTTTTTGTTGTTTTTGGTTATACCGAACTGATTTAATTGTATGGTTGTTATTTACAGGTCTCACGAACAAGATCCAAATATGCAGGCAAGATCGACTGATACACAACCTTCCAAATAGTAATTCGTGTATTACACCTAAAATTCAGGTTGTGTCTGTGCATATGCTAATTACTGACGAGGGGGTTGCGCGTTGAAAAATGTATATATATAGACACCATTTGCTGAACATGGTTTCTAACAAATGATGTACTTGATTATATTTTGGAAGCATGAAAATGCTGTGTTTTGTTACTATGTATGCATTGATTGATAGTACAGGAGCACTCTATTATGTTTTAGCCACGTGTTAGTCTAGCTGCTGTACTCTGACCTCGGAGAAGTTCAGTTGTTCATAAACATAAATCCGGTAGTAAAATGATTTTACCTTACCTGTGCTAGTACCCGCTAGAGAGCTAGTGTTTTTTTTCTCGTTTTGTTAATCTCGTATTTTTGACTACACTGTTTAGAGCATCCGTTGGTTTTACAACCATCTTCTAGTTTAGTTGTAATGGGGAATGATTAGTGATAACCTTTTAACACTAACAGTCCTGAAATATGATTAATGTACACGGTGCAAACGGGTTGTAACTTTATCCGGGTTTGATGACGGGTGGCAAAATCGTTTGTACTACTTGGACAGTAGACACCACTTGCAGAGGTTCTAACTAGACAAAAATACAATGATGCACCATTCATTTTCTCTACTCCCACAGTTCTCTTCATCATTTCTTCCCTCTACCAGAACTCTATGCCCCCCTAATTTATTTTCTACTTCTACAATTCCTTGCGAATCGTCTTCGAAGGAGACAGGTTTGGAACAATCGGAGAAGAAGAAGAACGGATCCTATCTGTTGGATTCATTACACACCAGTAGATTCTGCTCTTGTGGACGAAGACATTTTATTGGATTCTCAGCAACATCATTGCTTCCAGTTTCATCATCATCAAATGCTTCTGATTCACAGTCTAATTCAAACGTCCATCTTTTATCTCCTTTAATTAGTAACTTGCCCCAAAATTTATGGGTATATCACACTCAATTTCCAGTGCAGTTAGCTTAATCTTTCATTAGTTCATCCGAAATCACAGAATTAGAATTGTTTTTTTTCCCTTCCAGGCAATGCTGAATAGGGTTCACCCGCCAAAGCCGGATTGGTATGAGGAGTTCTTTGCATTAGTTATGGAGAAGGGAATGGCGTCTTACGAGGATGAGGTTAGTTTTCAGTTTTGCTTGTTATAAGAACTCAATATGTTCTGCTTCTTCTTCTTTCTTGCGAATTAGATTCTTATACTTAAGAGTGTACTTATGGTGAATGCTTTGGTCGCTATTTGGAAGGTTGCAGGTTATAAAGAAAAGCTTTTTAGTAGTTTGAGGGGAAGAAAGTGCAAGGATGTATTGGAGCTTGGTATTGGTACTGGCCCAAATCTCAAATATTATGCTGGTGATGTTGGTGTTCATGTTTATGGTGTGGATCCAAATAAAAAGATGGAAAAATACGCTGCCGCAGCAGCATTGGCGGCTGGTTTACCATCAACTAATTTTTATTACACACAAGCTGTATGTCTCCGTCCCACTTAACTCGATTTAGTTTTGCACCAAATATTTGTACTTTCATGTAGAAATGCTGGTCATGTTTGAAGAATACTTCCGTGCAATCTTGAATTGAACTTAGTATATTGATGATTCTGCCATTTTGTTGTTTTTGTGGTGTGTTCTTTTTAATGCATGGTGTTTCTGTGATTCTTTATTGTTAATGCAGCTGGCACATTGACAGTCTATGCAATTTGACGTTCTTGTTGCTTAGCTGCTTCGTATCTTGAAAGTGCTAATTATGCAAGCTCATGACAGTTTTCCTTGTATGAGTAGAGATGAGTCAGAGGGTTGTGGGTCGTCATATTGATAATAACACTTAGGCTTACTTTCAATAACTTTGGGTACTCCCACTTTTCATTTAATAGCTGATATTTTCTGCAGGTTGGAGAGGCATTGCCAGCAAATGATGCTTCAATGGATGCAGTAGTTGGAACTTTGGTGTTATGCTCCGTTAAAGATGTTAAAGCAACTCTAAAAGGTTTAGCTTTGCTAAGCTTTGGTCATCTTCTTTACAATCGTCTTTTTATCAGTTCAATCACAATAAAGAACACCTTATCGTATCTTTAACAGCTCATGAACTCCATTGATCATTTAGTTAAATTTTCTTAGTCTTAATCTTGAGCTACTAAGTCCCCGATCATCTCGTTCTTATGAGTGTGATTAAATATTTGGTTACATAAACAGCTTAATACGCTCATTGACCAAGAATGATCCGACTTATCCATTGTTTTTATTACCCGGTTATTACTTAGTCTCACCTTGACCATGTTATATTCTTGGAAAATTTTCTGATTTGCCTATTGATTGCTTATATTGGGATCCATGTTTAACACATTGTTGCATATAAATATACATTGTTTGTTAGATGGAAGAGTTAACTCTAGAAAATGCATTGTTGGTACATCTTTCCTCCATAAATTTGCTTATATTGCATTCCACATAGCACTTTGTAGTCTGGAGAATTTGACATTGTCAAAATGCCTTGACATTTTTAGAAAAGCTAAAATTTTATTCTACCATTGCTATCAGAAGTGAAGAGAGTGCTGAAACCCGGAGGTTTATATGTATTCATGGAACATGTGGCTGCAGAAGGTATCTATATATCCCTAGTTTAAAGTGAAGTAAATGAAGGTTGCAGCTTAGCTTGTTTGAATTTGACTGCATTTACTTATGTTCTTTAGGTGGCACCGGTCTCAGATTTGTACAGAATGTAGCAGACCCTTTACAACAACTGCTTGCTGATGGATGTCATCTCACTAGAGAAACAGGAAAATACATTTTTGAAGCTGGATTTTCAGATGTAAACATTAACAAAATTTCTGTTTCTTCTGCCTCTTATATAAGCCCTCGTGTATATGGTACAGCTTGTAAATAACTCTAAATTATAATGTCATTCATAATTTTCTGTTTATCTCCATGGTCCTTGTTCTTCCACAACTGTTTATGGGGAAGTTTTAGTACGACTTGCACGCCTGGAATAAAGAACTACATAAAACAGAAATGAAATGAAAAAACAATGGATCCATCCTTTAATTACAATAAAATCTTAACTACTGTCGATACGAAGCCGGTGGATTCTCAAAACAAATAAAATGAGTTAAGTGTCCCTAGAGTACTATGCTCAACATAGCGAAATAAAGAGAAAGTCAAGGTGAGAGAGAAGCGATTTTTCTAGGGACGTTGACCCGAGTCAAGATTTAATTTTGGATCGGTTCCAGGTGATTTTGTTCTGGTTCTTATTCAATCTTTACGTTTGCCTATTGAGAAAGGATTGGGATACCAGTGAGTTATCCTTGGAAACCTCTTAGGTGTAGTTTTTGCAGCTCTTTTGGTCATTCTTTGAAGAAGTGTTCAAAGAAGCCTAATAGCTTGTTTGGATGTCATTGCAGAAGTTGTTTTTTTGACTTCTGTAAGAATTTAGTTTGACTAATAATTACAGAATGACTTGTAAAAGCAAAAAAGCTTATTCATGTGATTGAGACGAAGGATATCCAACCAAGGAAGGTGGTGGATTCTAGTAAGGAAGTATGGGCGAGGTTAAGGTGGATGAGGGATGTGTTGAAGTTCCTATTCAAGGAAAATCTATCGATTTGGATTCAAGGACTGAGATGAAGGCTAAAAGGCTTATAATACGTATCACAAATGAGGGTTAGGTGGTGCAGTCTACTTATGTGGAGGTACTGGCGAAGACAATAATAAATTTGGTGTTCTTGAGGATTTAGAAGTTCGAGATATGTAGGATGATGATTCGTGGGTGCAAAAAGGAGTATTACCTGAGGCAACAAATATAACGGAAAGCAGAGCCTATACTTACTTGGTTAAATTGGGGCCTATGCCACTTAATTGGGGCCTGCTACTAGATGAAAAAAAAGGTCATCAGAAATAACTTTCACACCACCCCTTATCCAACAGTTACCTAAGTACTTATTTTACTCCTGATTAATTATCATTAATTAATAGTATTAGGTGTTAATTATGTTTTAGATGTGAGATCAACTAATGTTAAAGAGTTTTTCAAAACATCAAACAACCTAAATATTCTGATTTTTTTTTTGGTAAACAGTACCCAGAATCGATTTACATTCATGCACTTGTAAACCGATTCTGGGTTGGTGTTTCCAAAATTAATAGAGGACTTCCATAATCGGTTGACGTTGGCATATGTATAATCCGATTGTCCAAATTGGGGTTTTATGTGACATGTATAAACCGATTGTTGTCTTTCATAAGAATTTTTTTTTTCATTCATTTCATTATTGTAGGATGCATTTAGCACATGCATCAAGCCTTTAAACCCCTAGGCGACCCTAGTGGACGAGTTATAGTCTCGTGAGGGTTTACATAGAGGTATACCCACAAAACCTACACAAAAACTTCTAAAACCATCAATCTTCGTCGAAGGAATCCGAGTCCGATTCACCAACCATCATCATCTCCGGGGCATACCTCGGAATTTTGGAAACCATGAAGTGATAGCTTGCATCGAATGCGAATGCTTCCCCCTTTCCCTCCAAGTAGCGCGCTTTCACGACTTCATGCTACAAAAAAACTACACAAACTTACTTAGTTAGTGGCATTTCATTGGGAGATAAAACAACATGGATTATGTAAAATAAACCACAAAAACACTTACAAAATGTTCAATGGACAAGCTAAAGTGGCTAGCGTTCAAAATATGATGTTGGATAGCTAAATAAGCAAGTATCGCACTTTCGATGACTTGGTGCCTATCATGGACTTGTTGAACACTTCTTCCATTAGAATTCCCAAAATCTTGCCTATATTTGTTATGTACCTTTGTCCGAAAGGTTTCGGCATCTACCCTTACGGAGAACTGATTTTTCATTCGAGTTTCGGCGTACCATGTTTTCGTGATTGCCAAATCTTCGGCAGAGTCAAACGATGCCATTGTGGAGGTATGAAATGAGTAGTTGTAGAGTATATGGAATGAGAGGGAATATAATGAGCAATTTTGGGGCAAATGGGGTCCAAGGATGAGTTCTCTATATATAGAGAAAGTCCCTAACAACTATTTTTTCTGAAAAAAGTGAAATAATTTGAAATAATCGGTCTTCTCGAAGTTCTGTAAAATCCAATTAGGTTTTCACCGACACTAATCGGTTTATATAAATGCATATGTGATCCGATTCTATCTTGAAAAAGATACAGATAAAACAGCATTTCTAAGGCATGAATAATCAGATTATACTAACCCCACACATAAACCGTTTCTCTGATGGACCCTCAACAATCGGATTATATGAACATATCGAGTAGACCAATTGTGGGCATGTGTTTTGGTAAAAAAATTGTTGAGCATGCATAAACTTGTTTGATACACATAATAATAATTAAAACTTTAAGTGCAATAAGTTCAACACCAAGATCATCCAAAATATAAACCTTAACCATCCCAAAAGAGTGTTACAAACTTTAAACAACCACAAGTCTTATAAACTTAAACTTTTAGTATCTAAAACTTAAAACTTAAAAACTTAAAAAGCAGGAGCACCAACATCAGCAGCGGCAACACCACCGGGAGCATTTGCAGCAGCATCACCACCACCAGCATCACCATCAAGAGCAGCAGCTTCTGCTTCATCCATGGCTTGAGCTTCAGCTATTTCTTCCCACATACCTTCCAAATATCCATGGCGATCCCTCTCAGCTGAAATCATGTCCCTCCTTCTCCTAGTGAACCTCATGACCTCATAAAGCTCTTCCAGTGCAAGCTTGTCTATCAGTGCGAGGGCTTGTTCAAGACGGGTCTCACGCCCAGAAGAAAATTTATAGAGTCTTCTTTCTGGCACTGGTTCTGGTGCCCTAAGAATATCCTCCAAGGTGAGCTCTCGAGTATAAAACGCTAGGTGTCTGAAGTCCATATCTACAAAATAATAATAATAATAATAATAATAATAAACTGAATATACTCCAAGGCTTTGAAGATTCTTCAAGAGGATGGACCAGGCTACGAGTTACATCTGAATATTTCAAATACGGAATTATTTTGGCCTTCTTATGACCTGAGAAGGGATACTGAAAATGCATTTCCTGCGAATATTGGTAAGCCAAAAGACGGTGTTAAACTGCTTGGTGGACCAATCAGCTTAGATACGAACTTCTGCAGCAATGTGGTGATGAATAGGGTTGATAAAACCGTTCATCTCATGGACAAGATTCAGGAGTTGCACGATCTTCAATGTGAACTTTTTCTTTTACACAGCTGCACTGGAGTATCGAGGTTATATTTCTCCCTACATACTACTTGCCCCAAGGCGCTTCAGAATGTTGCAAAACGTTTTGATGATCATCTCATGCAATATCTTCGTCGCCTTGTAGTCGGAGATGGGGCTGGTTTTGGCTTAGTCCAGCAACGGCTAGTCGCTCTCCCCATCAAAGATGGTGGTCTTGGTATACTTACTATGTCGGATACTATGCAGTACTGCTACCTTGCATCTCAGGCACAGACCCAGCACTTGCCGAATTCTATTTTGAAGTTGCCTGTAACAACTGACTTATGCCATGGTTTCCATAATACATTACATAGATTCACGCAAGCTTGTGGGATTTCCTTTCCTGACTTCAATATTAATGATGCCCCCCCCCCCCCCCCCCCCCCAATACATGAAGTTTTGGCAGCTATCTACTTTGGTGCTATCCGGGAAAAGGTACCTTCTAGCTTCTCTTTATCTACACGTGAGGCTACTGTTTGGAAATGCAATAGATCTGATCATGCTATGGATTTCCTTAAGACAATACCTATACCCGGGCTTAACCAGGCAGTTGGGCCTAGGCAGTTTAGCTCTGTCTTACAATATCGTTTGGCCATACCCTTTTTTGAGAAAGATAGTAAATGTTCCTGTTACGGAAAGCTTATGGATATCGTTGGAGACCACGCCATCCATTGTGCTAGCGGGGTTTGGCTTAAATTCAGACATCATTTAGTTAAAGATAGTTTTAGCAGATATGTGCTATAGAGCTGGTATTGTAGCTAGAAAAGAGGTTTCTTTGGGCGTCATTAATAACAAGGATCTTAGGCTAGCGGACATGATGGTTTATAATTGGGAAGATGGCAAAAATGTTTGTCTTGATATCACCGGGGTCTCTCCGTTCACTAGTGCTAAAACACGTAACTTCATACCAGGTCATGCCATTTCTGCAACAATCACTCGCAAGAATAATAAATACTTAGATGTTTGCACTTCACTCGGCTATGGTTTTGGTGTGTTGGCCTTATCTGCTTTTGGTGAGCTTGGTGCGGATTTTCTAATTTTTCTGAAAGAGATTAAGAAATTGCATGGCAAGACATGATGCCAATTTTAAGATAGGCAATTCTCTTTTTCATAGGCTAGGACCGTTATTCAGAAAGGTGTTGGTGCCCAGCTTGTTGTTAGGTTACCCACCATCTATTTTAATATTGATTTTGATTCTCAATAATATGCCCTTGGGGTGCATTTTTTAAGAAAGAAAAAAAAAATAATAATAGTAATAATCAAGTTAACAATCGGTACATAACTAAACATATATAATCCGATTCTCGAAAACAAATCACACAGGAATGTCAAACATAAATAATCGGTTTATGTGATACATATGACCCGTGCAAGCATGTGCAAAAGTAACTAACATAAACATACATATGACATGTGCAATCACACAGTTTCCATGTTCACAACTTCCAAAATGGGGAAGTAGAATTCGAAGTGTTGGAACCTAGCGTTCGTAAGAATCCCTCCAGTCAACGAAGGTCTCCGAGCAAGTTCAAGTACTTGCATTAAAGTTCTAAATTTATGTCTGCTCTGCATTTTCGGCACCAACCATGTCAAGGACTTTCGTGTTTAAAGACACCAGAATCACCGATACAGTTCGCACATATATCTCTTCAGCATATGTACATTAGTTAAGTGGGGGAAACCCAGAAATGGGCACATATATCTGTGGAGCTTTAGTAACTAACATTGCTGCCAAAATGGGGAAGCAAGTCAGACTGCTGTTGACAATCAAGTTTACATTTACAAATATGAGTGTTTTATGTGTTGTTCATTTGTATATTCACCGAAAGGTTGGCAGATAAGACACACAACAAATCTTATACTGCGACTACTGTTGAGACAATTAAGTAAGATTTGGCCCTCAAAACTGGATACCATCCTTCCAAGTTGAACGTTTATTTTGATCGATCTCGGCCACCAAAACTGCATCAAATTCTAGAAAATACGTACGAGTTCATGAATACCGACCTTTTTCACTGGTGTTGTTTGAGTTGACATATAATAAATCTTTTGCAGTCTAGAAAAATCATGTGTACCATAAACATGTGATCTTTAAGTTGATGGCTATAATTTTGCACTAATAATTTTGTACATTGCTCCTTTTTGTTTTGGGTACTGGTGCTTCTGAGAACTCCAATAAATGGTCTTGGTATACTCCAAGTTATATTCTTCTGATTCACAATTCAGTGGTACTAGCATACAAAAAATGAAAAACTTAAGAAGATAGTCATACAATTTGGCGACACTGCAGTATACTTTTTTACTTTTTTTTAAACCTATTATTAGGGCTGCAAAAAGACAAAAACGGGTCATAGTAATCTTTAAAATTTCTAACTCTGCTATTTTTGTTAACGACCAATATGCTAATTAAGATTAATAATTGAGTTAGCTTAACTCAATTTTTTTTCTTTTTTTTGTTTTTGATTTAGAGAGGTGGAAGAATAAGGAAGATTTTTCTTTAATTTCTTTTGAAACCTTACGAGAATATGAAGAAGCATATGCTCGAAATAATTAAGAACACATCTAACTTAACTCCCACTATAATTCTGTTGCTTTTAACGTAATTTGCTATATATGGCAAGCACATAAGCGTTAAGGTTGGTAATTTTATCTATTACGGTTGCTAGATACCTAGATATAAAAATCCAACCTCTATCTATAAGTTAAAAGTTGGGGCGTAGTCTAATATTTTCATTCAAGTATAATGCTCCACCAAGTTGCACCGATTCTTTGGATTTTTATTTGAGTATATTGCCTCCCAGTTGTTTCTTTGGTTATTTCAATCTCCATTTTTCGATCTCTTCCCAATTTTTCATCCAATTATCTGGAGTTTTGCGTGGATGTAGAACAAAAGTGGATATTGTTCTGTCCTTCATGAAGTTTCGTGTTCATTCATTAAATAACCTAATAGCAAGATATGATAACGATTTGGTGGTGAGAGATAATTGGACGCGTTGGTGCACTGTAGTCTATAAAAGCTAAATTCAATCCAAGCAATAAGCAAGTACAAGATAACACCCCAATCAATAGATTATCTTTTCCTACACAGGTACTAAACGAAGCTAGAGATTAGGTATGGGTAATATAAATGCAGTAATATTGAGTTCTGGAAGTGTGATGCCTATATTAGGTATGGGAAATGCTACATAGCGTGAATCGGAAGAAGTAGTGAAATTTCCGATTTCGAAAGCTATCAAGATTGGTTACAGTTATTTTGATACATCTGCTTCTTACCATTTTGGAATATTTTTGGAAAAGGTATAATCAAAACACTTCAACTTAGTTAAGTAAAATCTCCAGACCAGATATTTATCACTTCTAAGATTTGGCCTCGACACTAACCCAGACCGTGTCGTCCCCGTTCTTCAGAACTCTCTAAGGTGTCATATCCTACTTGCATATTATCGTAAGGACAAATTAGGCTGATAAATGAAGTATATACATGACAGTATTGATACAATTTTAGAGTGGGTTTCGCTATTTTAATAGTATACCCATCTAAGCAACGACCATATGTCATCAACAACAAAATGTAGATGTGTTATCTATGCACAACACAAGAAAAAAGTTCAGTGATATGAAAACTAGAAATAACCCGTGCCGTAACGGCACGGCATAAGTCAGGATAATTTTTTGTCATAATAATTTAAATATATAAACACTACAAACTATGATAATATTTATTTTAACTCATGAGAACTTGTGGCTACGAAAATCTAAGATATTTATCATCCAAATAATTATGAATTCGGTACACTTGTAATTGATTAAAATAATAATTTCTTATAAAATGTCAAGTAAATTATTTTATTTTGTCCTAAAATAATAATTTTTAGAGTTGATCCCCAAAGATTGGTGGTCTTTGATACTGTTTTGTGTTGTATTCGGACCATTATATTGAATCTTCATCGACGTTTGCAACCATTTCTGGTTGAAAATATAACACCACTCTGCATTTTTTCCATATTCGATATTTGAGAAGATGGAGGTGAATCATGATAATATAGAAGGATTTGGTGATACTAATGGGTCGGTAATATGGAAGGTTTAGATGACGATGCTCAATTGTGTATTTATAGAGGAAAAGACATTCGGAATCAAGAAGATAAAAAAATAAATTTAAAAGATGCAGAGGAAAAAGAAAACCGCCCAAAAAGTCAGGAAGGTTTATGGAAAGATTGAGGTTTCAGTGTCAGTGTATATAGCTTTGAAAGGAATCTGATTCCAAGATAGATTGTTGTCCCATTTGCAAGGATGCAAATAACGCAAACTTGCGAGTGTACTACGTGTCCTAGCTAGGTCAATTATAAGTGTTAAAATAACATTTCTTTTTTCAATAAAATTAAAATTAGGCCTATGATCGAAGTAAAAAGTTTTGGTGATTCATTATTTGGATAGATCTCAATTATATGTGTCTATTTTTATTTTTCGATCGTTTCCCAAAAAAAAATTGAGTTAAATGAAAATGAATTTTTCGTATTTTTAATATAATGTTTTTTTTTTTCTGTTTGCAAGTTGATTAAGGACAATTAGTTTATTTCAAGACAGAAATAAGAGTTTTATATGTTGTAGTCGCAGATGTTTAAATGTTATTATTTCTTTGATTGTTGTATCGTTGAAGTTTTTTCCCGTGTTGTACATAACTGTCTCAAATTCAAACCGGTATAGAGGTTGATACAATGCAATACTCAAGGCAAAAAAATAATTACATTTGTCAGTGAAGAGTCTATTTTGGCGAAAGCAGTGACCATAGTTTACATAGAAGTTAGAACAATACTGAACCAAGTAACTAACAAAGTGAATAATCAAATTAAGGATTTCACAAAACTACATTTAAACCATTCATTTGACAGTGAAACTGCGTTGCAAGTGTTTTGACAAAGACGTCAAATCCATCTCGATATCACATGGTTACCCATTTCCCACTTGCACACTTTTGTTGACACTATAATTGATCTCTGCTCATCACAGAAATGCAAGAATCCAGGGATTTAGCAGGAAAATAGAGCACATGTATTTCTCATTAATAGGTACGGGTAAAAAAAATGCTTCATACTTCAATTCCTTCAACACCTTCAAAGCAAGACAAATAATATTTTGAAGAAGAGATCAGTTTCGCTACAGAATTAAATGTCCTTGTGACCCTCTCTAATTTCTCACAAATAACCTAATTTCCTACTCAAATGCACCTCTTGAAGACCCAAAACACAATCCTTCATACCAGCAACACTATAACATGCATCGTTAGAAGTAGCCATATCTTGCAGTAGTTGATGCAAACATAATGAAGATGAGTGGTTGCGAAGTACGCTCAGTAGGTGAACAATAGAAATTTTGACAGATCCCAGGCCTCCCCCTCTCCTCTTCCACTGGCAAAGCCTGAACTTGATTGCTTGCTGCAAAAGCGGAGAAGCCTTAACTATCAAAAGGAGAATCAATTCAGATTTTTTACCAAAAAAAATATATTATTTTTATGTTTTTATTTTTTTAGTTTAATTGACCAAATTGGATCTCTTTCGGGCAATAATGCTTGTGGTCTTTCCAGCACACAATAACACTTAGTGGACAATGCTTATACTACACAAAACTCTAGCCACAACAGCATAATTTCCCTGCCATACACTTGCTAAAACGACTGTCTGGGGGAGCAAGGAGGGGTAGGTGGATTTGGACTTGCACGTCGAATGACAATAGCCCTGGTACGTCCGTATAACCATCGACGGTTACCATTTTTTGACTATGAAAACATAAATCCATCAAGAAGCTTAAATGAAATAGAAAAAATAAGTTGGAAGAGCTAAGAGATACATCATACCTTGTACTTATTGCAAGTGTCTCCGGTTTGATATGTATAATCTCCCCAAGTGGAAATTCCTCCATTCTATGTGTAATCCATATGTCCACCACTTGCAATCAACCACCACATCTTAAAAGACCGGAAGATCCAAGTTTTACCACTTCGTGGTTCTTACAAACACTTTGAGTAAAATCTGAGTGTACCATTACCAGTTACCACATCCAATTAAAAGAGTAATACTTATCAAGCCAAAAGATATGTACAAAATATTGCAAAATGACAGATCTTGTGAGCAGGTTTCGTTTTTTTCAAACTGTCAATCATCAAGCTGAAGAAACAGGTTGTTGAACAGTCGTATTGAATCCGTAAAGTGAAGATACAGAGTAATATAAGCTGAAAAATTCCCAATATTTTTTACATGCATAAGCCTACTAAACAATGAAGGTGTATCATAAGTTACTCTATAGGTATAGTTAAACTATGCAAAACACTATCATTATCAGATATTCAGATGTGTGAACATCAAAAATATCTTGAGCTTTTTAGAAAATTGGTTAAATACTTCAATACGATACCTTTGCTTTCGGTTCTAATGAATCCATAAGAGAAGCGACGATGTTATTTTCCTCAACAAACCATACCTGGTTTATAACTGAGATTCATTTCTGTATGTGGAGGAGTATACACAATGATGGTATACCTTTCTTTAATGTCAAGCACCTCAGGAATGGAAAGGTTGAAGAACACCTTAGTGGAAACCCACAATATCTGTTGACAAGCCAAAAACATATAAGGAAGTGCATAAGCTTTTCATTGCCGGCAACATGAAAGCCTGAACTTTAATAAACAAATGAACTCGCACACTGAACCATTACCCGTGTTATATGGGTGTTGGCTGAATGTGACTCCAGATCTTTGAAAGGGATAAAAGTGAACTTGTGATGAGGAATTTCAACTTGAGTGCCAAATATATAAGTCACCTTTGTAACCCAGTTGAAGAATAGGCGATGTTCATTATGAGCTGGGTAAATATCTTTTTCTCTCCTAGAATAGTGAACCTCCTCAGGGAATATATTCTTCCAACATGAAGTAACAGATCAGACTTCCAAATTAACTTCTTGGGAACCACCCCATGAAGTTCATCCCCCTGTTGATCAGTCCACAGGATAACATGACGCACATGTAACAATTGACAAGTGCTTGGTAATTAGCTAATTTAATATACAAAAAATTAGTTGTAGCTAATACTTACATTGTCATCTAGCATGAAGATGTACAGGCTCGTGACCTTGTTGGTCTCCATGAACTGCAATTCATTCCACTTCCTAATGATCCTAACGCGTGTGGTCCAAAGTTTGCCTTCTTCTGCCTCGCCTATATGCGAGAAAGCTTTGTATTCGGCTGTTACGGGGAGTTTGGAAGGGATGACTGTAATCCGGGCGCCCTATTTTCTACAGATGAACTGTAGAAAAATCATAAGAGTAAAAGCCTTTAATTAAACTTCATATACATGTAGTTTCTTAATCTACAATACTTCTGAAAGACAACCGCTGCCAAGCATATCTATCAAAAACAGTTATAGGAAACCCCGATACACCTAGGCATTGTAAAATCATTGTTGATACTAAAAGAAAGTATAACATTAACTCATGATTTGTAAGCTAAAATCATGGATTTTAGTTTATTGCCAATCAAGGATTCAACAAACCAAATGCCATACTTTTAGTGTTTGTGGATTCAATGGTTATACAAAAAGATATATTTGTAAGATCTAAAAAGAAAAATCAACCCAATTCACTAAAGATAGATAACAGTTATTTAGACAACATCAATAGTAGAAGCTTAAATTAGACAACAGGTTGTAAAATTCTGAATATGGAAGACTCGAACGAAGTAGTATTTACCTGAGATGGATGCGAGATGGATGACACCTTTTTTCATCTGAAATAAAACAAAGAAAATAACTTGGAAATATGAAGTTGATCTATGGCCCGTGTGATTGAAAGAGAAACCCGAAAATTAGAGTTGGGAAACTCAAAAATAATTATTAGTTAGCTAATGCTCTTGAGAGGGGCGTAAGAAACATGGGAAGATGATGAGCTCTATTAGAGTTTAGTAGGTGGACATTTGTAACGTACTATGAAGAATTGATTGATGGGTATGAATGAGATTCACGAAAGGGCTTGAGTGGTGCAAATAATCAATAACAATGAAGATCAGGATCCCTAATATTAGAGAAGAAGATCGGGAGCCGTAACGTCTGTGCTACGAAGAGGTAACACATGAGATGAAGAGAGAAGACTCGAATGTAGGACGTTGGATGAGAGCGTACGAAGAGGGTGCAGTGTGAACCACGATTTATCCCTTTCACTTCGTTCCACTTTTAAAGCAATGAGAGCCATTGATTACTTAAAAAGATTGATTCAGAACCGTCAGATGGGCAAAAACACATTTGTTTTTGTAAGATAGATATAAAAACCGATTATGTAAAAGAATCTGAAGAGACAATCTTAATCGGTAAATTAACAAGCACATAACACCCGATTATGGATCACACAGTTAAAAAAAAAAATTTGTACCCAGAATCCGATTTTTCTAAAGCACTTATATACTGATTATGGGGATATCTTTTCATATTTCGTTTCTAAACCCAGAATCGGTTGATGTTAATCATCGTATAAACCGATTACTCTGCATTCTCTTCATGGCCGAAGAACAAAACCCAGAATCGGTTTATTCGGCATGTCAACATAAACCGATTCTGGATAAGATCAGAGATTTGAGTTTTCAAAGATCGAAAATTTAAACATGTAAATCAATGAGAACATGAAAAAACTACAACAGGTTGATGGAGATTTACCTTTCTTGGTTGGATGAAGATAGTTGGAGAATAGGATCAAAATAAAAATTGATTAGGGTTTTGAGAATTTGGAAAGATTAGGATGGACATAGAAAGTTTTTTAGGTTTAGGTTTTTTATGTTTTTTAGTATTTATATGAGATAGTTTTAGGAATTAATTTGGGGGTAAAGTAGCATTTTTGAGAAGTTTGGTAGTCCATAGCAATTTGATGGAGTGAGAAGGGAAATTTGATAGACCCCAATTAAATGGCATAAGCCAAAATTTAACCAGATATACTTACGATGGGGGAGTAAGTATTGGTTTGGGTGTTTCTGGAGCTGCTTTGAAAGTTGCACACAATAGGAATTTTGTCAGAGTTTTTAAAAAACCTCATGCGCCAAATGATGTTTAAAACATGGTGTTGGAATTAAGGGGTATAAATGATCCCTTAAATAAAGTAGCTGCTAGTAGGCTTCTAAATTCTAAACATTATCTTTTGTTAGGTTAATTGAGACTCATGTTTATGAGAATATTAGTAGTAAAATTAGGAATAATTCCATCGTTGACAATTATTTGAATAATAGTTCTACTAGAATATGGATTGGTTGGACTCCTAAAGTTTTGACCGTTGGCATACTTCATTCTTATACTCAAACTTATATTTATTGATTTTTGGTATGGTCAAAGAATTTTTGTGATTACTGTGCTCTATAGCGATAATGAAAATGTTGTTAAGAGAACCTTATCGGAAGAGATTAATTTATTTTTTGTTTCAAATGAACTCTTTTGGATTCTCATATAGGATTTCAATTGTACTTTGGAAGTTTCCGATAAAGCGAGTAGAGTTTCTCAATATTCTGATTTCTGGAACTGTACTCATGCTTCTCAAATTTTTGATTTGAGGTACTTTGGTTATTTTTGTACTTGGAGTAATCACCTAGAAGGGGGATGCATAGTGATGGTGAAGTTGGAAAAGTTGCTTGTCAATTTTTGCTTGGATTGAGTATCTCCAAGAATCTGTGGGTGATTTTTTACAAATAATTGACGTTTATGCCTATCTCAAACTGTCGTGGCTACTAACGTTCGCTGAGGTATTTTCCTATTAATAAGGGATTATTCTATTTCAAGTATTCATCTCATGATGATCTTGTTCGTATCCGAGGTATAAAGTAATGGCGCACCAGAAGCCTTTTCCAAAATATTAACGTCATTGGTTTTCTAATAAAAATGGATGATGCAACTCTTAAAAAACAATTTAGATAGTTTTTTTTGTGTATCAGTGGAGATAAATTTATCCGACTTTTAAAGGTTACAAATTTTATTGAAGGAGAAGGTTTTGCTTTTGTTGCTTCAGTTATATACAAAAAGCTTCTTACTTTTTGCACCTCTTGGAAAATTGTTCAGCATGGATTAGCTAGGAATATGTTGGAGAAAACTACAAGCTCTTATTCCAACTAACAAAGTTGAGGTTCATAGTACTATTCAATATGTAGTCAAAAGGTAGGCTCCAACAGTGGAACAAACCATTGTGTTGTTCATGCCAATGGTGTTTTGTCTAGCATGGCCATTCTGCAGCTTTTGAGTTTCTGTATGTGGTAAAACCTACTATTGAAGTTGCGGAGAATGTTTTTTTAGCAGTGGCTAACACTATAACAATACAATGAATATATCACACCTTATTGATCACGTTCGAAAGAGTATGGTTATTTTGAAGCATATCACCTAAGCTTTTCTCTTCATGTGATTTAATATGTTAGATTGAATGCTCGGGTGAACCCACTGGCATTGGTATGTCGAGTCAGTTGATAAATTTCGTTGTCAAAACTATTTTATTATTTAACCTACTAACGTCAATTTTTGTCTAGGTTAGAATAGGTAGTATAGTCTTAGAAACGTCAAGTTACCCACAAATTTTGAAGATTAAAGATCACACAAAGACATCATTTTGAAGAACTTCGTCAAGGTCAGTAATGAAGATTGATATTCTTTTTGGATTACTTTTACCTTATATTTATCTTTTATCGTATCAAATTCGATGACTTTATTAATAAATCAATTACAAAGAAGATGCTTGTGATATTTCGTAATCCATATAATGCTCGAAGAGACTTAGCAGTTGAAATATTACTTGGGTTTTAGGAATTTCATTGCTTACTGATGTAGTTTTTAAGTGGTAGTAAAGTTCGTTCAACTCGGACTGTGTAAAGGTTTGATTTAAGAACTAAGAATAAAAATACTAAAAATATATTCACAAGGTTGTCACGAATATCGAGAGGTACTGAGACTTAGGATTTCACCACTAATCACATTCAGTTGGTTCATATGATGACTCATAACAATTCTAGCTCTTTTGTTGACTCTTTTCTTTGCCAAAAATAGATTTTATAAAGCATTAGATGTAAATCACAAGCATGACGCATCAAAAGTTCCTAAAACCCAGCATGCGACATCAAACAAAATCACAACTAATCAAGAAAAATCATAAATCGATTAAAACAAGTGCAAAAGTCATAAAGAATCAATTATAGTTACCAAGTGATTGTGAAATAGGGCTTCCTCCATCATCCCAGTGTTGGGGTTTAGCTCCTCATGTCAAAAACACGCTCAAAATATTTAATCATGGCTCAAATAGGTGTTTTTATTGAAGAAGTGAATCTGTAACAGATATAGTTGTTACAGAATCCACTGTTACGGAAGCTGCCCTTACAAATAAATTCTAACAGGAATAGTTGTTGCAAAGCTATTACAAAGGTATTGGATTTGAAAGATTAGGTAACGGTTTCTTGCTAAGTTGCGAAGTGTTCTACGACGTTGTTCTTCAGCAGCAGAAACGTCTTCTCTGCAACTCTTGATTTTCACCTCTGCAGCTTCACCAAGCCCTCAGCTCGGTCCCCCAAAGTCTCGACTCCCTTCTATGAACTCCCAGCAACTTATATATAGCCAACAGAGCGATTTAATCTCCCCAAAACTTCTCGAAATCTCTTCTTTTCTTTTCTTGGCAGTTACGGCAATAATCTCTTCCCAAAATTGTTTCACGCGTTTCTGAGCTTTCCAACTTATCTCAAACTCTTCCTTAGATAGATATGTATCTTTGGAAAGAGTTTCTTTCCTTTAGTCTTCCTAGAATTCCAAAAATAAGTCATACAGAGACCCGTGCAAAACCTGACTTCTATTTCTTTTTCCGGCTATTCTAGCCAATTTGGGTTCAAACAAAAGACTTCACCAGGCCTGTTTAGGCCTAGGGAGTAAACCCAATCAATTTCAGCCATTGAATCACTCTGGAAATCGATCGAATTCAATCCCCAACTCTGCCAGTTGCATGCATATTTTTCCCGCCAAAAACTATAAAACTTGATTCATCTCCTGCGGATTGTCTAGCCAATTCTGGGAAAATATAAGACCATTACCAGCCCTGTTTGGCCACGAGGAACAAACCCATTTGATTTCAGCCATTGAATCTCCCTAGAACACCTTCAATTCTTCAACCCTAATTTTGTTCTTATTTTCCCTCCAAAATTCAAATTTCAAATGAAGAAGATGACCTCCCCTTATCCAGCAGTGGTTTCCCTTTAGCAACTGCCTGAAAATGGATGCCCCTTAGTAATTAGGCTACCCCTTAGTAATTGGTCACCCCTTAGTAATTAGGCTACCCCTTATCCAAAGTGAGAGTCTGTATAGTAATTTTCTCCCACGAGCGCAAAAACCACTTTTTTAGCCAATTTCGCCGCAAAAGCTTATTTCTCCAAAAATACCTACAGGGACATAAAAAGCCATAATAAATATAAAATCGAGCACTAATAATATATACAATTGAGATTATATAAGACAAAAATGTGCCTATCACTTACATCTTAAGAAACCTATCTTGATTGATTGCAATATATCGGAGACATCAACAACACAGAGAATTCAATTGTATCTATCTTGTTACCAAGTTTGTCCTCCAGAAACCGAAGGTTCATATAAAGCTTAGTACTAGTTTAAAAGACCTCACTCGGGATTTGTGAAGCACAAGGTTACATATCTTCTAAAAAGATAGTCTTGTAACTTGTATCTGCATTTGATATGTATTGTAATTCTTGTTTATTTTAAGATCATTTTCTTCTTATATAAGTCTGCTCAATAATTACTGATGAGATCCAAATTTGATAGAAAACTTCAAACATGATTGAGTAAACTCTTATCAATTGAAATCTTGTTTAAAATTTTTCCACAAGAATTCATCTTGGATTAAAATCTTGTTTAATATTCTTACGCAGATAACTTTCGAAGAGTATAAAGCCTAGTCTTTTATATTTAGATTCATCTATATCAGATAATCGAATCATTAGGCATCCTTTTTGAGCCAGTAAATCTTTAACCTCGGCTTTACTCTTGGCCGAGAGATTTTTTTTTCTTTTTTTCTTTTTTTTTTTTGAATTTACTTTCATCATCTCATGTTTACTAGAGAAAATATTTGTCTTTTGGATCTTGCACTTCTCACATTCAATGTCTCGCCCGAGATTTTTTTCTCTGATTTTATCTTAGGATTTTCAAACGAGAAAAATCTCGTTTGTTCTATTTTTCTCAATTACATTGTTGCCTTCTATTTCTCATTCTCTATGTTGCATTCGATCTCGAGAACCACTCCCCAAATCACTTTTTCTTCTCTATCATCAATTGTCGATAATGAAAGCAATAATAACTCCAGCAATCCAACAACAACTAAAGACAACGGTAACATCAAGTCCTTTTTCAACTTCATTAATCAATCTTCATCTGAATTTGAGCTTGAAAACTCGATTAGATGTTAACCAAAAACACAAGAAAACTCGCAACATTTATCATTTTCCTCAAGTGTTCAGAATAACCATCATAGTTCTCTATCAATCACCATTTATCAACCAATCTTCATCACCATTATTCTCTGTCTTAAATTCCATTTTAAATAAATCCATGTTTTCTAAAAACTTCACCAATTATCTCATTACAAATCGAAAATCATCTTAACTCAGACAATTATGTAGGCCATGACTATCAGTATCTATAGATGGTGGATTTTTTACAAAGGGTAAAATCGTAAAGCCATAATTATACATGCTCTTGATCCAGCAATCATATGAGTATTCAGGCTCATGTCTCTCATTAAAGCGCGAAAGCTCATGCCACACCTCTGATCGAGCGTATTGCCTCTCAGAATATCTTCAAAGGTCTCTGATCGAGTATATTACTTCTCAGAACATAGATGTGCAGTCTCTCAGCTGAGACCACGACATATCTCATAAATACTGAGCAATTTCAGTAATCACTTCTGTAAAAAATCGAAATTATTGGACGGCTCTTAGATGTATTACTCACTAGTATAGAGCACTACGTCTTCAGGACGTCGCAATGTTCCCTGACTTTACAGAATAAACATTCAAATTGAGCGTTCTGCTCAAGCTAGCTCATACCTCGATTTCCGAATAATTATATTGCTCCTAGACAACATGCCTGCTAGTATAGAGCCATCAATTAATTATTTCTAGTAGCAAGATTCATCAATTGAATTCCTAGAAAATATTCTATGTTATAGTATTTCGTTACTTCAATTTATGGCTTTTCCCAGAAGAATTCCATGGGTTAGTAATAAATATTCAACGTACGGGCATCTTAGCCACCATCGAGTAAGCCCCGAGAAAATGGTGCAAATGTACTCAGCAATAATGCACTAACGAACACCTGAATGCACGAACGAGCATTCGAAACACGAAGGAACGATGAAACCATGGAGAAAAAAAATAATAATAAATATCTAAAAGAGGCGTCTAAGGGGACCAAGCCCACCGGCCGGCCGATCATGCCGCCGTGGCCGGTCCCACACACCTTTCTTTATTTTATCATATTTTATTTTTCCTTGATCCCATGAAAATCCTTTCATTTGAGCAAATCCCTTTAATTCATGATATTTCCTTCACATCAAGGAAATTGTGTAAAATTACATAAAATTAGGAAAGGTGTCACGGGATGGTCACTAGCCGACCGGCCATGCCCTATCCGTGACCGGTCCCACACCTTGTAATTTCTTATTTTATTAATTATTATTTCCATCTCATGAAAATTCCTTAATCTTATGAAGCTCCTTAGTTTCATGACACTTCCTTCACATCAAGTAAATTGTGTAAAATTACATAAAATTAGGAAAGGTGTCACGGGGTCGTGGTCACTAGCCTGCCGGCCATGCCCTAGCCGTGACCGGTCCCACACCTTATAATTCCTTATTTTATTAATTATTATTTCCATCATCTCATGGAAATTCCTGAATCTTATGAAACTCCTTAGTTTCATGATATTTCCTTCACATCAAGGAAATTGAGTAAAATTACATAAAATTAGGAAAGGTGTCACGGGACCGTGGTCACTAGATGGCCAGCCATGCCCTAGCTGTGGCCGGTCCCACACCTTGTAATTCCTTATTTTATTAATTATTATTTCCATCATCTCATGGAAATTCCTTAATCTTATGAAACTCCTTAGTTTCATGATATTTCCTTCACATCAAGGAAATTGTGTAAAATTACATAAAATTAGAAAAGGTGTCACGGGACCGTGGTCACTAGTCGGACGGCCATGCCCTAGCCGTGACCGGTCCCACACCTTGTAATTCCTTATTTTATTAATTATTTCCATCATCTCATGGAAATCCCTTAATTTCATGATATTTCCTTCAAATCATGAAAATAATATAAAATTAGGGAGACTCACGGGACCGGGCCCTAGCTGGCCGACCATGCCCAAGCCGGTCCCACACACCCTTATTTTATTAATATTAATATTATTTGTTTCCCTCATCTCATGGAAACTCCTTCACTTCAAGGAAACTCCTTGATTTCATGATATTTCCCTAAAATCATGAAAATAATATAAAATTAGGAAAAGTGTCATGGGACCGGGGTCATTGGACGGTCGGCCATGCCTTGGCCATAGCCGGTCCCACACTTCATGATTCCTTCATTTTATTATTATTTCCTTCATCTTATGAAGTTTCCTCAGTTTTCAGCAAAACCTTGAATTCTTCATATTTTCTCAAAATGTTGCTCAAACGCGCATCAGAAAATATCAAAATTCTCAGGACCGAGACACGAACACTTTGGTGACATGAGCATATTACCTTGACCGACCAAGGTTGGATCTTTGGCTTGCAAGAGGCCGGTCCCGCACATTTTCATCATTTAATCTAATGTGTTCAATTAGGTTCAAACTCTTCCAAACAATTTTGGAATTTCATGAAATGATCGCCAGTCGATCCCGTGACCAACCAGGGTCGGTTTCATGACCCCTTGGTCGGTCCTTCATCTCTTCATAATTTATTAGGTTTTAACACCTAAGGTTCAGACGAACATTATTTGAATAAATGATTAAACCAGCATTTAATCATTTTTCACCAACTGGTCTTCAAGAGACTTTGGTATTTTGCTCACTCGAGCATCTGGGCATTACGTGGTCAACTCACCATCCCATGTAGCCGGTCCCTCCTTCACTCCGTGGTTGATTTTCAATAAATCATCAATTGATCAGCAATTGATCAAAATTAGGGTTTCAGATCTAAAGCTCTGCAGAACATAATTCTGAGCAGATTCAAACACTAATAATTTTACGTTAATCCCATGATCAACATTGTAATTAATTATACTCGGTTACCAGTATTTTAAATTAATATTTTATTTGGTCCTGCTACCAAAAATTCATCAAACGAGCGACATTTGCTCAGACTAAGGAATGTTGGTTCAACTATCAATATTCAACAATCCAGCAATATTTTCTCACCTTAACTATCAAAGTATTATACATATGTCTCAACAAACACTTTCAATTCGTGAGTCTTAGAGCATTTGCAAATAACGTTCGACTCAGCAATACAAGGACTCATCGTCCCATAAAGTCAGCAACTGACTAACTAAATACATGTCTACCTTGCAGACTCAACAATCATGAGACATCAATTGTGTCACATGGGGGGATATTAACTAGGATTTTGGTCTGGCGTCTTACGTCACGTGTGTTCACCCACGATGAGAATGTGAGCAAGTCGTGCAATCAGTTGAAGGAGTTAGCAAAGTAGTGGGTAGAAAATCAACCAAGTCTCCGCATGATGAGAAACTGGTTTTAAACACGATTTCCACTTCCCCACTCTTTGACTCCAGCAACTGTCACACTTCATGGGATCAAGGTGTTCACAATTCTAGCAATATAAATAAGTCTCTGAATCATGATTGGAACAACAAACAATTCTCGATAGACAGTTTTTCGTCTACGCGAACTTATCGTCTTAGCAATTGCTCTCAACTGAGTAAACTCAATCATTCAGAAACTATTTTCACGCAAAATACATAACACACCAACAATCCTTGATCACCACTGATCTCACACATTTCTCAGCTTCCCTCCTACAGATCGACCCATCCTCTCTTGTGACCGAATTGACTCTGGAACGACCATTGTCTTGGTTTAGGTCGGAGTCCTACAAATTGATCTCTCGAACTTAAAGCACTCCCTTCTTGCAGTGCATCTGTGTGAGGTTAAATATTTCGCTCGGTTCAAGGAGTCTCCTCCGTACAGTCATCTCCTTAATTTCATTTTTCCCCATCTACAGTATCAATCTCGCGAAGATTTATTTTTGAATTAAGAAGAGGATGAATGTGCCTTGCGCTGGAAAAATATGGTGATGTTATAGGCTAGGGGTGTACGAAACATAGATAACTTTAACAACTGAGTTGTAGCACCCGTACTTTTTGCATGGCGCATACTCAAAGATGCGTCATTGGCATGAGATGAAGCTTCATCTCAAAGTTTTGGTTGCGTGTCTAAAGCATTAAGGGATAGGTAAGAAGTTGCACCACAATGGTGCTTCAACCAGTGGGTAGCTGGCCAAATGAGATATCGCACCATCATGGCGCATTATGCAGGAACATTGGTAAAAAGCTAATATTGCACCAACATGGTGCATCATCCAGTGGTGGCTGGCCGAGAGAAAAGTTGCACCATCGTGGTGTAAAACTCAAGTTGGCCTACGGTACCGAACTAGATAACGTACCATCATGGCGTATTATGCAATGGGGCATGCCACCATACATGAATAGTGAAACAAGCATGTCAAAATAATCCCCAACTTTTAGTTGTAGAAATGTTAATAAAACATATATAGGGTAGGGTAGTTGGTTGAAGGTACATTAAGGAGGAATGTGCCTTAAGCCTCATATATTAGCTAGTAAAGCCTATATGATGTGAAATTATCATTGTGTCACGTTTCCAGGAGAGCTTCATGATGCTTATTATTGCGGCATTGCGAACTAGTGATACGCCACCATAGTGCAAAACGAAGGATAAGACAATGATGCACATTCTTGTACATTATTTTTAAAGGACCCTTTGACATATAGGTACTAGGCCTATTGATTGGCTTTTGCCTTCCACCATGAGTTACATTTAGTTGATTTTCTCGGCACATAAGAACTACAATCTATGCTTAATCCCTTCTCTATAAGGTACGTAGGCAGCCGCAATGAGTTGCAGCATTTATGGTCCAACACCTTCTAATTGAGAGGTGATAGTGACATCTTGGTAGCTCTTATCATTTGGACCGACAATGCAATGCAAGAGATGATTGTTTCCATACTTAATGGGGTAAGTTGCAGCTCGTACTTCCTATCAAGACGTTCGACGTAGGCATGCATCAATTGTGCATTTGGCATGGCCATGAAAGTAAGTTATATCCGTATGAAAGTAGAGCGAGCTTGCATAAGCCATTTGGAATCACAAGGATGACGCAAGGCAAGTATGGCATGAGCCTAGATGATGCACTCTTGGCACAAGGAAGACAAGTACATGTATTCATATCAATGCCAAAGCGAAGTAAGGATAGGGAAATAGGCTTTCTATGTGCGAGTCCAAGGCATTTCCATATGCCTGGACAAGACTCGAAAGCCAGCGATGAATGTAAGAATGCATCAGAAACATCCTTTATGGATTTAAACCCTTTGCAAAACAAGGGTAAGTTAGAAATGTGTGGAGGCTATGTTCAAAGCATTATGCTTGCAAAGACAAATGGGTGTAAGTTTAAGGCCTGGTCACTAGCATCAGAGTGGCGTATCGGGGAGTTACAACATCATGCCCTGATGCTTTAAGCATAATTTGTTGGTCTTCCACATGACATGAAACTACCCCAAGCAACAATTATTGGAACATAAAGGCTATCACAGCGATTAAAATCCTTATATTTTGTGGTTATATCCGGCAATCCAGATTTAACCATCCGTGCTCGTTTCTATGATATTGGATCACTTCTTACTTGTACCTAACTTCTTTACACAATTAAGTGTCAATTTAATCCTTTTGGATGATTCACTTAATATAAAAACGAACAAAATAAAACAAGAGTAATATACAAGAAAATTAGCAAATAGTAGCACGGAATTGACATCAAGCTAAGCAAAATATGCACTTTTCTTCCTAGTATCTCTTTGTGATTTTATTAGAAACTATGACGAGGATAATCAATAATGTCATCGAGGATAAGAAACCTATTGACTTTGTAATAAATAGAAATGGTCGTATAATTACTCACTGTATATACGCGGATGGCAACATAATCTTTGTTAATCCATTTTATAAAAATGCTTGTGCCCTCAAAATTATTTTGAATAGATTCTGCAAGTGGTCTTCCCAAATTATTATTTCTTCTAAATTTACTTCACCAACCACTAGTAGTTCAGGAGGAAGCTTTTCTCACGAAATGTCCATCACTCTAGATGTGTAGGCTTCTATCAATCTTGACAAATAATTAAGAATTATTTGTCAGGGAATTGAAGGGTAAACAAAAGAAATTTATCTAGCTTATGTGTTTCATATTTTGTATCCAACCATATTGTGTAAGTTCTTAGACTTCCTAAAAATTCGGCTAATAAGTTGAACAAGTATTGAACAAACTTCATATGTGGATGGGATAAGGATAGTGAAAAAATTCACAATGTGGACCAGATATATTTCCCTAGGCTAATGATGATCTTGGGGCACTACAAGAAAATGGGCATTTAGTGACAAATGTTTTTTTTATCAAAGAGTTTTTTGTCAGCAAACATATTCACATGTGACGAATCGCAAAATTGTTGGTATAGATATTCTTTGTGCGGCAAAAAAACTATTTCATCTTTATAATTGTAAATGAAATTATGATTGTTAGAGCATTGCTCGGTCGAACTCGCATGCGTTGCTATCTCAAGCATGTTTGTCAATGTTAGTGATCAAAACTATAAGTCTTGATTTCTAGTATATTATAGCTAAGTCTCGGACTAGGATAGAAAGTGTAGTCGATCTCAAGGACTTCATGGAGATTCATCATACAAGTAGAAGAACTACTCAAGGAACCGGTGGAACTTCTCGACAAAAGGGTATGTGAAGACTTGAACTTATTTGTCACTCAAAAGTCTATCTAATCTATCTCATACTCTTTGAGACAAGAAGTCGTATGCTATATATATATATATATACTTGGATTATACACATTTGATATTTCGATCCGAGTATGCCTCGCCTATCTATATCTCGAAATATGTGTTGGTAAGCTTTTCGCTTCGATCAAGTTTATCTTTACCATGTGACGAAAGTCATGATATGTTTCAATCATCTTGAAAATTGCTTTGACGAGAAATGGTGTAACAACTACATAACGTCCTCTAAGAATGTTTCAATGATTGAAATGAGAGTTTAGATTACATAACCAATGGTGGAAATAAGCATTATTGTGGAAACACATTTATGTATAAGTCCTATTCCTTGAACCAAAGTTTGCGAACTTTGTTGATCAAGAGAACCGGAAGAATGGCATGAGCCAAGTCCGCGAACTGCCGAAGTTCTCAAACCCGAGAATTTCTGCTGGATTTGACAAACTACTTGCGTGAATCTAAGTCCGCGAACTCAGTCCGTGAACCAGCGAAGTTCTCATACCCGAGAATTTCTGCTGGAGTTTGTAAACTCTGCCCGGTAACTTAAGTCCGCGAACCTAGAATGCGAACTTGAGAAGGTTATATATCTGAAGATGATTTCTGAACTTAAACTTAAAAAGACTAAGGATTGCAGTTTGCAAACCGTGGCTATAAAATTTCATGAACCGATTCAAGTGAATCAAATCATCTTTGCTTCTATTGTGTCTTATGTAGTACATGAGATTTCCTTGCAATTGAACAACTCTTTAACTAGTTCATTTTGAAGTTATTTGAACTAGTTATGGTGAAGAAGAACATGGTTGATATGAAATGCTCATATGGCTAACCTTTAGGTTAACTATTGTTGCAACCAACAAGTGCATACGTTTGGGTACGGTTAACAAACCTAGAAGCGTGCATTTCAAGTGTGTATAATAAGCTAAGTTTTAGATCTAACGGTTGAGAAATATTAGCTTGAATCTAAATCAGGTTTTCATCTAACGGTGGATATTGATTGCTTTGTTACAAGGTAACCTAATTGCAAACCTTGATTTGAAAGACTACATAAAGGAGACATCTAGTATTGTGCAAAACTAATCCCCACACCTCACCCGTGATACTAGTTTGCATACGAGAGTCGGTTCTCCTTTAACCTTTGGTTTTCTTCTTCTAAAACCAGGTTAACGACTTAAAGACTTCAGTGGGATTGTGAAACCAGACCGATACTATTTTTATCGTAGTTGTGTGATCTGATCTTGCATATTCTATCGTACGAGTACAATTAGATTGATTGGCTTGGGATTGATATCTCCGATAGGCAAGATACAAAAAGTAATCACAAATATTTTCGTCTCATTGTTTGTGATTCCGCAACATCTTGTTTTGCTACCATACGATTAATATTGGTGTGAGGTGATTGATAACTCTAGGACGTTCTTCGAGAATATAAGACCGGATTATCAATTGGTTCCTATTCACCTTGATTATTATCAAAAGACGGAACAAAACCTTTAGGGTTTATCTGTGGGAGACAGATTGATCCTTTGATAGACTTGTATGTGGGAGACAGATTTGTTTATTGTCAAAGCCTGTGATTTTGGGTCGTAGCAACTCTTAGTTATGGGTGAGATCAGCTAAGGGAATCAAGTATGAAGTATCCTGTTGGGATCAGAGGCGTAGGAGCATAACTGTACCTTGGATCAGTGGGAGACTGATTGGGGTTCAACTACAGTCCAGTCCGAAGTTAGCTTGGAGTATTCTAGTGTCTGTAGCGGTGTGTTCAATCTGGACTAGGTCCCGGGGTTTTTCTGCATTTGCGGTTTTCTCATTAACAAAATTTCTGGCGTCTGTGTTATTTCAATTTCCGCATTATATTGTTTTATCTTTATAAATGAAATAATACATGTTGTGCGTTAGATCATCAATTAGAGTAATCCAACCTTTGGTTGTTGATTTTCATTGGTGATCCTTGGATATTGGTCTTTGGTACCATCCAAGTTATTCCTAGTGTTTAATTAAAGACTCGCTGATTTCTATTAGCTCGAGTAAATCAAAACAAGAGAGAGATATTAACTCCTTGAGATACTTTTACCTAGACTGAGTCTGACTGTCTAGTTGATTCTCTAGAAAGTATTTCGGAGTTAGTCCATACATATTGCTACCAAAATATTGGGTGGTGTTGTTAGACCCCCGCTTTTTCAATTGGTATCAGATCAGGAAAACACGTTCAAGACCTTACAAGTCTGTGTTTGTAGCGATCTGAATCTAAGGACAGTAGTGTTATCTCAATAAATGCACCACCAGATCCAGGGATTTCAGAATTCTCTTCCATGACTGATTTAATAAAATCTATAGAAGAAATTCTATCTAAACCTCCACCAGTTTAAAATCCCTTGAAGTGTTTTCAGGGCTTGAAAAGAAGCTTGAGAGCTTATCTCTTGATGTTGAGTTATACCTACGGAAAGAGCAAGAATCTCTTGACAGGCTAAATCAAGTTATGATGAATAATATTCATGTTGAGGTTGATATTGATTTACTAATCAGTGAGAGCAATGCTCCTCCTCTGCGTAATCCAATTAGTTGTGATAAACTAAACGAATTACAAGAGGAGTTTAAATCTCAGTCATCTGAGTGTATCACCTCAAAGCATGAATTGATTTGTTGCTCAATTCCTGATACTTCCTATCAAGATAGTAGTATTGTCTTCTTTTATGAAGAATCTAGGACGTCTCTTTTTATCAAAAGAGTTTTCCTTCGCAGTGCTAAAAACTATCTGCAGAAACTGTTTTTTATAAGTTGGAAAACAAGAAATAAGAAACACAAATCTTTTTGGGTTCTCTTGAAGTTCTTTGATAGACTTATAAAAACAGTTCCTTGGGTGTTTCTCAACAATACAAAATTTAAGAGTTGTTGGAAAGAAACTATTTATTGGTGCCATGGTGAGCAAGACATTGTTCACCTCAACACAACTTGTTTGTGCTGAAAGTGCATCCTCACCGAGAAATTCCCTGCTATGTATACGGTGAGGGAAGCACAACAACTGGGGCACACAGATTATGTTCGGTAAGGCTGTAGAATTCAACTGGATTCTTCTAAAAAGGTATGTCTATAAACCTGAGCAAGATTTGTGTTTTTATAATGATCCATGTACCTTGCTTATTGTTCATTTCTACCTAACTTGATATGTGTTTAAGGTTCTTAAACGTTTAGGTTTGAAAATAGTAGTTAGGGATGTTTGGAATTCATGGCACAAATACCAAATATGCATAAAATCATTTAAAACCAAAATTCAGGGGTTTAAGTTCGCAAACCCTGTCTGCATACTGCTCCAGGTTACGAAAATTCGTTTGCAAACCCGTATGCATACTTGGCGTTGATATTCTGTAAACTTGTTTTGGTCGTAACTTCTTCGTCCGAACTCGTATTGAACTCATTATTTTTTCACTCTTCCTCTTTGAATTCTCTTCAAAATGGAGATGAGAAACCTTGAATTTGGATGAGTTGAGATTGGTATTTGTCCTGACTCTTGTTTTTGATTATTTTGCTCCGTTTTGTTGCACTTGTTCCACTTCTCTTGAACTTGAGCACATGGATTCTTGGAGTACTACTCTTCTAAGCTAATTTGTCGCTTTTACAAGAATGTTGTTTGTGAATCACAAAGAAGGAAGTTCAAGAATGGAAAGTAGTACGCAGTGCCATGGAATTCTTTAATGTTCACAATCATCCTATGTGAACTATGGTGCATGGTCGTTATTGACTTTGTATATTATTCTTTGTTAAGAAAATATTTTTATACGCCTTTGGTAGCTATTATTGGTATAAATCCGGGCGTAAAAGATTGAGTCTACCATGAAAGGACAAATCATCTTGTATGTGCATTACGAGTTTGTCTTGATTTTGTCTAGTAAAACTTCTAATGAGAATTTTATTCTTGTGTTTTTAAGAAGAATAACTAGAGTTTGGAATAGCCATTATTATGATTACACATAGCTATGTGTTTAAGGGTGAACACGATTTCTATTGATTTCGGTAATTTCCCGTGAGTGGGTGAGAAACGAGTCTAAACCCTAAACAATGTACTGCAAGGGAGTACTTTGATTCGAGAGATCAATCTGTACAAATACGTCCTAAACCAAGAAATGACATTTCTGGACTTGCTTCGGTCACAAATTGAAGGAGAAGGGTTGGTATTGAGGAGGGAAGCAAAGAGAGTGTTGAGAATAGAATAGTTGATTCTGGAAGAGTAGTTGTTTGACGACTTGTATCAGAAAGTGGAGAGCTAATAGATGTGAAAGCTAACAGGTGATTTCTGAGTGTTGTATGTTCCTGACCAAAACTTGTCCTTTGGTGGAAATATGTGAGACCCATTTATACAAGTCGCAACGAAACGTACCCTGGTCTCGTAAGAAGTGGAAACGGTTGAGTAAATGGAAGAAAGCGGTAACGGGTAACGCCTGGAATTGATGTTTCCATAATGAAGGAAACGTTTCACCATTACTTCTTGTATTTACTAACCGCCTCACTCTTATGCCACTTTTTTGTAACGGGCATAGTGTACGCCGCACGTTGTAAACCGCCAGACCAATACCCTGATGAGCATCCCCCAGTTTGTGACATGTTTTGATGTCTCGAGTGTTTTGTGTAGCATGTTGCTATTGTTTGGAAAGTTGAGCTTAGCAGGCTTTCCGGCTCGGTGGTGACCTTCGACGGTCGAGATTTTGCATCTTGAGAGGAAGGTTAGCCGTTGATTGTGGTTACTTTCCGTTGGTAGCCAGTGGCGTGGCCACAGTGCTGGCATGGCTTGCGTATGCTCTTGGCGTGGCTAATTAGGGTTTGGTGTCGTGACCAAAGAATTGGCATAGCAAAATGTGTCTTGTGGCCAAAGAGTTGGCAGTGTATCCAAGAGATTTCCACAAGTTGTTTGGTAGCAAGCTTGTACGGCTGAGATTTGCATCTCAAAAGGAGGGGTGGACTTTGATTGTTGCAACACTCCGTTTGGAGGCCAGCGGCATGGAGGCATGGCCAGCACGGCTCGTGCATGCTCTTGGTGCGGCCCAAATTAGGGTTCGGCACAAACCGTGGAACTTTGGCATCGCAGCCAAGAGGTTGCCACAAATCGTTTGGTTTGGTGGCAAGCTTGTATGGCTGAGATTTGCGTCTTAAGAGGAAGGATAGCCGTTGATTGTTGCAACCTTCCGTTTGGCAGCCAGCGGCCTGGAGACATGGCTGGCATGGCTCTGGCGTGGCCAAATTAGGGTTTTGGCACCGTAGCCAAGAGATTTCCACAAGTCGTTTGGTGGCAAGTTTGTACGGCTGAGATCTGCATCTCAGGGGAAGGATAGCCGTTGATTGTTGCAACCTTCCGTTTGGCAGCCAACGACATGGAGGCACGGTCGGCGTGGCTTTGACATGGCCAAATTAGGGCTTTGGCACCTTGGCTAAGAGTTGGCACCGTGGCCAAGAGATTGCCACAAGTCGTTTGGTGGCAAGTTTGTACGGCTGAGATCCGCATCTCAGATGGAAGGGTAGCCGTTGATTGTTGAAACCCTAAGTTTGGAAGCCAGCGACATGTGGTAGGGCCGGCATGTCCTTGGCATAATTTAGGCGCGGCCAGAATTAGGGTCTTGACAAAACCGTGATGTTTGGCCTTGGGGCCGGAAGTTGCCATGCGTTAGGTGGCGAACTTGGACGGCAGATATCTGCATCTCAGATGGAAGGGTAGTGATGATTTTCAAATAGTGATTGTAGTAGTAGTGGTAAAAAGGGGTCTTTTCAGACTTGTGAAGAAAACAATTTTTTTTTTAGATTTAAATTAAACACACAAATAAATAAAATAGTTCAAACCTTTAGAGAAAAACACCAAGACTTGGATTCCACCATTGACCCATTATTTGATAAATTCTAATAATTAATATTCATGCAATTTTTCTTTTAGAGTGATTCTAATATTATGCCTTTTGTAGATTTTTGAAGTAATAAATGTAAACACCAAGCATGAAACATCAAGAGTCTTAAACTAAGCATGCTCCATCAAAATGAATCACAATTATTCAATAAAAATCAATTTTTCAATTAAAATTCCATGCAAATAATCATGTAATAATATTGCAAATAAATAATAAAGTTAGAATTATACCATAAATAAGGACCAATGGCTTCCTCCGTCTCCTTGGCTAATGGGTTTAGCTCCTCATCCCAAAAACATGATCATAAGATGTATTCATGGCTTAATAGGTGTTTTTATTGATGATTATATGATGAAATAGGAATTAGCAACGCTGTAAAAGTGTTACAGCGTCACTGTTACAAAGAGGTAAGTGCTGAAAATTAACGATACTTTTCTGTTGCTGTAAAACAACGACACCCCGCTGCTGCTGTTGACGCTGCAGAAAATAAGACTGCTCTGAGCAGTCTGTTCTTCGTGTTCTTCAGAAGCTTTAATGGCAGCAGCAGCAGCAGCAATAACTCTCTGTAATCGCTTCTCCTCGGCTCTCCTGGACTCTAAACTCTCTCCTCAGGGTTTTTTTTAAACTTTTCTATGACTTGAAACCACTCTTATATAGCCCTCAAATCCCCAATAACTCGTATAAATTCCGACTTTTTCTTCTCTGCGCCGTTGAGAGAATAATCCCTTCTGTTGAGCTTTTTCACGTGTTGTTAGCTATAAAATAGCTACCAAACTCTTCCCTAGACTTGAATAAGACCATGTACATGTTAATCCATCGTCAAATTCCTCCAGAAATCTCTCAAAAATCTTTGAAAGTGCACAACAGGACACGTCTCTCTGTTTTAACTTTGATTGCTTCTCCCGGATATTCTAGCCCAATTAAGCCCATGAAATCATCCATACTAGAATTTTATATCCATATCACGTCCAGCCCAATCAATTTCCGGTGTTTAATCTCCCTAAAACAGCTCCAACAATCGGATCAAAAATCAACAGCGAAATGCATGGCCTTTCCCGCCAAAACCAGTATTTGAAATTTGAAGAAGACCTCCCCCTATCCAGTTCTGGTGTCCCTTTAGCAGCTGCCTGGAAATGGGTCACCCCTTAGTAATTAGGTTACCCCTTATCCAAAATCAAGGATCCGTATAGCAAGTGTCCTCTGGGGCATTTTCCGCACTTTTTTCGGGGTTCCTCCGGGGTATTTCTGGGATAATTCCGGTACACTTCTGAGGCGCTTCCGGTACGTTATCAACGGAGGTCCAAATGCCACATTTTTAGCCAAATTCGCCGCAAGTGATTATTTTCCAAAAAACACCTACAAATACATAAAATAATCAAATAAGTACAATATCGAGTACTAACAATATATACAAATGAGCTATATTAGACACATAAATGCGTCTATCAAATGCCCCCAAACTTATTATTTGCTAGTCCCGAGCAAATCAAAACTACAAAATAAAATCCTAACTCACTGTCGCAGGCATCGTCGATTGCATTTAGCGTATGCAATAAGCCTTTAAACCCCTAGGTGGCCCTAGTGGCCGAGTTATAGTCTCGGGAGGGCTTACCAGAGATATACCCACAAAACCTGTACTCCAGACCTTAGCTATCTACGCAGAACCTTGGAAGGCACGAAAGAATCTCCTTGGTTGGCATACTTATTGACTACAGGAAGAAGTACCCTGATGCGAAATTCCAATTGCTGTACACGAGTTTGCACTCAAGCATACTAAAATTCATATAAAGTGACAGAGCTCTACTCAGATAGTTGCACTATGGACATCATATTCGGAGTCAAAACTAATCACATGGATAGATCAAGAAGATGGATATAGAAAACATAGATGGTTTTGATGTTTACTAAGTGAACGACGTTTCCCATATCTGTCTGAAGGCCTCCGCCAAAATGAACCTATCCTAATGGATTGAGATACTAGTCTGACTAATATCAACACATTGGCATATACAAGGGTACCAGTGGTCGATAACCTAACTCTAGGTCAACACAACTGGCATATACAAGGGTACCAGTGGTCGACTTTATTGAATTTATTCCTTTTGGTCAAATGGTCTGGTCTCAATTTCTTTCTTCTTTCATTTTTTTTTTCTACTTTTTTTTTTCTTTTTTCATCTCTTTTTGTTTTTCAACTTTTTTTTTTTCATGGTATCTCAATCACTCTAATTCACCCTAGCATTGGTAACAACTTGAATCGTGGGCCCCACCTATCACTTAGAGAAACATAGTTTAAAAACAAAATAAAATAAAAATAGAAGTGAAAAGGACTCAACGAGATATGGTGAAACTATCATGTTATTTCTAACATCTGAGCTCTGTACTTTTATGAATAGACTCTTTAGATGTTTCCATCTAATCAGATTGGTTCCTCAAACTCCTACAATCAAAATGCTTCCATCCACTTAGATTAGTTAGTGCAATCCTCAATAGGCATAAATTTCTAGGCTCTGGAGTTTATTTATTGCAACTAAAAGCTAACAAAAAGTGTTTCTTCCCCCCCCCAAACTTAAATCTTACATTGTCCTCAATGTTCTAAGGATGAAAATAAAAGCATGAACAAGGAGAAACTATTACCACTGGAGGGAAAAGAAATAAGGAAGGATATTACCGTATCACATGAACGCGGGAGCCTCCCAGTAAATGCTAAATTTATAGTCATTAGCTAGACATCAAATACCTCAAAAAGAATTTTCACCTTCCAAAGTCGTATACCAATAGTCGAAATAATTGTGGGTCCATAAGACCAAATAGAACTGCCACAAATAGGAGACAAATGCTCAAGATCAGAAAAATGAGCAGATAGAGCACAACCTGATCTAAAGTTTCTCGCAAGACAACTGGATTTATCTGAGGTGCCCACTTGGGCTTCATATGAGTGTCTCGGCAAACAGATTCATCCGAAAAACGGGTCTCTAACATTTGGATTTTCTCCTGGACATTATCAGGCGGATCAGGTTGTGGAGTCTGAATACACTCAAGCGATACCTCAGATGCACTAGGCTTGAGTCCCAAGTTAGGGACTTCTATTGGGGATAATTGACAATCTCTACCCCCAAACTTAGAATTTTGGGTGCCTCTACAATGACTAGTCACAATGTTCCTAATTTCTAGACCATCGGGTTCTTGAAAAAGGTCAATTGCTTTCTCTAAGTCATAATCAGGTGGTTCATCCTCAGCTTGCTTCATATCTTCTATGGTCCACTCTAAGGCTTCCTTATTTTCTTGAAGCACGGTCTCTGGACTACTTTCCTGATCACTATCCAAATCGGAGGCTATAATCACAGGGAAAGACTCGGGTGGGCCTAAAAATGTATAATTAGACTCCAACTCAGGAGGCTCTTTTAAATAAGGTATTAAGATAGACTCAGAAGCTAGTAATGGTTCGAACCTATCTTTCCATATATCAATATCTAACATAGGAACAGAATCCAACAGAGCATTTACTTGTTCAATGTTACTATCATCGTCGAAATCCAGGCTAAAATGGGATAAACAACTCTCCAATGTATTTTCCGGTACGATGTTTGGTAATGACTCCTGAACTAAGGTTCCTATCATGTTCACCTCTTCAATACATGTGCTATCTAGCTCAGAATGTAGCTTGTTTACATTAAAAATATTCAGCTCAATAGTCATATTACCAAAAGATAGATTCATAATACCATTTCGACAGTTTATGATCGCATTAGACGTAGCTAAGAATGGGCGACCTAAAATCACAGGTATTTGGTTCTCTGGGTCGGGGACAGGTTGGGTATCTAGGACCACGAAATCCACTGGATAAATAAACTTGTCGACCTCAATAAGAACATCCTCGATCACACCACGAGGGATTTTAACGGACCTATCAGCTAACTGGAGTGTTATCTGGGTAGGTTTCATCTCACCAAGTCCTAGCTTAAGGTACACATGTATGGCAGTAAGTTCACACTGGCTCCTAAGTCAAGCAACGCTTTCTCAACACGGTACTTACCTATTGTACAAGAAATGGTAGGGGACCCTGGGTCTTTATACTTAGGAGTAGTGGTATTCTGAATAATAGAACTCACATGACTAGCTATGAAGGCTTTCTTCTGGACACTGAGCTTACGCTTTCGCGTACACAAGTCCTTAAGGAACTTGGCATAAGAGGGAATCTGCCTAATTGCATCTAATAATGGAAGGTTGATATTAACCTGCTTAAAAACCTCCAATATATCATTAAAGTTGGACTCCCTCTTAGTCGGAACTAGCAGCTGGGGAAACGGGGCTCTGGGAACAAAGTGAGGCTCAACAGGACCCTCATTGGTCTCTTTGGAGACTCTATCAGTCTCCTCATTTTCTGGCTCAGCAGGGTGAACTACAGCATGTTCACTATCAGGCATGGCGACCTTGTTGTCAACTTTCTTTCCACTTCTTAGGGTTGTGACAGCATTCACATGATTGTACGATTTCTCTCCTCTAGGGTTAGGATCAGTATGACTAGGGAACCTTCCATTTCTCTCTCACTTATAAACTTAGCTATTTGTCCTACTTGAAGTTCTAATTTGGCAAGACTCTGGGAATTATTCTTCAATCTTGCCTAGTTTCTTGTTGAAAGCTATGTGGTTCTTTGATAGCATTTCATGGTTATTTGCTAACATAGTGAGAGTTCTCTAAGGTAGAGATCTTTTTCTCGGAAGTGTTCTGAAACTGGGTTTGACCTGAAGATTCTTAAAACCAAAACCTGGGGGAGGCTGAGATTGCTAGACTGGCCTTGACTCTGGCCCTTAGACCAAGAGAAATTAGGATGGTTTCTCCAACCAGGGTTGTAGGTTTCTGAGTATGGGTCAAACTTCTGACGGTTCTCAAACCTAGAGTTGTTATAGACAGCATGGGCTTGCTCTTCACTAACCTGACCTTCCCAAAATGAATTATCGGGCTCTATTCCACAACTAGAGACTTGAGAGGCTCTATTAGGTTCAACAAGGGACCTATTTTTAGACTGACCCATTTCAAAGCTTCTAACCTTCTGGACAAAGCAGCAAACTTAGCATCTGACGCAAAACTCGTATCTACCATATTGGTGCTACTTCTATTGACCAAGAGTCTTTTAGGGGGTTCAACACAAGATTCCCACTGTTGGGATTTTTCAGCGATAGCTCCTAAGAAGGCAAAAGCATCATCAGCATTTTTACTAGTGAACTCACCAGCGCACATAGACTCAACCATGGCTTTGGTCGAATAGTCTAAACCATCATAAATAATCTGTACAAGTTTCATATTATCAAATCCATGGTGAGGACACTGAGATAGGAGATCATTGAATCGCTCTAAAAACCTATAAAGAGACTCTCCCTCTTGTTGCACACTAGCACTAATTTTCTGCCTAACAGCTGCAGTTTTATGCTTAGGGTAGAATTTCATATAGAAGGCAGCGATAAGTTCCTGCCATGTTTCTATGGATTCAGACGGTAGGTTGTTAAGCCAGGTCTTGGCTTTGTCTCTCAAGAAAAGGGAAACATCTTAAGTTTCAAGACTTCATCGGTAAGGTCCTTTATCCTAATTGTCCCACAGATTTCCTCAAAGTCCCTAATATGAAAATAAGGGTTCTCATCATCTTTTCCTAAGAATATAGGGATCATCTGAAGAATACTAGGTTTTATCTCAAAATTAGCCGTAGTGGCTGGCAATTTAATGCATGAAGCTCGGTTGGTCCTAGTTGGGAACATGTAATCTTTCAAAGTTGCCATCGTTGGCACAACTGGAGTACTAGGGGTACTTTGTACTCAGATAAATTCTCAAAACTGAAGTTTCCAAAAACAGGGCTCTCCAAAGAAGTCTTCGAGCTCCCTGCTTAAATCAGAAGAACTACTAGGTTTTTCGCTAATCAATCGACCTAGAGTATCTCTTTTCCAAGCCCTATTAACAAAATCGGGCATACACTAAAAAGAATTCAAAAAGAAATAAAAATCCTAACAGGAAGGTTCTAGCAATCACACAGCAGGCTGACTCGACTTTACCACAGCAAACCTAAAGATTTCTAGCAAACAACAAGCATGATGGCTCCACTTAGATTGTTTCTAGACCAGCTTCTAATCCTTCGAAAGGGAATTCGTTACAATTTGAGCAAACCCCTCTGGAATCAATCCGAGTTAAAACAAGTTGAATCGAGGCGAGGGAAGCTCAGTGGAGCTTTGATACCCAAAACCTCACCGATCCAATGCGGCGCAGTCACGCATTCAACTCGCAGTAACCGTCAAGAACTTCAAGGTGTGCTTAAAAGAGTAACCAATATTTTTCGAATGATTGTCCTGTTAAGCTCGATACCCTATAGGTCTCTTTCTAGTCCAAATTTTAGGCTTAGGTTCGCTTTAGGTTTCGTTTTCCTAAGGCGGGCAAGAAGGGAGCGGTGATGAAATCCGAACCCTTATCTTATATGGTCCAGTCCTTGCCCTTTACTAGGAATTTAAAAACAGTCCATTCAAGTCCTCACATTACACCTTAAGGAGTCCAGTAACCCGCTTGCAGGAGATTCGCGGGTGTTTAGAATTTTACCTCCCGTACCAGACGGGCGAAGAACCGCTGAAGTCGACTCGGGCCACGACTCCTATGCCGTGTGCGAACCCGAGGGGCCGAGACGATATCGTAATCGTCGTCCTTCCCTGCAAACAGTTTATATTTAAGGGTACCCTTCCGTAGGGTTTAAAAATAAAATAAAATGTCCCAAAATTAATGTCCAAAGTCCATAAAAAAAAATACAAAAGAAAAGAAAGTCTAATAAAAAAAATTACAAAAAAAAATGTCTCTCTTTTTTTTTCTCTCTTTTATCAAAATAAATAAATAAAATTCTTCTTCTTTCGCTCCTTTAGCTTTGCTTTTCGCTCCCAAACTTTAAGTAAATCACCACAAGCTTTGGCAAAATTGTCTTCGCTCCAATCTTCAAAAATCTGCAAGGAAACAAAAAAAACCAAAAACGTAAAGAAGAACAAAAATAATAAAAATCTAAAAAAAAAAAAAAATGCTAACTAAACACAGGTCCGCGTCGGCGGCGCCAAAAATTTGATGGTTTTCAAATAGTGATTGTAGTGTAGTGGTAAAAAGGGTCTTTTCAGACTTGTGAAGAAAACAATTTTTTTTAGATTTAAATTAAACACAAATAAATAAAATAGTTCAAACCTTTAGAAAAACACCAAGACTTGGATTCCACCATTGACCCATTATTTGATAAATTCTAATAATTAATATTCATGCAATTTTTCTTTTAGAGTGATTCTAATATTATGCCTTTTGTAGATTTTTGAAGTAATAATGTAAACACCAAGCATGAAACATCAAGAGTCTTAAACTAAGCATGCTCCATCAAAATGAATCACAATATTCAATAAAAATCAATTTTTCAATTAAAATTCCATGCAAATAATCATGTAATAATATTGCAAATAAATAATAAAGTTAGAATTATACCATAAATAAGGACCAATGGCTTCCTCCGTCTCCTTGGCTAATGGGTTTAGCTCCTCATCCCAAAAACATGATCATAAGATGTATTCATGGCTTAATAGGTGTTTTTATTGATGATTATATGATGAAATAGGAATTAGCAACGCTGTAAAAGTGTTACAGCGTCACTGTTACAAAGAGGTAAGTGCTGAAAATTAACGATACTTTTCTGTTGCTGTAAAACAACGCACCCGCTGCTGCTGTTGACGCTGAAAATAAGACTGCTCTGAGCAGTCTGTTCTTCGTGTTCTTCAGAAGCTTTAATGGCAGCAGCAGCAGCAATAACTCTCTGTAATCGCTTCTCCTCGGCTCTCCTGGACTCTAAACTCTCTCCTCAGGGTTTTAAACTTTTCTATGACTTGAAACCACTCTATATAGCCCTCAAATCCCCAATAACTCGTATAAATTCCGACTTTTTCTTCTCTGCGCGTTGAGAGAATAATCCCTTCTGTTGAGCTTTTTCACGTGTTGTTAGCTATAAAATAGCTACCAAACTCTTCCCTAGACTTGAATAAGACCATGTACATGTTAATCCATCGTCAAATTCCTCCAGAAATCTCTCAAAAATCTTTGAAAGTGCACAACAGGACACGTCTCTCTGTTTTAACTTTGATTGCTTCTCCCGGATATTCTAGCCCAATTAAGCCCATGAAATCATCCATACTAGAATTTTATATCCATATCACGTCCAGCCCAATCAATTTCCGGTGTTTAATCTCCCTAAAACAGCTCCAACAATCGGATCAAAAATCAACAGCGAAATGCATGGCCTTTCCCGCCAAAACCAGTATTTGAAATTTGAAGAAGACCTCCCCCTATCCAGTTCTGGTGTCCCTTTAGCAGCTGCCTGGAAATGGGTCACCCCTTAGTAATTAGGTTACCCCTTATCCAAAATCAAGGATCCGTATAGCAAGTGTCCTCTGGGGCATTTTCCGCACTTTTTTCGGGGTTCCTCCGGGGTATTTCTGGGATACTTCCGGTACACTTCTGAGGCGCTTCCGGTACGTTATCAACGGAGGTCCAAATGCCACATTTTTAGCCAAATTCGCCGCAAGTGATTATTTTCCAAAAACACCTACAAATACAAAAATAATCAAATAAGTACAATATCGAGTACTAACAATATATACAAATGAGCTATATTAGACACATAAATGCGTCTATCAAATGCCCCCAAACTTATTATTTGCTAGTCCCGAGCAAATCAAAACTACAAAATAAAATCCTAACTCACTGTCGCAGGCATCGTCGATTGCATTTAGCGTATGCAATAAGCCTTTAAACCCCTAGGTGGCCCTAGTGGTCGAGTTATAGTCTCGGGTGGGCTTACAAGAGGTATACCCACAAAACCTGTACTCCAGACCTTAGCTATCTACGCAGAACCTTGGAAGGCACTAAAGAATCTCCTTGGTTGGCATACTTATTGACTACAGGAAGAAGTACCCTGATGCGAAATTCCAATTGCTGTACACGAGTTTGCACTCAAGCATACTAAAATTCATATAAAGTGACAGAGCTCTACTCAGATAGTTGCACTATGGACATCATATTCGGAGTCTAAACTAATCACATGGATAGATCAAGAAGATGGATATAGAAAACATAGATGGTTTTGATGTTTACTAAGTGAACGACGTTTCCCATATCTGTCTGAAGGCCTCCGCCAAAATGAACCTATCCTAATGGATTGAGATACTAGTCTGACTAATATCAACACATTGGCATATACAAGGGTACCAGTGGTCGATAACCTAACTCTAGGTCAACACAACTGGCATATACAAGGGTACCAGTGGTCGACTTTATTGAATTTATTCCTTTTGGTCAAATGGTCTGGTCTCAATTTCTTTCTTCTTTCATTTTTTTTTTTTCTTTTTTTTTTTTTTTTTTGGTAACTACCATTTTTTTTCATCTTTCTTTTTCTTTTTCAACTTTTTTTTTCAACTTTTTTTTTTTTTTTTTGAAGGTATCTCAATCACTCTAATTCACCCTAGCATTGGTAACAACTTGAATCGTGGGCCCCACCTATTACTTAGAGAAACATAGTTTAAAAACAAAATAAAATAAAAATAGAAGTGAAAAGGACTCAACGAGATATGGTGAAACTATCATGTTATTTCTAACACCTGAGCTCTGTGCTTTTATGAATAGACTCTTTAGATGTTTCCATCTAATCAGATTGGTTCCTCAAACTCCTACAATCAAAATGCTTCCATCCACTTAGATTAGTTAGTGCAATCCTCAATAGGCATAAATTTCTAGGCTCTGGAGTTTATTTATTGCAACTAAAAGCTAACAAAAAGTTTTCTTCCCCACCCCCAAACTTAAATCTTACATTGTCCTCAATGTTCTAAGGATGAAAATAAAAGCATGAACAAGGAGAAACTATTACCACTGGAGGGAAAAGAAATAAGGAAGGATATTACCGTATCACATGAACGCGGGAGCCTCCCAGTAAATGCTAAATTTATAGTCATTAGCTAGACATCAAATACCTCAAAAAGTTTTCACCTTCCAAAGTCGTATACCAATAGTCGAAATAATTGTGGGTCCATAAGACCAAATAGAACTGCCACAAATAGAAGACAAATGCTCAAGATCAGAAAAATGAGCAGATAGAACACAACCTGATCTAAAGTTTCTCGCAAGACAACTGGATTTATCTGAGGTGCCCACTTGGGCTTCATATGAGTGTCTCGGCAAACAGATTCATCCGAAAAACGGGTCTCTAACATTTGGATTTTCTCCTGGACATTATCAGGCGGATCAGGTTGTGGAGTCTGAATACACTCAAGCGATACCTCAGATGCACTAGGATTGAGTCCCAAGTTAGGGACTTCTATTGGGGATAATTGACAATCTCTACCCCCAAACTTATAATTTTGGGTGCCTCTACAATGACTAGTCACAATGTTCCTAATTTCTAGACCATCGGGTTCTTGAAAAAGGTCAATTGCTTTCTCTAAGTCATAATCAGGTGGTTCATCCTCAGCTTGCTTCATATCTTCTATGGTCCACTCTAAGGCTTCCTTATTTTCTTGAAGCACGGTCTCTGGACTAATTTCCTGATCACTATCCAAATCGGAGGCTATAATCACAGGGAAAGACTCGGGTGGGCCTAAAAATGTATAATTAGACTCCAACTCAGGAGGCTCTTTTAAATAAGGTATTAAGATAGACTCAGAAGCTAGTAATGGTTCGAACCTATCTTTCCATATATCAATATCTAACATAGGAACAGAATCCAACAGAGCATTTACTTGTTCAATGTTACTATCATCGTCGAAATCCAGGCTAAAATGGGATAAACAACTCTCCAATGTATTTTCCGGTACGATGTTTGGTAATGACTCCTAAACTAAGGTTCCTATCATGTTCACCTCTTCAATACATGTGCTATCTAGCTCAGAATGTAGCTTGTTTACATTAAAAATATTCAACTCAATAGTCATATTACCAAAAGATAGATTCATAATACCATTTCGACAGTTTATGATCGCATTAGATGTAGCTAAGAATGGGCGACCTAAAATCACAGGTATTTGGTTCTCTGGGTCGGGGACAGGTTGGGTATCTAGGACCACGAAATCCACTGGATAAATAAACTTGTCGACCTCAATAAGAACATCCTCGATCACACCACGAGGGATTTTAACGGACCTATCAGCTAACTGGAGTGTTATCTGGGTAGGTTTCATCTCACCAAGTCCTAGCTTAAGGTACACATGATATGGAAGTAATTTACACTGGATCCTAAGTCAAGCAAAGCTTTCTCAACACGGTACTTACCTATTGTACAAGCAATGGTAGGGGACCCTGGGTCTTTATACTTAGGAGTAGTGGTATTCTGAATAATAGAACTCACATGACTAGCTATGAAGGCTTTCTTCTGCCACACTGAGCTTACGCTTTCGCGTACACAAGTCCTTAAGGAACTTGGCATAAGAGGGAATCTGCCTAATTGCATCTAATAATGGAAGGTTGATATTAACCTGCTTAAAAACCTCCAATATATCATTAAAGTTGGACTCCCTCTTAGTCGGAACTAGCAGCTGGGGAAACGGGGCTCTGGGAACAAAGTGAGGCTCAACAGGACCCTCATTGGTCTCTTTGGAGACTCTATCAGTCTCCTCATTTTCTGGCTCAGCAGGGTGAACTACAGCATGTTCACTATCAGGCATGGCGACCTTGTTGTCAACTTTCTTTCCACTTCTTAGGGTTGTGACAGCATTCACCTGATTGTACGATTTCTCTCCTCTAGGGTTAGGATCAGTATGACTAGGGAACCTTCCATTTTCTCTCTCACTTATAAACTTAGCTATTTGTCCTACTTGAAGTTCTAATTTGGCAAGACTCTGGGAATTATTCTTCAACTCTTGCCTAGTTTCTTGTTGAAAGCTAAGGTGGTTCTTTGATAGCATTTCATGGTTATTTGCTAACATAGTGAGAGTTTCTTCTAAGGTAGAGATCTTTTTCTCAGAAGTGTTCTGAAACTGGGTTTGACCTGAAGAATTCTTAAAACCAAAACCTGGGGGAGGCTGAGAGTTGCTAGACTGGCCTTGACTCTGGCCCTTAGACCAAGAGAAATTAGGATGGTTTCTCCAACCAGGGTTGTAGGTTTCTGAGTATGGGTCAAACTTCTGACTGTTCTCAAACCTAGAGTTGTTATAAACAGCATGGGCTTGCTCTTCACTAACCTGACCTTCCCAAAACGAATTATCGGGCTCTATTCCACAACTAGAGACTTGAGAGGCTCTATTAGGTTCAACAAGGGACCTATTTTTAGACTGGACCATTTCCAAAGCTTCTAACCTTCTGGACAAAGCAGCAAACTTAGCATCTGACGCAAAACTCGTATCTACCATATTGGTGCTACTTCTATTGACCAAGAGTCTTTTAGGGGGTTCAACACAAGATTCCCACTGTTGGGATTTTTCAGCGATAGCTCCTAAGAAGGCAAAAGCATCATCAGCATTTTTACTAGTGAACTCACCAGCGCACATAGACTCAACCATGGCTTTGGTTGAATAGTCTAAACCATCATAAATAATCTGTACAAGTTTCATATTATCAAATCCATGGTGAGGACACTGAGATAGGAGATCATTGAATCGCTCTAAAAACCTATAAAGAGACTCTCCCTCTTGTTGCACACTAGCACTAATTTTCTGCCTAACAGCTGCAGTTTTATGCTTAGGGTAGAATTTCATATAGAAGGCAGCGATAAGTTCCTGCCATGTTTCTATGGATTCAGACGGTAGGTTGTTAAGCCAGGTCTTGGCTTTGTCTCTCAAAGAAAAGGGAAACATCTTAAGTTTCAAGACTTCATCGGTAAGGTCCTTTATCCTAATTGTCCCACAGATTTCCTCAAAGTCCCTAATATGAAAATAAGGGTTCTCATCATCTTTTCCTAAGAATATAGGGATCATCTGAAGAATACTAGGTTTTATCTCAAAATTAGCCGTAGTGGCTGGCAATTTAGCAGCTGCCTGGAAATGGGTCACCCCTTAGTAATTAGGTTACCCCTTATCCAAAATCAAGGATCCGTATAGCAAGTGTCCTCTGGGGCATTTTCCGCACTTTTTTCGGGGTTCCTCCGGGGTATTTCTGGGATACTTCCGGTACACTTCTGAGGCGCTTCCGGTACGTTATCAACGGAGGTCCAAATGCCACATTTTTAGCCAAATTCGCCGCAAGTGATTATTTTCCAAAAAACACCTACAAATACATAAAATAATCAAATAAGTACAATATCGAGTACTAACAATATATACAAATGAGCTATATTAGACACATAAATGCGTCTATCAGGTAGTCATTGATTGTTGCAACCCTTCGTTTTGGCAGCCAGCGGCATGAAGGAATGGCCGACATGGCTTTGGCACAGTTTAGGCATGGCCAAACCTGGATTTTGGCATAGTTTAGGCGCGGCCAAAAACTAGGGTTTTGGCATAGTTTGGGTGCGACCAAAATTAGGGCTTGGCATTGGGCCAAAGATTTTCGCGTGTTAGCTGGCGACCTTGGACGGCTAAGATATACATCTCAGATGAAAGGTTAGCCGTTGATTGTCGCAACCCTTCGTTTGGCATCCAGCGACATGTGGTAAGGCCGACATGGATTTGGCACGGTGGTGCGGCTGGTATGGTTAGCATGCCTTGGCGCGGAGATGTGGCTGGCACTACATTCCATTGGCACATGTGGCATGGTTGGCATGCCTTAGCGCGGAGGTGTGGCTGGCGCGGCATGCCATTGGCACATGTGGTGTGGCTGGCATGGTTGGCACGCCTTGGCGTGGAGATGTGGCTGGCACGGCATGTCGTTGGCACATGTGGCATGGTGGGCATGCTTTGGCGCAGAGGTGTGGATGGAACGGCATGCCATTGGCACATGTGGTGTAGATGGCATGGTTGGCACGCTTTGGCGCAGAGATGTGGCTGGCACGGCATGCCATTGGCACATGTGGTGCGGCTGACATGGTTGGCATGCCTTGGCGCGGAGATATGGCTGACACGGCATGCCATTGGCACATGTGGTGCGGCTGGAATGGTTGGCATGCCTTGGCGCGGAGATGTGGCTGGCAAGGCATGCCATTGGAACATGTGGTGCAACTGGCATGGTTAGCATGCCATGGCGCAGAGATGTGGCTGGCACGGCATGCGATTGGAACATGTGGTGCGGCTGGCATGGTTGGCATGCCTTGGCACGGAGATGTGGCTGGCACGGAATGCCATTGGCACATATGGTGCGGATAACATGGTTGGCATGCCTTGGCGCAGAGATGTGGCTAGCATGGTATTCTATTGGCACTGTGGTGCGGCAGGCATGGTTGGCATGCCTTGGCGCGGAGATGTGGCTGGCATGGTATGCCATTGGCACATGTGGTACGGATGGCATGGTTGGCATGCCTTGGCACGGAGATGTGGCTGGCATGGTATGCCATTGGAACATGTAGTGTGGAAATTAGGGTTTGTCCTATCGAAACCCTAATTAGAAAAAAAAAGGTACCCTGGTAATTTTCTCGTAGACATATTAAAGGGTTCAATAAATATGCTTGGTGGAGACATTATTACTCAAGTTCTGTGACGTCACTGTCTGACTAGGGTTTTACAATTTTAACCCTAAGATAAAAACCACCATCAACATTAAGTCCCCTGCTTAGCTCGGAACAGGGGCATTGTTGCGAGGTAAGCATGAGATGGTGACATACAAAAACAGAAGCGAAACGTAAATTATGCAAGATGGTCAGGAAAATTCGTCTAACCTTTTTCGGGAAGTAAGAAGAATTCATGATCCTCGTATTTGGCGGCTTTGCGTAAATTCTGTTCGTGGTACTGCAGGTTAGGATGGGACGTAGCCGCTAATGTAGATTTGGTGTGAAGGGAAAGCCGCTGGCATTGGATCGGCTTGGGATTAGCCATCAGCATTGGTCAGATTGGACTTGGAGTCGTTAGCACTGGATCGGCTTGGAATGGGATCCGCAGGTATCGTGCGGCTTGGGAAGGAGCCGCAGGCGCTGTATTGGCTCGGACGTGGCTTAGACTTGGACGTTGACTTGGGCTCAGCGTGGCATGGACTTGGCATGTCGCGGACTGCTTGGCATGATGCTGGCATGGCATGGCGTGGACAGGTTGGTACACGTTGGCTTGGCGTGGTGCGGATTGTTGGCACCGTGCAGCTTGCTATTGTGGTCCCGATTGCCTCTCTTCTTGTGTAGCTCAAATAGGGAATCTTTCCCTTATTCAAATTCCGAAAGTGTTATGCCCATAAAAGAGGGCGTTACTCCTTCTCCTCATGTTGCGTTGCCGGTTTTGCTTTCAAGTCTCGATGCTGGCGATAGAGAAGCAACAACGCGGGCAAGTGTGTCTCAGACACGTACTTCCACATTTTCCCACCAAACTCTAATTATAATAGGGTTTAATTAAAAATCTGATGTCACGCCTTAATTCACGGCTAGTAGAAGGCTTTCCTTTTCGGGACTTCATCGCTCTGCTGGAAATAAGAGATGATCTTGAATCCTTCATTCGCACAGGTCGTCCTGAAATCGTGTCCATCCTATTTGCAGGTATCATCTCGTATTTTCTCCTGGTTTCCCATTTTGTCTTCTTTCTTATGTAGGTTGCTGGTGTAGACAGGGTGAAAACTTACCCCCCCCCCCCCCTCTCTGGTTTTGTAGCGCATAATGGGATCTTCCAGTGACATCCATACCCCTAACTCTTCGGAGAGAAGCTTTGGAATCGGCGAAAACCAGTTTTCTTCTCATGAGGAGGCATTAGATATAATTGAATCTTTGTTCCGTGAAGCCGGCGAAATTATTCAGGACATACCTTCTACCTATCTAGGCGAAGTGCAGGTGCGTGTTCAGACCTTCTTGGCTTCGGTGAACATGAAGGAGAAGTGGGAAGGTGACAAAGCATCCCAGTGCGTTGAGAGGCTTCAGTGCCAAAACTACTTCGCGGCCCAGTGCTAGGGCAGAACGGTTCGCTTCTCGGTTGAAATGGTGGAAGACTGAGTTTGCGAAAATTTTAGGGGAAATCCAACGTAACTTCCTTGTCCAAGACAACGTCATAATCCTTGATTCTGATGCGGATGAATCGGGAAATCATCCTCAAAAGGTCGCTGAGAAGACTTTCGAGGAAAATGACGCTGCGGTTGATGAAACTGAAACAACTTTCTGAGTAGACGGAGAAAATGTTGTCGGTGACATTGGGGGAATCATGGGGGCATATGCTGGTGTTTGAGGGTGAAAACAGTTTCTGCTGATTATGGTAATTTCGGGTGTGTGGGTGAGAAACGAGTCTATACCCTAAACAATGTACTGCAAGGGAGTACTTTTATTCGAGATATCAATCTGTACAAATCCGGCCCAATCCAAGAAATGGCCATTCCGGACTTGCTTCGGTCACAAATTGAAGGAGAAGGGTTGGTCTTGGGGAGGGAAGCGAAGAGAGTGTTGAGACCAGAATAGTTGATTCTGGAAGAGTAGTTGTTTGACGACTTGTATCAGAAACTGGAGAGCTAATAGATGTGAAAGATAACAGGTGATTTCTGAGTGTTGTATGTTCCTGACCAAAACTTGTCCTTTGGTGGAAATAGGTGAGACCCATTTATACAAGTCGCAACGAAACGTACCCTGGTCTCGTAAGAAGTGGAAACAGTTGAGTAAATGGAAGAAAGCGGTAACAGGTGACGCTTGGAATTGATGTTTCCATAATGAAGGAAACATTTCACCATTACTTCTTGTATTTACTAACCGCCTCACTCTTATGACACTTTTTTGTAACGGGTATAGTGTACGCCGCACATTGTAAACCGCCAGACAAATACCCTGATGAGAATCCCCCAGTTTGTGACATGTTTTGATGTCTCGAGTGTTTTGTATAGCATGTTGCTATTGTTTGGAAAGTTGAGATTGGGAGGCTTGCCGGCTCGGTGGTGACCTTCGACGGTCGAGATTTTGCAGCTTGAGAGGAAGGTTAGTGATAGGGTGTAGAATACATCCTATTTATTATCTATTGTTTATGCTTTCTCTACTATTTTTCTTGTAAATTATGTATTTTACGCATGTTTTTGAGTTATTAGGTACTCTGGAGTCGCACAGAGAAAAAGAAGAAGAAATCACCCAAATTGAGCCGAAAGGGCAAAAAAAAAAAGGAAATTTCATAGGCTGTCATTATTGGGAGCCTGGTCAAGGTTGAGGGACAACCCTGTTTGAAGGAGTACTAAATACAGATCAGCTGAGGATAAGGGGCTGGAAACTGGCTAGCCCTTATCAGAACTGACCACCTATTATAGGCACCCAAACTGGGTGTATCTTATCTACTGGGGTGTCTGAATCCTGCCCAAATTAGTAACTAACCCTAAATCGAGAAAGACTCTTCTTTCTCGATCATTTGCTACTGAAATTGAGAAAGGAAACAGCATCCACTGCTACTGAATTGTGAGAGGAAAAAGTGAGCTTCTGCCATTGGAGTTGCAGGGGTTTGATGAGCTTGTTCTTGAGTTCAATTATAAATGGAGGCGCAGCCATGGAGAGAACAGAATTGGAAATCGAGAAAAATGATGAAGCGTGAACTTCAGTTGAGAGATTAAAGATGAGATTGAGATGAACCTGTGGTGGTCGAAGAAATGAAGTCTTGGTTCGATTTGATGTTAATTTTCATGGGTTGATGTTTTGAGATATTGAATCAGAGATGGAATTTGAGGGTTTGGTGGTTGAAGTTGCTGTTGTCCGATTGAGAGAAGAAGAAGATGAACCTAATGTTGAAGGAGGAGATCTATGATGAGATTGGGGTTTGCTGTGAAGATCTATTTCCTTCTGGAATTGATAAGATTAACTGAAGGTTGGGTTTGATGGTGTTGTTGGTGGAATATGAAATACGGATGGGTTTGAATTGATTCCGCGAGAAAGAGGTGAAATTGAGAGACTGAATTGATGATGTTGTTAATGGGTTTGAATCAAGAAAGGGGATCTGAGATTTATAAAAATCGAAGATGGAATAATCTGTTTGAAGAACAAGAAATTATTGTGATGGGTTAATGGCAGAAATTGAAGTTAAGGTTTTGCAGAGAAGTTGATTTTTGTGTTGCTGTTGTTGAGAGGCAAAGACACAGGTTAGGGTTTATGGTTACTGGCATTGAATATTATGATGGAATTGATGAATTCAAATATTACAGTGAGATATGGAATGGAGAAGGGTGAAGACAAGTTGTGAGGTTTGATGCTCAGATATGGTGGTTCTGCAATGGGGTTTAGTCTGAATTCAAGGATTGGCTGATACAAAGAATGGACAAAGATATGAAGACCTGTTTCTATTGACGAAGAAGAACAAGGATGTTATCGATATGCAATTGTGGATGGAATTAAAATCAAGTTCTACAGGAAGATGGGTTTTGTGTTGGTGTCTGCAGTGACTTGAGCTGAGATAACAAGGGAAGAAGTACTGAATAGTAATGTTAATGTTCTTGAAGCTCTGTTGCTAAATGGATTGAAGCTATTGATTAGATGTATGTGTAGGATTGTGCAGGGAAAAAATGGCCTTAACTTGGACTGAGAGATGCCCAGAAAACAAACAGAACTCTGTCGGATTTTCATGCCGGCGAGTCAACTCAGTGATGCCAGCGATCCAACTCAGCTGAGTAAGACCAGTTAGCCGAGTAAGATGCTGACTCTCTCCTCCCTTGACCCCATTGACCGTTAGAGACTGTTAGTCTGACTGTTAACTTTAACAGAGCCGTGACAGAATATTCCGTCTACGGAGAAGCATCTCAGGTGGCCGGCGGCGACTTTCCAGGACGGATTCCGGTGGTTCCAGAATTTTCCCGGCGACCAAAATAACAGATTTTTATATGAGTTTCTCTCATGAGATGTGAAGACCTAGAATTGGAATGGGTTTGAGGAATTGGGCTTGAATTTGGAAGGAGAAGGTGGAAGAGTTTTACAAAGACAAGGATTTGGAAGTTGAGCTACAAAAGGAAAGAGATTCTATTCCTAAGAGGATTGCAATCAAATTGAAGCCTATAAATAGAGAAGTTCTCTATACACACTTTTACACCTCTCTACACACAAAACACTTGTGTTTTTGCTTGCTTTCAAAATTCTTCTTTTAATTATTTGTGTGAACTTTAAAAATTCTCCCTTTAATTATTTGTGTGAATTTCAAAAACATGAGTAGCTAATTTTATTATTGATTGAGGATGAATTCCTAGTTCTTAACATGTTTTGAGTTTTGTTTTTAAATCTACTTTGAAGTTTTTCACATGATTATCGTTTGTTTTTACTAATAGGAATGTTTATACATTCATGGTTGATTGATAGATTGTTTAGGTGGCCAACTAAATTGATTTGTTAATTGATCTAAAGCTAGTGAAAGTTAGGGGATAAGTAATCGTTTCTTGACTCTTTACATGAGTAGCAAACACGAGACCTTGCGGAGGGATTCCGTGGAGCAATTGTGTGTGGAAACAACGTTAGCAAGTAGACCTTGAGCTAAGAGTCTAACTACTAATATCAACCTAATAAATTCATAAATCTTAATGTGTTTAACTAAATTACATCTTGAGTGAGCTACTACTAGGTAGTTTGGTGAATAGAATCCGGTAGTCGAGAACTTCCGTATCCGGTGATACTAGGGATTTAAGGGTTTAGCACTGAGCTAGCTGTTTTACCTACGGTTGGTGATAATCTGTGACTAATAAAAAGTGGAAAAGAACATAACTTGAAACATTGTTTTGCAACGAAGAAGGATTCCTTGATCTAATCTCTCTTATTGGTTTCAACATACACTTTTAATTGCTTTGTTTATTTTCTTTTGTTTTTAAAATCTAAAACCAATCCCCCCTTTTTGTGACAACTAAACAACTAAAACCTCTTGCACCTCGTGGGAACGAACTTGACTACACTATATTACTTGTTAATTAGGTGGAAAAATATTAATTAATTTGTTGTGGTTACGACACACATCAAATTTTGGCGCCACTGCCGGGGAGCACCGGACGATTTTAGTTGTTTTATTTTTCTTTTTGCTTTCTTTTTGCTTTGTTAGATTCTATATCGTATCTAACTTAGTTTTCGAGAATCTTGTTTCAGGTACTATATCTTTGGTGAATGCTTAAAGAGGGAAGACCGAGTCCAATTGGTACATGTCTTCGATCCGGCACTCAACTAAAGGACCTCTTTAGAGCGGTTAACACTCCGCTTCCTCATTCTTCATCTAGTGAGTTCGCAGATTCCGATATAGACGAAGAAGAAATGGCTGATCATACACTCAAGGATCTAGATTCTCACAAGCTCGATAGACAACAGTGGTGTATCCAAACTAACTCAACCTTCGAGATTAAGCCGGGGTTGATTAGAGAGTTACCAAAGTTTCATGGCATGGTGTGAAGATCCAAACAAACATCTTATGGACTTCTCTACCATAGTCATGTCCATGCTTTCACCGGAGACTAATGTGGATGGAGCAATGTTGAAATCTTTCCCGTTCTCTTTGCCGGGCAATGCTAAAGAATGGTTGTATTATTTGCCTTCCGGAAGTATCACCACATGGAATGGGATGAAGAAACTTTTCCTCGAGAGATATTTTCCTGCATCAAAAGCTACTCAAATTCGCAAGGAGATTTGTGGGATGAAGCAAAATGTGGGAGAGTCATTGTATGAATGTTGGGAACGATACAAGAGATTGGTGGCAAGCTGTCCACACCATCAATTCAGTGACGTCATGATACTCCAATACTTCTACGAAGCTCTCCACCCAAGTGATAGATCTCTTCTTGACGCCGCAGGTGGTGGTGCACTAATGCACAAGACGTTGACCCAAGCTAGAGAGTTGATTGAAAGTATGGCTGCGAAATCGCAACAATTCTACACAAGAGAAGAACCAATGGTTAGGCGAGTGCATGAATTTAGTGATTCATCATCATACCTTGAACAAAGGATGTGGAGCATGGAAAGGGTAATGCAACGAATGGCCGCGGTATTTATTCCGGATGATGAGACCAAACAAGTAAATGATTTATATCCAAATCAAAGGCCAAGGTACGATCCATACTCCAATACTTACAATCCCGGTTGGAAGGATCATCCCAACATTAGTTATGCGAACAAGCAAGCGACGGCTCCTAATCCATATGTGCAACAATGTGGATTCCAACAATCACGCTTCCAACCTCAACAACAATTCCAACCACAACAAGTCAAGGAGCGTGATTCTTAGAGTGATGACAAGCTCAATGCGTTAATGCAAGGCATGCAAGGTCTTACTTATATGTTACAACAAATCCAACAAAGCCAACAAAAGAATGAATCGGCCATTAAGGCTTTGGAAACCCAAATAGGACAATTGGCAACCCATGTGCATCTATTAAAATCTCAAGCATCCACAAAGCTTCCTTCACAACCATTTCTGAATCCAAGAGATAATGTTAATGCGGTTACTTTAAGAAGTGGAAGACAAGTGGAGAGTCCAAGTCACCATGAAGAAGCTAGTGAAGAGGTAGTCAAAGACAAGGAGGAAGCCGAACCAAAGGAGAATCCAACACCTACCAACCAATCCAAGAAAACGGTTCCTAGTTTCACTACTCCACCTCCTTTTCCTACCGTTTTTCTAAATCCAAGAAAGAAGCTCAAGACAAGGCACTCATGGATATCTTCAAGAAGATCGAAATCAACATCACATTCATCGAGGCCATCAAGACAATGCCAAGGTATGCTAAGTTCATGAAGGAATTATGCACAAAGAATGATAGGTTGCTTGATAATGAAATTACTTAAGTTGGCGAGAGTGCGTCGGCTATGCTATTGAAGAAGATGCCTACAAAGTGCACGGATCCCGGTGGTTTCGCGATGCCAATTACTATTGGTACAAAAAGGTTTGAACATGCTTTACTTGACTTGGGAGCTTCCGTAAGTGTAATGTCGGCCGATATATATGACTCCTTGTCTCTTGGACCTTTAAAAGAGATAAGAGTTATTGTCCAATTAGCAAACAAGTCTAACATATATCCTAAGGGACTTGTAGAAGACGTGCTAGTGCAAGTGAATGAGCTAATTTTTCCAGTTGATTTCTTCGTGGTGGATATGGACAACAATGAGAATCGGTCATCTACTTCTTTACTTCTTGGAAGGCCATTTATGAAGACCGCAAAGACGAAGATTGATGTTGACAAGGGTACACTTACTATGGAATTCAATAAGGAGATAATACACTTCAACATATTTGAATCCATGCGCTACCCAAGTGATGTGCATTCCTCTTACTCCATTGATGTGGTTAGTTCGTTAGCGCAACAAATGGTGGAATTGAGTCAAAAGGACGAACTTGAGGTGGTGTTGCAAAAGAGCATTGAATTGGACGTCCACGACTTGTCTAATTTGGATGTTGAAATCTCCAAGGAATTGGTGGAGATGTGTGGTTCCTTGACGGCATTGCAAGAAGCTAAAAAGGGTAATGTTTCATATATTTCTTTACCCATGGATGATGAATTACTTGTACCATCTATTGTGAAGGCGCCTAAGCTAGAATTGAAGCCACTTCCGGAACATTTGAAGTATGCTTTCTTGGGAGATGAAGATGAGCTTCCGGTGATTATTGTAAAGAACCTCACACCGGTACAAGAAAACCGTTTTCTTAGAGTTTTGAAAGAGCACAAAACGGCTATTGGGTGGACAATTGCGGACATCAAAGGCATTATTCCATCCGTGTGCATGTATAGAATTCTAATGGAAGAAAACGTGAAGCCGGTACGTGATGCTCAACGTAGGTTTAATTCTCCCATGATGGAGGTTGTGAAGAAAGAGATACTCAAATTGCTAAGTGTGGGGGTGATCTACCCAATATCCGATAGCAAATGGGTTAGTCCGGTACAAGTGGTACCAAAGAAGTCCGGTGTTACGGTTGTTAGAAATCAAGACGATGAACTTGTTCCTACAAGATTTCAAACCGGTTGGAGAGTGTGCATTGATTATAGAAAGCTTAATTCCGCAACTCGAAAGGATCACTTTCCTTTACCTTTCATTGATCAAATGTTGGAGCAGTTAGCGGGGGCATTCTCATTATTGTTTCTTGGACGATTATTCGGGATACAACCAAATTGTTATTGCACCGGAGGACCAAGAGAAGACCACTTTCACTTGTCCGTTTGGAACGTTAGCATATAGACGGATGCCATTTGGTCTTTGCAATGCACCGGATACTTTCCAAAGATGCATGGTTAGTATATTCTCGGACTATGTGGAGCGCATCATCGAGGTATTTATGGATGATTTTAGTGTTTATGGCAATTCTTTTGATAGTTGTTTTGAAAACCTTGAACTAGTTCTTAAACGATGCATAGACACAAACCTCGTCCTTAATTGGGAGAAATGTCACTTTATGGTAAACCATGGCATAGTACTTGGTCACATCGTGTCCTCTCGAGGGATCGAAGTGGACAAGTCAAAGATAGATTTAATAAGGAACTTACAATATCCCACTTCGGTGAGGGAAATCCGTTCATTTCTTGGCCATGCAGGTTTCTATAGGCGGTTTATCAATGATTTCTCCAAAATCTCCATGCCGATGTGCAAGTTATTACAAAAGGAGGTACCTTTTGACTTCAACAAGGAAAAGGATGCCTTTGACAAATTGAAGGCAATGTTGACAAGTGCGCCAATCATCAAATCACCGGATTGGAATCTTCCATTTGAATTAATGTGTGATGCTAGTGATTATGCGGTTGGAGCCGTTTTGGGTCAAAGAGTGGATAAATTGTACTATGTTATCTATTATGCATCGAGGACCCTTAATGATACACAAATCAACTATTCTACCACGGAGAAGGAGTTATTGGCTATAGTTTTTGCATTGGAAAAGTTTCGACCATACTTGGTGGCCACAAAGGTTATTGTATATTCCGATTATGCCGCACTTAAATACTTAATAAAGAAGAAAGAAGCTAAGCCAAGGCTAATCCAATGGATCCTAATGCTACAAGAGTTCGACATAGAAATTCGAGACAAGAAAGGTGTGGAGAATACCGTTGCGTATCATCTCAGTAGACTTGTTATGTCTCAAGAAGAACTTCCATTACAAGACCGCTTTCCGGACGAATAACTTTTCTCCTTGAAAAATTCTACACCTTGGTACGCGGATATAGTGAATTACTTGGTGACAAGGAAGGTACCTAATACAATGTCTACTTCCAAAAGATGAAACTTAAGAAGATAGCCAAGCAATATGTGTGGGATGAACCATACTTATGGAAATATGGCGTGGATCAAATGATACGAAGGTGCGTGCCTAATTCCGAATTTCAATCTATTCTCTTTTTGTCACCTCTTGCTTGTGGTGGCCATTTTGGTTCTAAACGTACCGCTCTCAAAGTTCTCGAGAGTGGATTTTATTGGCCCACCTTGTTTGAAGATGCACATGTTTTTTGTAAATCGTGTGATGATGTCAAAGAACGGGCAATCTAGGTGCTCGAAATCAAATGCCACTCACACCAATCCTCACCGTTGAGATTTTTGATGTGTGGGGAATCGATTTTATGGGCCCTTTTGTCAATTCAAATGGAAATTTTTATATACTTCTTGCGGTGGATTATGTTTCGAAATGGGTGGAAGCTAGCCACCAAAACTAATGATTCTCAAGTTGTTTGTGATTTTGTAAGAGAAAACATATTCACTAGGCATGGTACACCAAGAGTGGTGATAAGCGATGGAGGCTCACATTTCAAGAAGGCTTTCCACGCTCTCCTCAAGAAGTACAACATTACACATAAGATTGGTACGCCTTATCATCCACAAACTAGTGGACAAGGAAATTTCAAACCGGGAAATCAAGTCCATTCTTGAGAAAACGGTGAATACTACAAGGAAAGATTGGAGCTTTAAGCTTAATGATGCACTTTGGGCGTATAGAACGGCGTACAAGACACCAATTGGAATGTCTCCATATCGGTTGGTTTATGGTAAAGCTTGTCATCTTCCGGTTGAACTTGAACATAAGGCTTATTGGGCGATAAAGAAATGCAACATGGAGTATGACGAAGCGGGGAAGCAAAGAAGTTACAACTAATGAGCTAGAGGAGATACGTAATGATGCATACGAGAGTGCCGTATTTACAAGGAAAAGACCAAGCTTTTTCATGATAAGATGATTTCTCGTAAAAGCTTCGAAGTGGGACAAAAAGTCCTTTTATATCATTCTCGCCTTAAACTATTTCCTGGAAAGTTAAGGTCCCGTTGGATTGGACCATATGTTGTTACTAATGTTTTTCCTTATGGTGCAGTTGAAATTACTAGTCTTAGAGACAACTCGGTTTCCAAGGTCAACGACCATATATTGAAGCCATACTACGAGAACATCGCATATGTGAATGTGGATGAACTTTCATTTGAAGATTCACTCCCTCTGGAGGAGTAATGTGAAGCAAGAGCTAAGTCGGGTCGTCGACTTTAAAACGAGTGCTTAATGGAAGGCAACCCATAGGTTTTGTATTTCTTACCTTTTACTTTTTATTTTCTTTTTGTTTTGTTTATTCATTTTTCTTGTTCCATATCATGTTAGGATTTCCCACCTTGACTTTACTAGGACGATTCAATTACATTGAGGACAATGTAAGGTTTAAGTGTGGGGGAGTGGTTAAGCATATTAAAAAAAAATTGCATAAAACCTCCAACTTTTAGAGGTTTTAGAGTCACTAGCATACTTATAGGTATGTTTACATAGAGAATTCTGACCGACATAACTGAACTTGGAAGTGTTAGGGAACTACGTTCGGATTTCTTGCTTGTTAGAGTGTTAAATAATGGATTTAATCATGCCAGTGATGCAGATTAGGAGCAGGGAGACATGCATTATTAGAGTTGCTGATCAATCATTAGTGGAGACTACCCTATTTATATCATGCGAGGCACCGACCAGATTTCTTTATAAATAACTAAAGAGCTTTCTTTTGAGTGTGTGTCACCGTACGTTAATTCCGGGTAGAATGGTGAGCTACCCAACCTCCCACCAATAGAAGCACTACTCTTTGATCTCTTGAGTGCTAATTTTTTCAATCATGAGGGTGATGTCTCTAGATGAAAGCCTCCTTATTTTAGTTCGATTTGCAGTTAGCACCATTCTCTCGGCAACAACGGTTCCATAGAAACACCATCATCATCAACAAGGGAGCGACATCAAAATCTACAAGGAAAGTTGAAAAAGTTCAAGGTTTACAAGCAACAGAACAAGAAAAGAGTAAATTTCATATCCAAGTAAAGCAACATAAAATGAGCGGATTTTTATATATACATGTTGAAGACTTACATATAATGAGCGGAATTTTATATCCAAGTTGAAGATTTATTTACAAGAGCAAAGAAAAGCAAACGGTGAGAATTATTGAAGTTTATGATTTCGAGACGATACAAGTTGTGAAGAATCAAGCGGTAAAGTACTTTTCCCATGGCTATGGTTTGTTTTATTTTCACTTTGTTTTATATTTTATTTCTCTTGTCTTTAAAAAAAAAGAAAAAAAAATGAGACAAGAGAAAAATTTATCATTGTTTTTAATATTTATTTAATAAGTCGTGGGGAAGGAAAAATCTATAAGGAAATTTCAAGCGACAAGGATTTAAGGTAAAGAGTTACAAATTATCATGGAATTATGAAGTTCGAGCATTTATCATCAATAGTTGAAGCCGAAGATGAAGACGAGGAGTGGAAGACGTTTCTATTGGATACCGTGAGAGTGGTGTAATCATCATTGGAAATCGGATGTAAAGGTGAGTAAGTAATCTCATCCTCGATAATAGTGGTTGATTTCATTTCTTAGAGATCGTCAGAAAAATGGTTTTTCAAAACGTTAAAAGATATGGGTTTTTAAAATAGTTCGGAAGTTGTCCTTCCCACCATTCAAAGTGTTGCAGGATTTCTCTCTTCATTCCTACCTGCACAGATGTGAGAACTATAAAAGTACATGCAATTTCATAAAATCCTTTTTGGTGAGGCAGAAGTCGAGGCGAAATGCTTATTGATCGCTTCTCAAACACGCGTTCTCTCATTATGGTGTGGTTATTTCTCACTCAACATTTAAGAATGAGAATATGTTCTTTAGTATTTCTAACTTCTTATTACTAGCATGCAGAAACTCTATGTCCTCATAACTCTTTGGATGCTTGGGAGTTTGATTTGCTCGAGGACTAACAAAGTCTAAGTGTGGGGGAATTTGATAGGGTGTAGAATACATCCTATTTATTATCTATTGTTTATGCTTTCTCTGCTATTTTTCTTGTAAATTATGTATTTTACGCATATTTTTGAGTTATTAGGTACTCTGGAGTCGTACAGAGAAAAAGAAGAAGAAATCACCCAAATTGAGCCGAAAGGGAAAAAAAAGGAAATTTTATATGCTGTCATTATTGGGAGCCTAGTCAAGGTTAAGGGGCAACCCTGTTTGAAGGTGTACTAAATACAGACCAGCTGAGGATAAGGGGCTGGAAACTGGCTAGCCCTTATCAGAACTGACCACCTATTATAGGCACCCAAACTGGGTGGATCTTATCTAATGGGGTGTCTGAATCCTGCCCAAATTAGTACCTAACCCTAAATCGAGAAACACTCTTCTTTCTCGATCATTTGCTACTGAAATTGAGAAAGGAAACAACAGCTACTGCTACTGAATTGTGAGAGGAAAAACTGAGCTTCTGCCATTGGAGTTGCAGGGGTTTGATGAGCTCGTTCTTGAGTTCAATTATAAATGGAGGCGCAACCATGGAGAGAACATAATTGGAAATCGAGAAAAATGATGAAGCGTGAACTTCAGGTGAGAGATTAAAGATGAGATTGAGATGAACCTGTGGTGGTCGAAGAAATGAAGTCTGGGTTCGATTTGATGTTGATTTTCATGGGTTGATGTTTTGAAATATTGAATCATAGATGAAATTTGAGGGTTTGGTGGTTGAAGTTGTTGTTGTCCGATTGAGAGAAGAAGAAGAAGAACCTAATGCTGAAGGAGGAGATCTGTGATGAAATTGAGGTTTGCTGCGAAGATCTATTGCCTTATGGAATTGATAAGATGAACTGAAGGTTGGGTTTGATGGTGCTATTGGTGGAACATGAAATACAGATGGGTTTGAATTGATTCCGCGAGAAAGAGGTGAAATTGAGAGACTGAATTGATGATGCTGTTAATGGGTTTGAATCAAGAAAGGGGATATGAGATTTATAGAAATAGAAGATGGAAGAATCTGTTTGAAGAACAAGAAATTGTTGTGATGGGTTAATGGCAGAAATTGAAGTTAGGGTTTTGCAGAGAAGTTGATTTTGTGTAGCTGTTGTTGAGAGGCAAAGCCACATGTTAGGGTTTGTGGTTACTGGCATTGAAGATTATGATGGAATTTATGAATTCAAAAATTATAGTGAGATATGGAATGGAGAAGAGTGAAGACAAGGTGTGAGGTTTGATGCTCAGACATGGTGGTTCTGCAATGGGGTTTAGTCTGAATTCAAGGATTGGCTGATACAAAGAATGGACAAAGATATGAATACTTGTTGCTTTTGACGAAGAAGAACAAGGCTGTTATAGATATGCAATTGTGGATGGAATTGAAATCAAGTTCTACTGGAAGATGGGTTTTGTGTTGGTGTCTGCAGTGAGTTGAGCTGAGATAACAAGAGAAGAAGTAATGGATAGTAATGTTGATGCTGTTGAAGCTCTGTTGCTAAATGGATTGAAGCTATTGATTATATGTATGTGTAGGATTGTGCAGGGAAAAAATGGCCTGAACTTGGCCTGAGAGATGCCCAGAAAATAAACAGAACTCTGTCGGATTTTCATGCCGGCGAGTCAACTCAGTGATGCCAGCGATCCAACTCAGCTGAGTAAGACCAGTTAGCCGAGTAAGATGTTGAATAGAAAGATGACTCTCTCCTCCCTTGACCCCATTGACCGTTAAAGACTGCTAGTCTGACTGTTAACTTTAACAGAGCCGTGGCGGAATATTCTGTCTGCGGAGAAGCATCTCAGGTGGCCGACGACGACTTTCTAGGACGTATTCCGGTGGTTCCAGGATTTTCTCGGTGACCAAAATAACATATTTTTTTATGATTTTCTCTCATGGGGTGTGAAGACCTAGAATTGGAATGGGTTTGAGGAATTTGGCTTGAATTTGGAAGGAGAAGGTGGAAGAGTTTTACAAAGACAAGGATTTGGAAGTTGAGATACAAAAGGAAAGGGATTCTATTCCTAAGAGGATTGCAAGCAAATTGAAGCCTATAAATAAAGAAGTTCTCTATACACACTTTTGCACACCTCTATACACACACAACACCTGTGTTTTTGCTTGCTTTCAAAATTCTTCTTTTAATTATTTGTGTGAACTTTAAAAATTCTCCCTTTAATTATTTGTGTGAATTTCAAAAACATGAGTAGCTAATTTTCTTATTGATTGAGGATGAATTCCTAGTTCTTAACATGTTTTGAGTTTTGTTTTTAAATCTACTTTGAAGTTTTTCACATGATTATTGTTTGTTTTTACTAATAGGAATGTTTATACATTCATGGTTGATTGATAGATTGTTTAGGTGGCCAACTAAATTGATTTGTTAATTGATCTAAAGCTAGTGAAAGTTAGGGGATAAGTAATCGTTTCTTGACTCTTTACATGAGTAGCAAACACGAGACCTTGCGGAGGGATTCCGTGGAGCAATTGTGTGTGGAAACAACGTTAGCAAGTAGACCTTGAGCTAAGAGTCTAACTACTAATATCAACCTAATAAATTCATAAATCTTAATGCGTTTAACTAAATTACATCTTGAGTGAGCTACTACTAGGTAGTTTGGTGAATAGAATCCGATAGTCGAGAACTTCCGTATCCGGTGATACTAGGGATTTAAGGGTTTAGCACTGAGCTAGCTGTTTTACCTACGGTTGGTGATAATCTGTGACTAATAAAAAGTGGAAAAGAACATAACTTGAAACATTGTTTTGCAACGAAGAAGGATTCCTTGATCTAATCTCTCTTATTGGTTTCAACATACACTTTTAATTGCTTTGTTTATTTTCTTTTGTTTTTAAAATCTAAAACCAATCAACCCTTTTTGTGACAACTAAACAACTAAAACCTCTTGCTCCTTGTGGGAACGAAGTTGACTACACTATATTACTTGTTAATTAGGTGGAAAAATATTAATTAATTTGTTGTGGTTACGACATGCATCAGTTAGCCGTTGATTGTTCTTACCTTCCGTTGGTAGCCAGTGGCGTGGCCACAGTGCTGGCATGGCTTGCGCATGCTCTTGGTGTGGCTAATTAGGGTTTGGTGCCGTGACCAAAGAATTGGCATAGGAAAATGTGTGCCGTGGCCAAAGAGTTGGCAGTGTAGCCAAGAGATTGCCACAAGTTGTTTGGTAGCAAGCTTGTACGGCTGAGATTTGCATCTCAAAAGGAGGGGTGGCAGTTGATTGTTGCAACCCTCCGTTTGGCGGCCAGCGACATGGAGGCATGGCCAGCACAGCTCGTGCATGCTCTTGTTGCGGCCCAAATTAGGGTTTGGCACAAACCGTGGAACTTTGGCATCGCAGCCAAGAGGTTGCCACAAATCGTTTGGTTTGGTGGCAAGCTTGTACGACTGAGATCCGCATCTCAGATGGAAGGGTAGTCGTTGATTGTTGCAAACCTTCGTTTGGCAGCCAGCGGCATGTGGTATGGTCGGCATGGCCTTGGCATATTTTAGGCACGGCCAAAATTAGGGTCTTGTCAAAATTGTGATGTTTGGCCTTGGGCCGGAAGTTGCCATGCGTTAGGTGGCGAACTTGGACGGTAGAGATCTGCATCTCAGATGGAAGGGTAGCCATTGATTGTTGCAACCCTTCGTTTTGGCAGCTATCGGCATGAAGGAATGGTCGGCATGGCTTTGACACGGTTTAGGCGTGTCAAAACCTGGATTTTGTCATAGTTTAGGCGCGGCCAAAAACTAAGGTTTTGGCATAGTTTGGGCGCGGCCAAAATTAGGGCTTGGCGTTGGGCCAAAGGTTGCCGCGCGTTAACTGGCGACCTTGGACGACTAAGATCTGCATCTCAGATGGAAGGGTGGTCGTTGATTGTCGCAACCCTTCGTTTGGAAGCCAGCGGCATGTGGTAGGGCCGACATGGCTTTGGCACAGTGGTGCGGCTGGCATGGTTAACATGCCTTGGCGCGGAGATGTGGCTGGCACGACATGCCATTGGCACATGTGGCATAGTTGGCATGCCTTGTCGCGGAGGTGTGGCTGGCGCGGCATGCCATTGACACATGTGGTGTGAATGGCATGGTTGGCACGCCTTGGCGCGGAGATGTGGCTGGCACGGCATGCCATTGGCACATGTGGCATGGTTGGCATGCCTTGGTACGGAGATGTGGCTGGCACGGCATGCCATTGGAACATGTGGTGTAGTTGGAATGGTTGGCATGCCTTGGTGCGGAGATGTGGATGGCACGGCATGCCACTGGCATATGTGATGCGGTTGGTATGGTTGGAATGCCTTGGCGCGGAGATGTGGTTGGCACGGCATGCCATTGGCACATGTGCTGCGGCTGGCATGGTTGGCATGCCTTGGTGCTTAGATGTGGCTGGAACGGCATGCCATTGGCACATGTGGTGCGGTTGGCATGCCTTGGCGCGGAGATGTGGCTGGCACGACATGCCATTGGCACATGTGGTGCGGCTGGCATGGTTGGCATGACTTGGCGAGGAGATGCGTCTGGCATGGTTGGCATGCCTTGGCACGGAGATGTGGCTAGCATGGTATGCCATTGGCACATGTGGTACGGCTGGCATGGTTGGCATGACTTGGCGCGGAGATGTGGCTGGCATGGTATGCCATTGGCACATGTAGTGTGGAAATTAGGGTTTGGCCTATCGAAACCCTAATTAGCAGGAAAAAAAATGGTGCCCTGGTAATTTTCTCGCGGACATATTAAAGGGTTCAATAAATGCGCTTGGTGGAGACATTATTATTCAAGTTCTGTGACGTCACTGTCTGACTAGGGCTTTACGATTTTAACCCTAAGCTAAAAACCACCATCAACATTAAGTCCCCTGCTTAGCTCGGAACAGGGGCATTGTTACGAGATAAGCATGAGATGGTGAAATACAAGGACAGAAGCGAAACGTAAATTGTGCAAGATGGTCAGGAAAATCCGTCTAACCTTTTTCGAAAAGTAAGAAGAATTCGTGATCCTCGTATTTGGCGGCTTTGCGTAAATTCTGTTCGTGATACTGCAGGTTAGGCTGGGAAGGAGCCGGTAATGTAGATCTGGTGTGAAGGGAAAGTCCTTGGTGTTGGATCGGCTTAGGATTAGCCGTCAGCATTGATCAGCTTGGACTTGGAGCCGTTAGCACTGGATCGGCTTGGAATGGGATCCGCAGGTGCTGTATTGGATCGGACATGGCTTAGACTTGGATGTTGGCTTGGGCTCGGCGTAGCAGGGACTTGACGAGGCGTGGGCTGCTTGGAACGGTGCTGGCATGGCATGGCGTGAACTGCTTGGTACAACGTCGGCTTGGCGTGGCGCGGATTATTGGCACCATGCAGCTTGCTATTGTGGGACCGGTTGCCTCTTTTCTTGTGTAGGTCAAATAGGTAATCTTTCCCTTATTCAAATTCCGAAAGTGTTATGCCCATAAAAGGGGCGTTACTCATTCTCCTCATGTTACGTTGCCGGTTTTACTTTCAAGTCTCGGTGCTGGCGATAGAGAAGCAACAACGCGGGAAAGTGTGTCTCAGACACGTACTTCCACGTTTTCCCACCAACCCCTAATTATAATAGGGTTTAATTAAAAACCTGATGTCACGCCTTAATTCACGGCTAGTAGAAGGCTTTCCTCTTCGGGACTTCATCGCTCTGCTGGATATAAGATATGATCTTGAATCCTTCATTCGCACAGGTCGTCCTGAAATTGTGCCCATCCTCTTTACAGGTATCGTCTCGTGTTTCTCCTGGTTTCCCATTTTGTCTTCTTTCTTATGTAGGTTGCTGGTGTAGACAGGGTGAAAACTTACCCCCCTCTCTGGTTTTGTAACGCATAATGGGACCTTCCAGTGACAACCATATCTCTAACTCTTCGGAGAGAAGCTTTGGAATCGACGAAAACCAGTTTTCTTCTCATGAGGAGGCATTAAATAGAATTGAATCTCTGTTCCGTGAAGCCGACGAAATTATTCAGTACATACCTTCTACCTATCTAGGCGAAGTGCGGGTGCGTGTTCAGACCTTCTTGGATTCGGTGAACATGGAGGAGAAGTGAGAAGGTGACGAAGCATCCCAGTGCATTGAGAGGCTTCAGTGCAACAAAACTTCTTCGCGGCCCAGTACTAGGGCGGAACGGTTCGCTTCTCGGTTGAAACTGCGGAAGACTGAGTTTGCGAAACTTTTAGGGGAAAGCCAACGTAACTTCCCTGTCCAAGACAGTATCATAATCCTTGATTCTGATGCGGATGAATCGGGAAATCCTCCTCAAAAGGTCGCTGAGAAGACTTTCCAGGAAGATGGCGCTGCGGTTAATGAAACTGAAACAGCTTTCGGAGTAGACGGTGAAACTGTTATTGGTGACATTGGGCGATTCATGGTGGCATATGTTGGGTCGGTTGTTGAAGCAGACGTCAGGAAGGAGACAAATACTGTTGCTGCTGAGACGATTTCAGGGTGGATGTTGAGGTTGCTACTGCTGACGCGACTTGTGGATGGAACCTTTGTTTCCTAGAGATTGTTGGGGAAAGTGCTTGAAAGAGCTCTGACAGAGGCGTTGGCAACTCGTGCATCTGCTTTCAATGACCAGTTTCTCCTTTTTATTGTTTCTCTTTGTTACGTATTCGTCTTGATGCTTTGCAGACTCATTTTTATCTTCTTTGAATTCATGGCGAAGTCAGGGTTTCGCCAATTATCATCCCGCTTGCGGTTTCACATCTTTGAATAAAACTTCTTATTTGAAAGACCCAATCTTCTATTAGAATAGGTTGTTCGACTTTCCATGTATGTACATCATTCCCTGCAGAGCTTTGAATAATCGAATAAGGTATTTCTTGCACGGCTTTGGCTTTTCTGGTCGCGACTTGCGGGTTAGTGGTTTCTTGATGATTTGGGATTTATTTGGCATGTGTTTTTTTTCTTTTTCTGAGATTCGAAAACTCGTTTGGAAGGAAAGGTATTCTTTAAATAAGACGGAACCCTAATGAAGAATGCAAAACGGTGCATTCATCTCGGAGGGGATACAAATATTGAGTGGAAAGAGAAATTGCTAAGGAAAATACTAAAGGAAGAGTGATGGAAGAGAAAGTAGTACAGCGTTCTAGTTATTGAAAGGCTTGAGCCATCGCGAGTGAACTATCACGCCCTCCAGCTTGTCGGTGTTGATGAGCTTGCAATAACCACCCAGAAGGACGTTTTCCACCAGATATGGCTTGTCTTATTTTTCTTTAGGTGGATCGGTTCGAACAGCTATCTTCACTGTCATCTTTCCAACTTGAAACGAGGTCTCTTTGACCACCATATCTCCGATTTGAAACGAGTTCGGGTGTTGTGTTACCATTTGAATCTTGGTCTCGTTAGTTTCGACTGTAGCTTTCAAATTATTGGCGAAGCGCTTGAATGGCCCAGCGCACCATTCACATCTCTTGACAACATCCGTGTTGGTAATCGCACTGAGTCCCCATGACGGGATAAGAGAAGAAATGATTAGTTGTAGAGAAGATTGTTTGACCAGACTTACTTGTGTTTGGAATCTATGAGTCAGCACCCACGAGCTTTCTCCGGGTGATCTAGTTCCGTTGGTAAGTCGTTGACACGGTAGCAGGTTGGACGGATTGTTGGAGATTCTTTCAGGTGTCGACATCGACAGAGGGGATGTTCCCAGTTTTGCTTTGTTGTCGAATACCCACGAGCGCCCCAAAATCATGTCGTAACTTATTTCTTTGAAAATGTGGAACTTTCCATGCGTTATAGCGTCTCCCATCTTGATCTCGAGGTTAACGTAGCCGTACGCGTTCAGGGCTTCTCCTTCCGGGTTCTTTATTACAGGCGGGGAATGGGTAGCCTCCTGATTCAAAATTCCCGCAGCTTTCATAGTCTTGAAGGTAACGATGTTGAAGTCAGAGGCCGCGTCAATTAGTGTGTTGTCGAATTCAATGCCTCTTAAATAGGTCGTGGTCAGCATTCCCCAGTTGCGCTTTTCAGTACCGCTTCCTGAGAGAGCTTGGGCTCTTGGCACGGTTTCCGTAGTAGGAAAAAGCCGCTTTCCCGACACGACACGATTGAGAGTCGTGAAGATATCTTGACGCTGCGCCTTGGAAAGGTAGAGAATTTTGCATACATGTTGCATCATGGATTGTACAGTCTCGTGAACGGAGTCCCCAGAGACCCCGCAATTCCTCATCGGAAGTGGATCTCTATGCACTCTCTCGTTCCCCATATGAAGTTCTCATGCTTCTACTTTTTCCTTGAATATATGCTTTAGTCTGGTGCAATCACTGGTTGGGTGATGAACAAACCTGTGGTAGTGGCAGTATTTGGGGTTTGCCATCTCGGCCTCGGTCGGTGGGCGCCTGGGAGATGGTAGTCTGATAACATCATCTTGAATACATGCCTTTAAGAGTTCGATCACCTACTCGATGGTAAATGGAAAATCCAAAACACTTCCTTCAGCTTCGTGATGACGCATGGGAGCTTTAGCGGTGGCCCTTTGTGGCGGAGCTGCTCGTCGTGCTGGTGTCGCACGTTTAGGATGCTGGTCCGCAGCTGGGGCCTTCCTTTTTCCTCCCTCATCTAATACGCTCACAGAGGAGGGACCGACATTGTATTTCTTGTTGACGAGACGTATACTCCCGCGAGTTTCGTGCACGTCTTCGGCTCTGGTTGGTCTAGCTCTTTCTAATAATGTTGGTGCTGTCGTGGCTGATCGCTTGGGCGCTTCATGGAGTTCAGAGAATGTATGAAAACGTAGGTTCTCTAGTAAGGCGCGGTAAATGTGAGCCATACTGTTGATGCAGGAATTCACCAACTGTTTCTCGGTCACGTTTGGGTCATGACAGTCTAGTGCTTGAACCCTGAATCTCTTGACAAAATCATTTGGATGTTCATTGTCTCGTTAGTACATCCTTCCTAGATCCGAGAAGGTAACTTGCTCAGACACGAAGAAGTACTTCTTGTAAAATGCGGTAACCATGTCACCCCAGTTGACGATGCTGTTTGGCGTGATGCTGTTGTACCACGTGTATGCTCTTCCGGTAAGCGATTTCGAAAACTCCCTCAGACGGAGAACATGATTGTACTCGTGTTCTCCTAGGTACTCCACGAATCGAGAGGTATGCTCACGTGCATTTCCGGTGTCGTCGTTAAGAGTGAATTAAGGAGAAGAGTATCCTCTTGGAAGAGGAATTATTTGTATTTCAAGTGGGTAAGGGGGTTGATGCTGATGCATGTCTATTTCATCACTTTTGACTCGATTCCGAAGAAGTTGCTCCAAATCCTCTCGTGTGACAAAATTAGATGGATGATTTCTCTCCAATGGGGCTCTGGCACGAATCTCTTCGTCCGCGGAGATGCGCTCTGCTGAGGTACCGGCGGCAGGGTGTTGGAGATGTAGATGGTGGATTTTCAACAAAGGTCAAAACCGTAAATCATGATACTGCATGTTTCTGACACGGCTTCAGAGATCCATGTGACGATTCGTGTTTTACGAAGTATGATGCATATGTCGCTCGAAAGGCCTCTCTGGAGCGTTCGACACCGGGCATTTCATCATAGCCTCTATGTAGAATAACGTAATTGGGCGGTTCTCCGTAAGATTGAGAGCTTAACGCCTTCAGGATACCGGTGACACTCACTGTTCCCTGACTACATAGAGGAATTTTCCTCTACATAGAAGAACAATTGGGCGATTCTCCGTAAGATTGAGAGCAATAACGTCTTCAGGACGGTAATACTCACTATTCCTGACTATGTAGAGAGACCCGTGTATAGACTCTGGCGGTCCTCCATACATGAAATGTTGAGAGGGCAAAACTTCTTCGGGACATTAGAAACACTCGCTGATTTACTGACTATACGCAAGAGATTAAATTCTAGGTCATATTCACCACTGAATTCCTAGAAGATAATCTATCTTATCTCATTACTCCTATTTCATGATCGAAATGGTAATATATAAATGTATTACTCCGATTTCATGATCGAATCCACGATTGATCTGATGAAATGGTAATAGATGTTACTCCGATTTCATGGTCGAACCCACGGCTGATCTCATGAAATGGTAATATCACCACTTATTTTATTACTCCGATTCCATGGTCAAATCTGCGATTCCATGAGATGGTGGTGAAATTATCATTTTATTATTCTGAATACATAGTCCAATCCGCTGCTGATTTTATGGATTGATAATAAAATAACTACTCATCTCATTACTCAGTTTCATGAATTATTCTCCACTGAATTTCATAAATACCCAACAACCGGGCATCTGGACCATCACTGAGTAAGCCCCACAAAAATGGTGCGAGTGTACTCGACAATGATGCACGACTGAGCACCCGGATGCGCGAACGAGTGTCCAAAAAATATGAAATAATGAGGAATCCTTCGCAAAACAAGAGAAAACAATGAATATTAATAAAATAATAAGAGGCGCCCAAGGCCGGGACCACCAGCCGGCTTGCCAGCCGTGCCCTAGCCATGGTCGGCCCGTGCCTCTCCCATTATTTTTTTATTTTTTGTTATTTCATGAACTCACGAAAACTCCTTGGTTTCAGCAACTTTCCTTGTGTTTTGCAAAACTCGTGAATTCTCCATAACTTGGTGGATTCACGAAATAATATTATTATAAAATAAGGAGAGGTGTGCGTGACCGGGCAACCTAACCGGCCGTCCATGACTAAGCCGTGGCCGGTCTCACACCTCACAATCCTTATCGTTTTATAATTATTATTCCCTAATCTCACGAAACTCCTTCGTTTCAACAAAAACTCGTGGATTCTCCATAACTTCAAGGATTCATGAAAAATAATAAAATAGGGAAAGGTGTGCGGGACCGGGCAACCTAGCCAGCCGTCCATGCCCTAGCCATGGTCGGTCCCACACCTTGCAATCCCTAATCTTGCATAATTATGATTTTCCTCAATCCATGAAACTCCTGGGTTTGAGCAAAATTCATGATTTCTCCATATTTTCTCAAATATTGCTCAAATCACGAAAAACCAAAAGCCAACATAGTCGCACGACTGGCTAGCCTCTCACGAAAATTTTAAATATTCAAACACTTTTATTTTAATATTTTCAAAATATTGATGAATTGAGCAAAAATGCTCATTCCAACAAAAATCGAGAATTCTCAGTCAAGATGAAACTCTTCTGAAAATTCACTATGTTGCTCGAACGCGCATCAGAAAATACTGAAACTCTCAGTATGGAAACACGGACACCACGGAAACACGTGCATGCATCTATGACCAACCAGAGTCATTCTTAGGGCTTGCACAAAGCCGGTCCCACATGTTTTCATAATTCTGACCTAATTTGTTCAATTGCTCATACTGGGCCCGAACTCTCTCCAACCAACTGGAGAACCCTTCAAATGACCAACAACTGGTCCCCTGACTACCAAGAGCCGGTCCCATGCTCTCTTGGTAGGTCCTTATCTCTCATACCTAGGTTTGTCACCTAACGCTGAATCCAGCAATATTTGAATAAATGATAAAACCTGCATTTAATCATCGTTCTTTCACCAATTCTCAAACTGAGAACCATGGTGCGTGCTCACTCGAGCACTGGGAATCACATGGACGCTTATCATCCCATGTGGTCGGTCCCTCTTCACTCATGACCAATTTTCAGAAATTCACCAATTGTTGAAGGATTGATCAAAAAATTAGGGTTTCGAACAAACGCTCCACGAATCACCATTCTGAGCAAATTCAAACACAACATTATGTTGATTCAGAAATCAACATCCAAATTAATAATATTCGGTACTTCACCAATATTTTTGATTAATATTTTATTGGGTCACGGCACCAGTAAATAATTCTTTGAATTGAGCAATACTTTCTCAGTTGCTCGAATATTGATCCAACCATCAATATTCGGTAATTCATCAGTAGTTTTTCGAATTGAGCAACACTTGGTCAATTTCACGTCAAATTATCAATATTCAGTGTTTTGGTGAATTGAGCAACACTTGCTCAGTTGTACACCAAAATTATCAAATTCGTCGAATTGAGCAATACTTGCTCAGTTGCTCGACAAACTCTCAATATTCGGCAATTCGTCGACTTGAGAAATACTTGCTCAGTCTCTAGTCAGTAATTCATTGACATCTCAGAGAACTACATGTTCAATCCATGAATCGCCGAGCATTCACCACTTATGCTCGATTCAACAAAATTAGACTCACAGTCTAAATCAGTCAACAACTGACCAACTAATACACGTCTGCCTTGCAGACTCCACGATTCGTGAAATTTCAATCACGTCACAAATGGGGGATATCACTCAGGGTTTTGGTCTGGCGGTCTACGGCACGTGGATTCATCCACAATGAGAAATGTGCATAAGTCGTGTAAACGGTGGAAGGAGATAGCAAAGTAGTGGGTGCACGATAAGTCAAGTCTCCGCACGACATGGAACTGCAACACACCCACAATCCTTGATCATCACTGATCCCAGATAACTCTCAGCTTCCCTCCTACATATCAACCCATATCCCTCTTTGCGACCGAATTGACTCTGGAATGGCCATTGTCTTGGTTTAGGCCGGAGTCATACAAATTGATTTCCCGAATCTAAGCACCCCTTTTGCAGCGGTGCATCTGTGTGAGGATTAACATTTTGCCCGGCTGAGGAGTCTCAACAGCACGGTCGACTCTCCACTTTCCCAAAAAAATCGGCGAATCGTTTTTCCCCATCTGCAGATTGGCGACCACAATGGGAGATTAATCTCTCGGTTGCAATTTAACATTTTCACAAAATGGTTTATCTTAGGTCAGGTTCAGTTACAATACCTAACGCAAACATCGCTAGCACTAGCAACAACGGTGGTATTCCAGAAACCATTCCTGCTTCCAACAATGGTGGTGACACTACTCCTCCTCGAACCAACGTGGAAAACCATCCTCTATTCGGCCGGTCTCCGAGGAAATCAGAGAAAATCCGCCTACCATAGGTGATCTTATGAAGGTGCAAGAGACTCTTGCCAAAAATCAGATTGACATGGCTGCAACACAAAAAGAGCTATGCAATTATCTCAAAACTCTCACTGACAAGATGTCATACAAACTCAAGAGAAAGGAAAATACAAGGAAACGTCTCCAACTGCTGATTCCGAAGTTATTCCATTCCCTGACAATGATGAAACCCCCAAAGCTGTAGAACCTGAACCTGCCAGTTTCATCACCCGTGAAGACCAGGAACGTTTTATGGAGAATCGAGGAAAAGGCCATGCACCGTCACCAACCTCCATATCCCGCTGCTACACAAAAAATTCCTCTCCCAAAAGGTTACACTTCTCCAACGTTCACACTCTACAATGGAACGGGTAATGCCCGAGAACACGTCTCTCGATTCTTGGAAGCATTAGGAGAGCATGAACACAACCATGTTGTCCGCTTGAAAGAGTTTTAAAAATCCCTGACTGGTCGAGCGTATAGTTGGTACAACAACATTGCACCAGGGAGCATATCTAATTGGGGAGAAATGATCAATGCTTTCTACCGGAAGTACTTCTTTGTCTCTGAGCAAATTACTCTTTCTGACTTGGGAAGGATGGCTCAGAAGGCTGCCGAAAATCCGAATGATTATGTGAAGAGGTTCACGATTCAAGCTTTGGACTGTCACGATCCAAATGTTACTGAACAACAACTGATGGACTTGTGCATCAATGGCATGATCCCAGTTTACAGGGGTTTTCTGGAGAATATTCGCTTTAAGACCTTTTCAGAACTTCATGAAGCATCCAAGCGATCAACGACTACTGCTCCCGCCTTGCTAGAAAGAACGAAAACTGTCAAAGTAGAAGAATCGAAAGACAATCGAAGCAGCAATGCCCGACGTATGATCAAAAAACAGTACAATGTTGAAGCCTCCATGAATGTTGCTGAAAGGAGCAAGAGAAAAGCCGAGGCACAACAACATAAGAGTGCTTCTTCAACGTCTCACCTTCCGAAAGCTCCAAGGAAGGACAACCAGACTAGAAATGCACGACCACTGAATCAACAGGATGATCAGGAAGTACCTGACTTCCCTTTTCCCATTGAATAAGGGATCGAACTACTAGAAGTCTGGATCCAATATGGTGCAATCAAACTACCTCCTGTCAAGAAGGAACCAACTGCGGAACAAATGGAAAACGCACGTTACTGCCATTTCCATAGGTACGTCAGTCATCCAACAAGTGATTGTGGGAATTTGAAATGCATATTAAAATAGAAGGCCGAATCAGGAGAACTGAGGACTGAAGGAGTGCACAGAAATCCTCTCCCAATCAGAACATTCGTACCCTCCGAGCAGCCGGTCAAGGAAGCGGTTCAATCCTTAATTGAGCATGTATGCGATTTGCTGTACCTATCAAAGGCCCAGAGAGATGATATGTTTGCTGAGCTGAACCATATTGTGTCTGGAAAGTGGCTAGCAATCCAGCAAACGCTCCCTGAACCTCCAGTAACAGACAACGAGATGTACGACTGGGGACTTCTCACCATGGTGCATCTCAAGGGAAATGAATTCAAACGAGCATTAGTTGACATTGACACTGTTGTCAACATCATCCCTTTGAAAACCCTCAGAGATGTTGGCATCACTCGACAAGAAGCGACTCATGCTCCTATTTCATTCAGAGACCACGAAGGAATCTCCAGGGAGGCTTACGGTTACATCATTCTCAACATAAGAAACGATTCAACCTGGACAGAAACTAAATTCTTCATAATTAAGGAAGATCCGGGATATGACATGATTCTTGGGCGAGCATGGATTCATGATGGAAGAATTGTTGCGGTATCTTCATCCTCAGTTGCACAATTCTCCGTCGAAGAAAGTTCTGACTCGGAAGATGATCAACCTTTCGAGCATTTGGAGAAGGTCCAAACCTTAACAGGACTCACACAAAAGCTCGAGGAAAGCGCACATGAATTTATCAGGAGATTCTGCACGCAGGCAAGTTTTATTCCCCCTCATAATTCCATATTAGCAACTTTCAAATATGCTACCTTCATCCGGGGACTCAATCATACTCATGACCAAGCTATCATCAAATGCTATAAGTGGGTAGTCTCACCTCAGCAGTACTACACTAAATGGTTGGAATCTCTCCGAACTGAGGATCCCATTGGAAGGTTCATCGCTGAATATCTGGCTCGGTTCCACAAGCATTATCCAACATACTGTCCTCTACGTGAATGTCCACATGTGCTGCAAAATTGGAAAGCTCCACCGACGTGGAATCCACGAGGAATTCCAAACCAGCAGAAGATATTCAAAGCACGTACAACCAAGCCTAACAAATTTCATGAAGGAGATTTGGTTCTTAAGGAAACCAGACGCAATTTGCACTCCACACAGAGTTCTAACTGGGAAGGACCTTTTATGATTGCTAAGTCAGTTGCTGGAGGATACTTTAAATTGGCTGACATCAAAGGCAAGACAAGTATACTAGTGATTCATGAGAATTGGCTCAAGACTTTCGACGCGTGAAGCATTCAACATTGGATGTCTTATATCCAAATCAAACGCTCAAAGCATCTGGCGTTCACACCTTAGGATTTTCTTTTACTTGTATTTTTCAATTCCTCCAAAACGTGTGCATACTTGCACTCAGTATTTGAAAACTCAGCAATTTATCAAATTTCCTTATTTAAAAAAATCTCTATCAAATCCAAAATCCAAAAGAAAATCCTCAGTCACTCAAAACCTGTCGAAAAATCAAAACCCAAATAAAACCTCACATCTCTCAGAAGTTCAATGTTCATGAGATTATGGAAAGAAAATTAAAGGAATCCATCGAAGTATGATTTCTGCTTCTCAGCATTCTCCAAGACTTGTAAAGCCGCTCTCTCCAACTCCAGCTTTTTGGTCAGCTCAGCAATCTTGGTCATTTTCTCCACCACAACATTACTAGTAAAAGGGATGTTCTTCACTACTGCATCCTTGATAATGTTGATCTTCTGACGAAGCCACTTCAAGTTAAAGCCAAGTCTCTCATAATTCTCCAAGTTGTACTCCCAATCAAAGAGTACATCTCGAGTAACAGTACTTCTGGCCCTGGTTCTATGTCATTTATAACACGCAATATGTTTCCCAATTGCGCTGTCAAGAAGTAGTTACGATCAAGATCCCTGGAAACAACAATATGACCATACATTTTCCACAACTTCTCATACATGTTGGCATACCCAGTAGGAACGCTGAATCCACCAACATACACATGATACGGGAGTTGAGCACCAAATGGAGGATCACAAAAAATCCTTGTATTTGAATATTCGTGTATTACTACACGATTCTCAACTACTGGAGCATCCTCCATTGTCATTACAGCATCTTCTTCCGGGACAGTCTCTTCTGTTATTTTCTTGGTTTCAATAGCAACTGGAGTCTCAGTTTCCTCTACGGCTTCAACAATGATATTCTCATAATCTGGAGGTGGATAGTTGGTGATGTTACTTCTTTGATTCACCACATTGCTCGAATCTTCAACATTGGTTCCGTTATTCTCAACTTCGGTATTTGGTACCTAATACGAAGATTACATGAGATTAGAGCAGGAAAATCAAAGGCAACCATAAAATTCAGAATGTAAGTGAACTAACATCATCTAAGTTCCTTATTTTGCACCCAAAACATGAGAAAATGGTGTAGAATCCATGAAACGCGTTTTCAAACAAGCTCATCTGAAGAGATTCTACACTTCCCTGTATTAAACGACGAACTGGGAGCAATTGGTAAAGAATTTGAGTTTTGGTCATATACCATTCTCTTCGTATGGAGATGTGGCCAAAACATTGGACGACATGCAATCTGGAAAAGTTCCGAAAATCTCCTGGAAGTTTACGGTTTCGCCTTTTTCAGGACCTAGACATGCTCAAAAATCAAAACGCTTCTAAGAAAAAGTTTGTAAATTTCCTGGGCTTGAAGATACATATGCAGACATCGAAAATCCGACTCCAAACGAGGATTCTACGGTGTTTTTACTAAAAGCTGAAGTCTGAAATTTCCTGGTGGCGTATTTCGGCAAAATTACTCGTATACTCGCATGGACTTTCACTCATTCATTCATAAATCAGAAATATCATATATCTATGAAGAGGTCACATGAGGTATACTTACTAGGGGAGTCTCTAAACCATTTGAAGGCTCGGGGGTGTTGGAATATCCGTTATCTTCATTCGGTTCGAGATTTCGGGAACTCTCCATGACTCAAAGAAGAGTGTGCTTCATCAACATGCTGCTCATCTACAATGATTTCCTCCTGGATACATCAACAACGATCATCATAATTCATCCAAAGGCGTGTTACACTGATTAGCTTGAGGAGGGAATACTTATGTCAACTTCCTCGTCAGTGTTGTATCCCTGAATTATTCGACCAGGAGAAAAACGAAGACTATCAATAACAGATGGAGAAAAATTCTGAAACGAATTAACAATATTATTTTAAGATCCCGATCACAGGGACGAGAAAGTCGCAACAATGAAGAAAAGTATTAACAACTCACCAAAGAAGCCGCAGGAGACTGTATATCGTGGGGGATCATCCTATGAGATGTCTTGCTCCTGCCTTCTCCTCCTTGAGGACTTTCTTGAAGGTTTGGAGAGTTTACATCAACTCGAAATCTCACAGCACGGCCGTCCTACCATGGAGTCCACAATACAATTAAGAAGCGTGATTGGCGTACTTTGGCTAAAATCATGAAAAAGGTACTCACCTGTGTCGCATTTGGAGACGCCTTCCTTTTGTCTCCACTGGAAAGATATCTCAGCCTGGGTCGATCAGAGATCATGTCAGAGGAAGGGAACTCTCGAACTGGGGACTTGACGTCCATTGCAAACTCATACACACGCCCAAGTTGCTGACGCTAGAAGTCTATGTAACCCGGAGTCACGAAATTAGCACGATCAGAGTATGGGAATAAATACTCACTTCCCTCCACATGAGTGCAGTCCAGATTAATCTTCAAATACTCAATTGATGGTTTGTTCATTCGGTGACCCGGAATACACTGATCAGCACCCATCTGTCGAGCTGCTCTATCAATATTGTATTATTCTACCCAGAATTATCCATTCATTACCGATATCAAGAAACCAGGAGTACAACTCAAGACAAAATATCTCTCTCATTCACTCAGACCAGCACCAGTACTCAATGTGATGTTCTCGTCAGTAGTATTGAAAGTGATCAACTGTGAGAAAAGAGAAGGAACCGACACCCAGGGGTGAAAATTGAACTCGGACTCAATGTCCAAAACGTCAGTAATGCATATCTTGTATTGTGGTTTCTTTCTAGACCAGCGCATGATCCTGGCGTTATTCTTCTCAAGGAAGGAGTGACGAGTGTCGACCTTGGGCCCTTGCAAAATTCTGCGGGGAATTGGGGCGTAACTCTCGAGATGCTCCCACATCAAGTCTTGGAGGAACATGGTATTGGAATATTTCTCGACTTTCATGAAGTCATCAGAAATACTGGAGTCTATAACTATAGAGTCTAAATTGGCGAACAACGAACCCAAGAATAGACTGCCAATGGGAATTTTCTCACCTTTTTCCATCTTTATGGCAAAGCGAATCACAAACGGATTCAGCAAGTGTCCACAATCTTCAAAGATATCCCTGGAAAGCCACATGCATAAGAAAGCAACAATTGTTAAAGCGCCATCAACCGGTTCTTCAGGAATTCTATCTCTCGGCCACCAATGTGATAACCATTGAGCATAGCAGGATGCGGGTGACTCATTGAATTTGTGCATCTTGGCCTCTAATATGTTAGATATCTCCTTCTCCTTTGACGAAAGCTCTTCAGGGAAATTACCAGTAATTGGAAAGTGCAACAAAGCAACTACATCTTCTAAAGTAATGGTGAATTCTCCCCACCTGCATATAAACGTGTGAGTAGGAACACACCAACGGGCGAGCAAGGCTACCATACCTGGTATATCATGGTTGATGATTAAATCTCCAGCATCTTGAATGGCTCGTGTTACCTGGGCACTATCCAATATGGTCTTAGCACGGCTATGACCCAGCATGTGTTTTGCCCATACAGAGAAATGCATCAGGGGCTTTCGTGAAAGCTTGAACTCCACATGAGAAGCCGAAAAGTGTTTTCCTTGCAAAAAAAATCGGATTACTTCTTTAGGAGATACCAATTTATGCTAAGTAGTGCTCCTGGGATTTATTAACAACCGAAACGAGGAGCCTAAGGGACGCTTTTCAGGTCTATATAGATACGTAAAGAACTTATCCCCGGCAGTTGGAATGTTCTTAGTCTTGGGACTTCTCTCTTTCTCCTTGGAAATCTCAGAATCATCATTTCTGGAGGAACCATCACCTCTGGAAGAGGCGTCTGTAGAAACATCCTCTCTCGAAGAAGCATCATCTTCAGAAGCGCTACGGGACTGAGCCATTTTCGCAAAGTTGCTGTGACGTCCATACACAAATTTCATCAATATAATTGAAGCAACAAGCCAATTATATGATCATATCAACATCTACAAAAATGGTAATCCTCAACTCTTACCTATTTACGATTTCACGAACTTAGTGATAACAGCGTAAAATCCCAAAACTTGCTCGTTCTTTCAAACCTGCAAAGTCGAGCATAAAACATATTATTCAAGAGTCAACACTGACTTTTCGAGAAACTATGAATAATTCACATAACTTTCCATGTGAACATTCGTTGGTTTTTACGTGTACATACACTATAAAATCACTAAACTCACACATACACTACGAATTCATCGACTCATGAATTATTTGCTTTCAACAATTTTCATAAATCAAAACTTGATTTATATTCAATAAAACGTGAACAGGTCACGTACCTTAAAAAAAATTCGTGAGTTAATAACTCACGTAAATATATATAAAAAAAAAACCTTTTTGCTCAATCGAGCATCCGTCTATGAAACGAGAGTCTTTTCTATTTTTGCAAAAGTCTACATATTTCAAACAAAATTTCGAAAGTTCTCAAACAAATTTTCATCATGAACTCCAGGTCTTTTCGAAATTCCTTTAACCCTAAGGATCGTTATTTATTACTTTTACGAACAAACCTACGTTCCTAAAAGTATTTGCAAAGCTCATGCTTCGAAAAACAAACTTGGGTTTTCATGAAACCTAATAAAAAAAACTTTTACTACTGCAACTAGACCATGTCTATTCAAAAGTTTATGAATATCTTTCATGTTAAGGATTTTTTCTCGTTCCTTAAACTAACGAACAAACGGGCATATACATACGTTTCTAAAAATCCTTCATAAATCCTACGCATGCATGCAACCATGGGGTTTTTGGTTTCGTGAACAACTCATCAATCATAAAACCTACAACAACAAAAAAAAATCGGACTTACCTGGTCGGCGCCGGTCGGAGCTTGGCCGGACGGCAAATGGTGATGATCAGCGGCGACTAAAATCCGGCAGAAAATGTTTTCTTCCCTGCTGCAACTCGCGTGAGAATGGTGAAGAGAGTGAGGTGCTTGGTCGACCAAAATAAATAATTTTAGGGCTTCTCCCCTTTTATATCAAATTTATTTCCAAAACCTAATAAAAACATGGGTTTCTTTTTTTGGGCTTGGGCCCATATGTCCTAAACCGACCATAACTAGGCTTCTCAACACTCAAATCAGCAGTTCCTCATCTCTCCATGCTCACGGGATGACACTCTATCTTACTATCAGGGTTCTCATCTGTGCACCTGCCCGTACATGACATCATTGGGGTAAATCGAGGATTCTGAAACTTCCTTTGTAGACTGAGTTCAACCACTGATCTCGTCGACTGAAAATTACCATTTAATGCTTACTGCGGAACCTGACTGTTCCTCACTAAGCAGGGGACTTAATGTAGATGGTGGATTTTCAAGAAAGGTCAAAACCGTAAAGTCATGATACTGCATGTTTCTGACACGACTTCAGAGATCCATGTGACGATTCGTGTTTTACGAAGTATGATGCATATGTCGCTCGAAAGGCCTCTCCGGAGCGTTCGACACCGGGCATTTCATCATAGCCTCTATGTAGAATAACGTAATTGGGCAGGTCTCCGTAAGACTGAGAGCTTAACGCCTTCAGGATACCGGTGACACTCACTGTTCTCTGACTACATAGAGGAATTTGCCTCTACATAGAAGAACAATTGGGCGGTTCTCCATAAGATTGAGAGCAATAACGTCTTCAGGACGGTGATACTCACTGTTCCTGACTATGTAGAGAGACCCGTGTATAGACTCAGGCGGTCCTCCATACATGAAATGTTGAGAGGGAAAAACGTCTTCGGGACATTAGCAACACTCGCTGATTTACTGACTATACTCAAGAGATTAAATTCTAGGTCATATTCACCACTGAATTCCTAGAAGATAATCTATCTTATCTCATTACTCCTATTTCATGATCAAAATTTTAATAGATAAATGTATTACTCCGATTTCATGATCGAATCCACGGCTGATCTCATGAAATGGTAATAGATGTTACTCTGATTTCATGGTCGAATCCACGGCTGATCTCATGAAATGGTAATATCACCACTTATTTTATTACTCCGATTTCATGGTCAAATCTGCGATTCCATGAGATGGTGATGAAACTATCATTTTATTATTCTGAATCCATAGTCCAATTCGCTGCTGATTTTATGGATTGATAATAAAATAACTACTCATCTTATTACTCAGTCTCATGAATTATTCTCCACTGAATTTCATAAATCAGTAATAAATACCCAACAACCGGGCATCTGGACCATCACTGAGTAATCCCCACAAAAATGATGCGAGTGTACTCGACAATGATGCACGACTGAGCACCCGGATGCACGAACGAGTGTCCAAAAAATATGAAATAATGAGGAATCCTTCGCAAAACAAGAAAAACAATGAATATTAATAAAATAATAAGAGGCGCCCAAGGCCGGTCCCACCAGCCGGCCGTGCCCTAGCCATGGTCGACCCGTGCCTCTCCCATTATTTTCCTTATTTTTTTTTATTTCATGAACTCACGAAAACTCCTTGGTCTTAGCAACTTTCCTTGTTTTTGAAAAACTCGTGAATTCTCCATAACTTGGTGGATTCACGAAATAATATTATTATAAAATAAGGAGAGGTGTGCGGGACCGGGAAACCTAACCAGCCGGCCATGCCTAGGCCGTGGCCAGTCCCACACCTCACAATCCTTAGCCTTTTATAATTATTATTCCCTAATCTCACGAAACTCCTTCGTTTCAACAAAAACTCGTGGATTCTCCATAACTTCAAGGATTCATGAAAAATAATAAAATAGGGAAAGGTGTGCGGGACCGGTCAACCTAGCCGGACGTCCATGCCCTAGCCATGGTCGGTCCCACACCTTACAATACCTAATCTTGCATAATTATTATTTTCCTCAATTCATGAAACTCCTGGGTTTTAGCAAAATTCATGATTTCTCCATATTTTCTCAAATATTGCTCAAATCACGAAAAACCAAAAGCCAACATAGACGCACGACTGGCTAGCATCTCACGACAATTTTAAATATTAAAACACTTTTATTTTAATATTTTCAAAATATTGATGAATTGAGCAAACATGCTCATTCCAACAAAAATCGAGAATTCTCAGTCAAGATGAAACTTTTCTGAAAATTCACCATGTTGCTCGAACGTGCATCGGAAAATACTGAAACTCTCAGTATGGAAACACGGACACCACAGAAACACGTGCATGCCTCCATGACCGACCAGAGTCATTCCTAGGGCTTGCACAAAGCCGGTCCCACATGTTTTCATAATTCTGACCTAATTTGTTCAATTGCTCATACTGGGCCCGAACTCTCTCCAACCAACTGGAGAACCCTTCAAATGACCAACAACTGGACCCGTGACCACCAAGATCCGGTCCCATGCTCTCTTGGTCAGTCCTCATCTCTCATACATAGGTTTGTCACCTAACGTTGAATCCAGCAATATTTCAATAAATGATGAAACATGCATTTAATCATCGTTCTTTCACCAACTCTCAAACTGAGAACCCTGGTGCGTGCTCACTCGAGCATTGGGCATCACATGGACGCTCATCATCCCATGTGGTCGGTTCCTCTTCACTCATGACCAATTTTCAGCAATTCACCAATTGTTGAAGGATTGATCAAAAAATTAGGGTTTCGATCAAACGCTTCACGAATCACCATTCTGAGTAAATTCAAACACAACATTATGTTGATTCAGCAATCAACATCCAAATTAATAATATTCGATAATTCACCAATATTTTTGATTAATAATTTATTGGGTCACGACACCAGTAAATAATTCTTTAAATTGAGCAATACTTGCTCAGTTGATCGAATATTGATCCAACCATCAATATTCGGTAATTCATCAGTAGTTTTTCGAATTGAGCAACACTTGCTCAATTTCACGTCAAATTATCAATATTCAGTGTTTTGGTGAATTGAGCAACACTTGCTCAGTTGCACACCAAAATTATCAAATTCGTCGAATTGAGCAATACTTGCTCAGTTGCTCGAAAAACTCTCAATATTCGGCAATTCGTCGAGTTGAGCAATACTTTCTCAGTCTCTAGTCAGTAATTCATTGACATCTCAGAGAACTACATGTTCAATCCATGAATCGCCGAGAATTCACCACTTATGCTCGATTCAACAAAATTAGACTCACAATCTAAATCAATCAACAACTGACCAACTAATACACGTCTGCCTTGCAGACTCCACGATTCGTGAAATCGCAATCACGTCACAAATGGGGGATATCACTCAGGGTTTTGGTATGGCGGTCTACGGCACGTGGATTCATCCACAATGAAAAATGTGCGTAAGTCGTGTAAACGGTGGAAGGAGTTAGCAAAGTAGTGGGTGCACGATCAGTCAAGTCTCCGCACGACATGGAACTGACTTTACCACGATCTCCCACTTTCCCACTCTTTCACTCAAGAAACCGTCACACTTACAGGGATCAGTGATACATCATTCTTGCAATATGAATAAGTCTAAATCGAGGACATCAGGGAGGATCAATCAGATATCATCAATCATCGATTATCATCATTATCCGTCAATAACTCGATATAAACTTATTCACAGAACTCAACTTCAGCAGTTCAGCAATATTGCAGAAACCTTCAGCACACCCACAATCCTTGATCATGATTGATCCCACACAACTCTCATCTTTCCTCCTGCAGATCAACCCATCTTCCTCTTTGCGATCGAATTGACTCTGGAACGGCCATTGTATTGGTTTAGGACGGAGTCATACAGATTGATTTCCCGAATCTAAGCACACCCTTTGTAGCGGTGCATCTGTGTGAGGATTAACATTTTTCCCGGCTGAGGAGTCTCGACAGCACGCTCGACTCTCCGCCTTCCCAAAAAACCGGCGGCTCGTTTTTCCCCATCTACAAGATGCATTTCCCATCGGCTCTGGATGGCGTGACTCCTGCGGTAGCCGTTCTGTCAGGTCCTTGAGAAAGACGAGTACTTCTTTCTGAGTCGAGATCATGTCCGTCTGGGCTCTAACAAGAACCTCCTGTCGTTCCATCAAATCAGCGATGGTGATACAGGGTCGGCTCCCTCTGGCTCCTCCGGTTTCCATCCCGTTGGTGGGATAACTGGAGTCCTAGTTGCGGTTGGAGGCGCCATGCTTGACGAAGCATTAAGGGTGGTAGCGGCAGATCTGGCCCTGGTGACTGGCGGTGTAATGCCTGAAGGAGCGCTTTCGGTGCTGCCAGGATTAGCAGGGTGTGCAGAAACATTAGAGGCGGCAACAACTCTGGCATGGTGATTGGTGGTGTAACACTTGAAGGAGTGATTTTAGTGCTGCTGGGATCAGTAGGTGGTGTAGTGATACCGCTGGAATGAGCGTTAACACCAGGGACAGATTCCATGTTGGTGTTCTCGGAACTTCCAGCTGATCCGGATCTGAGTTCAACCATGTTGAAGTTGGAATTGAAAGGTGATACTGGAATTGGAAATTGATATTGAAACCGAGAGATTGATCTCCCACTGTGGTCGCCAATTGTATGAGGGTGAAAACAGTTTCTGCTAATTTTGGTAATTTCGGGTGTGTGGGTGAGAAACGAGTCTAAACCCTAAACAGTGTACTGCAAGGGAGTACTTTGATTCGAGAGATCAATCTATACAATCCGGCCTATACCAAGAAATGGCCGTTCCAGACTTACTTCGGTCAAAAAGTGAAGGAGAAGGGTTGGTTTTGGGGAGAGAAGCGAATAGAGTGTTGAGACCAGAATAGTTGTTTGACGACTTGTATCATAAAGTAGAGAGCTAACAGATGTGAAAGATAACAGGTTATTTCTGAGTATTGTATGTTCCTAACCAAAACTTTTCCTTTGGTGGAAATAGGTGAGACCCATTTATACAAGTCGCAATGAAACGTACCCTGGTCTCGTAAGAAGTGGAAACGGTTGAGTAAAGGGAAGAAAGCGGTAACGGGTAACACCTGGAATTGATGTTTCCATAATGAAGGAAACGTTTCACCATTACTTCTTGTATTTACTAACCGCCTCACTCTTATGAAACTTTCTTGTAACGGGCGTAATGTACGCCGCACGTTGTAAACCGCCAAACCAATACCCTGATGAGCATCCCCTAGTTTGTGACATCTTTTGATGTCTCGAGTGTTTTGTGTAGCATGTTGCTATTGTTTGGCAAGTTGAGCTTGGGAGGCTTGCCGGCTCGGTGGTGACCTTCGAAGGTCGAGATTTTGCATCTTGAGAGGAAGGTTAGCCGTTGATTGTGGTTACCTTCCGTTGGTATCCAGTGGCGTGGCCACAGTGCTGGCATGGCTTGCGCATGCTCTTGGCGTGGCTAATTAGGGTTTGGTGTCGTGACCAAAGAATTGGCATATCAAAGTGTTTGTCGTGACCAAAGAGTTGGCAGTGTAGCCAAGAGATTTCCACAAGTCGTTTGGTAGCAAGCTTGTACGGCTGAGATTTGCATCTCAGAAGGAGGGGTGGCCGTTGATTGTTGCAACCCTCCGTTTGACGGCCAGCAGCATGGAGGCATGGCCAGCACGACTCTTGCATGCTCTTGGTGCGTCCCAAATTAGGGTTCGGCACAAACCGTGGAACTTTGGCATCACAATCAAGAGGTTGCCACAAATCGTTTGGTTTGGTGGCAAGCTTGTACGGCTGAGATCCGCATCTCAGATGGAAGGCTAGCCGTTGATTGTTGCAACTCTTCGTTTGGAAGCCAGCGACATGTGGTAGGGCCGACATGGCCTTGGCATATTTTAGGCGCGTCCAAAATTTGGGTCTTAGAAAAACCATGATGTTTGGCCTTGGGCCGGAAGTTGCCATGCGTTAGGTGGCAAGCTTGGAAGGCTGATATCTGCATCTCAGATGGAAGGGTAGTCGTTGATTGTTGCAACCCTTCGTTTTGGCAGCCAGCGGCATGAAAGAATGGTCGGCATGGCTTTGGCACGGTTTAGGCGGGGCCAAACCTGGATTTTGGTATAGTTTAGGCGCGGCCAAAAACTAGGGTTTTGGCATAGTTTGTGCGTGACCAAAATTAGGGCTTGGCGTTGGGCCAAAGGTTGTCGCGCGTTAGTTGGCGACCTTGGACGGCTAAGATCTGCATCTCAGATGGAAGGGTGGTCGTTGACTGTCGCAACCCTTCGTTTGGCAGCCAGCGACATGTGGTAGGGCCGACATGGCTTTGGCACAGTGGTGCGGCTGGCATGGTTAGCATGCCTTGGGTCGGAGATGTGGCTGGCACGGCATGCCATTGGCACATGTGGCATGGTTGGAATGCCTTGGCGTAGAGGTATGGATGGCGCGGCATGCCATTGGCACATGTGGTGCGGCTGGCATGGTTGGAACGCCTTGGCGCGGAGATGTGGCTTGCACGGCATGCCGTTGGCATATGTGGCATGGTTGGCATGCCTTGGCGCGGAGGTGTGGCTGGCACGGCATGCCATTGGCACATGTGGTGCGGCTGACATGGTTGGCACGGCTTGGCGTGGAGATGTGGCTGGAACGGCATGCCATTGGCACATGTTGTGTGGCTGGCATGGTTGGCATGCTTTGGCGCAGAGATGTGGCTGGCACGGCATGCCATTGGCACATGTGGTGCGGCTGGCATGGTTGGCATGCCTTGGCGCGGAGATATGGCTGGCACGACATTCCATTGGCACATGTGGTGCGGCTGACATGGTTGGAATGCCTTGGCGCGGAGATGTGGCTGGCACGGCATGCCATTTGCACATTTGGTGCCGCTGGCATGGTTGGCATGCCTTGGCGCAGAGATGTGGCTGGCATGGTATGCCACTGACATTGTGGTGCGGCTGGCATGGTTGGCATGCCTTGGCGCGGAGATGTGGATGGCATGGTATGTCACTGGCACATGTGGTACGGATGGCATGGTTGGCATGCCTTGGCGCGGAGATGTGGCTGGCATGGTATGCCATTGGAACATGTAGTGTGGAAATTAGGGTTTGGCCTATCGAAACGCTAATTAGCAAAAAAAGGTACACTGGTAATTTTCTCGCAGACATATTAAAGGGTTCAATAAATGCGCTTGGTGGAGACATTATTACTCAAGTTCTGTGAGGTCACTGTCTGACTAGGGTTTTACGATTTTAACCCTAAGCTAAAAACCACCATCAACACTATTTCCATTATTTTCATCTTCATGTTTTTAGGTTTATTTGTTTAAATTCTAAAAATATTTGGAGGATGATGTTTTGAAGTATTTAATCTTTATGATTTCTTATATTGCAATTTGTTATGGGATATTGGTGTTTACGTCTGTGAACTATGTTTGTCCCATACTTTGTCAAAAGTAAAGTCGTTCGTGTTCGGTATTCACGTACTGGTAAAAAAATGAATGGACTTTTGACAAATGCAAAAGTTAAGCCTATATTGTCAATCTTTGATGGAAGATAGGTTGAAATATTTTGTTTTCAAGGATTATGTCTATTAATTGTCATTATGCAAATAGTGATTTAAGATAAAATTAATCCTTGCGTATTCCGCAGTATTGATCATCCCTGATCCATATTTTATGTATTACTGTGAGGCTTCGTAATGCATCTTATGTTGAGAACTATACAACCAAGGTTATTTATTAGCTTAGTTGGTGTTCCATGAGATATGTTATGTCGAGCATATTGAACTAACTTAATCATCTTGTTTAGTTATTTAGTTATTGCTCTTAAGTTTTCTTATGTCGAGCAAAACAAATGACAATTAAATTGATTACTTTTGTGATTAGTTTGGTTGTGTATTCCAATTAGATTAATTATGGGTTTTCTTGTAATTAATATAGTTGAGTTTTTTCGTGTCTCCATAAGTTCTCTTATGTTGAGCATAATCAATTGAATTGATCACCTCTTGTGTATAATTTGATTGTGTATTCCGATTAAATTAATCATGGGTTTACTTGTGATTAATTTGATTGAGTTTTTTGGATATAGAAAATCATTCTCATGGTTTTTGGTGTCCAATAAAATCCTTCTTCGTTTGAAATTAAGGTCGCTCTTGTTGTTCTTTCGGGAATGACATCAAATGGGGTGGGGGGGGGGGGGGGGGGGGGGGGGGAGGGGTTGGGGGAGAGTTCTTTTGAACTTGTGCTTAATGGTCATATCTGGAGGGGTGTGCGGCTGTGGAATTTTACAGGGGTTATCTTGTATCTTTAAACTCCTAGATGAATGCATTTAGCTTCGGCTTTATGATTGCATCTAAATTAGTTAGTATGTATATTTTTTATTTAAGTCATGAAATGTCTCTTTTGGAAATTTCATTATGATCCCGTTCTTGTACCTTTGCCAATTTTATTGACAAAAAGGGGGAGGATTAATATGTAGTTCACACTACAAATACATATGGTTTTCAGATCATTGTGTAAAGGGGAGTGGTTTCCATGTGAGATGGAGTATTGACTAAGGGGGAGTGATACATATCACCATAGCATTATTGTTGAAGTTGTGATACAATTGGACTTTGACACTCTGTAATAATACTATGACACTGTATAACAATGATCGAGACCGATGCTTCTCTGTAATAATACTATGACACTGTATAACAATGAACGAGACCGATGCTTTCTCATTGTTATAGCTACAGATCTTCAACAACGGTGATGCTAAACTTACAACCTTTGGGTTCATTGGAGTACTTGGAAATGACGAAGATTTCGAGGAATGTTGAAGATTAGACATGTGGAATAGGAGATACTATTTTTTTTATATATTTTTTGTATTCCATATGTATTGATAGTTTTGTCACTAAAATTGACAAAGGGGGAGATTGTTAGAGCATTGCTCGGTCGAACTCGCATCCATTGCTATCTCAAGCATGTTTGTCAATGTTAGTGATCAAAACTATAAGTCTTGATTTCTAGTATATTATAGCTAAGTCTCGGACTAGGATAGAAAGTGTAGTTGAGCTCAAGGACTTCATGGCGATTCATCATACAAGTAGAAGAACTATTCAAGGAACCGGTGGAATTTCTCGACAAAAGGGTATGTGAAGACTTGAACTTATCTGTCACTCAAAAGTCTATATAATCTATCTCATACTCTTTGAGACAAGAAGTCGTGTGCTATATATATAGACTTGGATTATACACATTTGATATTTTGAGCCGGGTATACCTCGCCTATCTATATCTCGAAATATGTGTTGGTAAGCTTTTCGATTCGATCAAGTTTATCTTTACCATGTGACGAAAGTCATGATATGTTTCAATCATCTTGAAAATTGCTTTGACGAGAAATGGTGTAACAACTGTATAACGTCCTCTAAGAATATTTCAATGATTGAAATGAGAGTTTAGATTACATAACCAATGGTGGACATAAGCATTGTTGTGGAAAAACATTTATGTACAAGTCCTATTCCTTGAACCAAAGCTTGCGAACTTTGTTGATCAAGAGAACCGGAAGAATGACATGAGCCAAGTCCGCAAACTCATTCCGCAAACTGTCGAAGTTCTCAAACCCGAGAATTTCTGCTGGAGTTGACAAACTACTTGCGTGAAGCTAAGTCCGCGAACTCAGTCCGGGAACCGGCGAAGTTCTCATACCCGAGAATTTCTGCTGGAGTTTGTAAACTCTGCCCGGTAACTTAAGTCCGCGAACCTAGTCTGCAAACTTGAGAAAGTTATATATCTGAAGATGATTTCTGAACTTAAACTTAAAAAGACTAAGGATTGAAGTTTGCAAACCGTGGCTATAGAAGTTCATGAGCCGATTCAAGTGAATCAAATCATCTTTGCTTCAATTGTGTCTTGTGTAGTACATGAGATTTCCTTGCAATTGAACAACTCTCTAACTAGTTCATTTTGAAGTCATTTGAACTAGTTATGGTGAAGAAGAACATGGTTGATATGAAATGCTCATATGGCTAACCTTTTGGTTAACTATTGTTGAACCAACAAGTGCATACGTTTGGGTACGGTTAACAAACCTAGAAGCGTGCATTTTCAAGTGTGTATAAAAAGCTAAGTTTTCGATCTAACGGTTGAGAAATATTAGCTTGAATCTAAATCAGGTTTTCATCTAACGGTGGATATTGATTGCTTACTAAGGTAATTGCAAACCCTGATTTGAAAGACTATATAAAGGAGACATCTAGTATTGTGCAAAACTAATCCCCACACCTCACGTGTGATACTAGTTTGCATACTAGAGTCGGTTCTCCTTTAACCTTTGGTTTTCTTCTTCTAAAACCAGGTTAACGACTTAAAGACTTCATTGGAATTGTGAAGCCAGACAGATACAACTTTTATCGTAGTTGTGTGATCTGATCTTGCATATTCTATCGTACGAGTACAAGTAGATTGATTGGCTTGGGATTGATATCTCCGATAGGCAAGATACAAAAAGTAATCACAAATATTTTCGTCTCATTGTTTGTGATTCCGCAACATATTGTTTCGCTACCATACGATTAAGATTGTCGTGAGGTGATTGATAACTCTAGGTTGTTCTTAGGGAATATAAGACCAGATTATCAATTGGTTCCTGTTCACCTTGATTATTATCAAAAGACGGAACAAAACATTTAGGCTTTATCTGTGGGAGACAGATTGATCCTTTGATAGACTTGTCTGTGGGAGACAGATTTGTTTATTGTCAAAGCCTGCAATTTTGGGTCATAACAACTCTTAGTTGTGGGTGAGATCAGCTAAGGGAATCAAGTGCGCAGTATCCTGCTGGGATCGGAGGCGTAGGAGCATAATTGTACCTTGGATCAGTGGGATACTGATTGGGGTTCAACTACAGTCCATTCCGAAGTTATCTTGGAGTAGGCTAGTGTCTGTAGTGGCTTAATACAACGTGTGTTCAATCTGGACTAGGTCCCGGGGTTTTTCTGCATTTGCGGTTTCGTCGTTAACAAAATTTCTGGTGTCTGTGTTATTTCAATTTCCGCATTATATTGTTTTATCTTTATAATTGAAATAATACAGGTTGTGTGTTAGATAATCAATTAGAGTAATCCAACCTTTGGTTGTTGATTGTCGTTGATTGATCCTTGGATATTGGTATTTGGTACCATCCAAGTTAATCCTTGTGTTTGATTAAAGACTCGCTTATTTCTATTAGCTCGAGTAAATCAAAACAAGAGAGAGATATTAACTCCCTGAGATACTTTTACCTAGATCGAGTCTGACTGTCTAGTTGATTCTCTAGAAAGTATTTCAGAGTTAGTACATACAGATTGCTAAGTGAAATATTGGGTGGTGTTGTTAGACCCCCGCTTTTTCAATGATGACAACAAAAACTTGTTGCAATTTCCTCAGTGGTCAATGATTTGTTCAGCGAGAATTTTTTCAGTCACGAATTTTACTTATACTGACGATGATAGACACCGTTCGGAAAAAAAACATAATTTGTAACCACTATTTTTTTCTCGTTAAATATATATGGGGTGACAATACCCATCGATCATTAGTAACTTTTAACGCGACGTGACAAGATTTTGTCTCCATAGTGTTTCGGCATCTAAAATACTTCGCCACGATATAAATGTTAGGCGAGAAATAAAATGTTATTTTTTTGCCACATATAAGAATAGTCCCTGGAAGTAATATTTACAGTGACCAAATTTTAGACACAACAAAAATTTCCAGTGACTAAATAATTTGTTGTTAGGATTACTTATATATTAGAGATAAAAAATCGTTGTCAGTAAAATATGGATTTACAACAACAAAATTTTAGACGTTAGAAAAAAAATATGGGCAACATATAAAATATTATTATGAATATAGTTGTCCTTTGACCTTCAAAGATTATAGACATCGCTGAACATATCTAGAATGATTTATAAATAGATTACCTTTAAACATTTTTTTTTGTTTTTTGATCTGAATATTTCTCAAATTTCAGTAAGTGTATAAAGGAATGATAGTTAATACGAGTTTCCATCACTTGATACTTGATAAGAGATTCTTGACTCCTGCTATTAAAACATTAATAGACTGGCCACATAACTTCTCCGCCCAATCAACACAATTACTCTTACTCGCAGAATTTGCCGAACCCTGCGACACATTCAAGGATTTTATCTTCTTCACATATTCAAATGCACAAGTATCCTCTGCTGCCTCCCTTAACGCTAGCTATACTACCTCCACTTCAGACTAGGGAGTAGTCTCTGACAAGAGAAGATATATTATTACAAATGTGATCTTATCGATCTTCGTTATTTTACCTCGTAGAACACTAAGTAGTTCATTTCAATCAATACCTCCTTTAGTTAACAAATCATTCTCTTTCTTCGCATATGAGTCCAGAGATATCTCATTGATATCTCTCAAGAAAACAATTTCAATGTTAGTGTGCTTAATTATCTATTACTTTTTTCTTCTCGGTCAATCCAGGCAGTGAACTCATTGTATTCATTAAAGGCTTGGTATTCCCACAAAGCCATAAATTATATACATGAAATTCCAATAAACTTGTAAACCATGTAAACTGCAAAACAAGATTATAGTAAAAATTATTTAATCAAACTAATAATAACACAAAGCCATATCCATAAATTACTTAACTGGTTCGAGAAAAAAATTAGCATATGAATGAATATCTATCAAGTTTCAAGTAAACTAGCAATGAATATTACGAATTATTATTCTAGATCTGAGTCATCTTCTTCTGGCACCATCTCCTCGGGCTTTACCACATCATTGTTATAGTTAAACAATATTTCGTCTTCTTACTACTACTCCTCATCATCATTATCATCCTCGGCTAGAACAAGATCTGCATCTAAAAAATCGAGTTCAATATCATCATCTCTAAGAAGTACAGTTGCCTCATTATCATCTTTTTGAATAGTGGTTGAAAGCAATGGACCCTCTTTGTTCTGGTGATATGCCTATTCAATAGTTGCTTCTGTTTCTGGCTTTACTTCGTTGATATCCATTTCAGGAACATCCCATATATGTCTATGATGCATTTTTTGAGCCACTTTCCAATTTGCTCCATGCTTGTAGTTATCAAGGTAGAAAACTTGTTGCGCTTGTGATGCAAGAATGAAATGTTCACTCTTGTACCACATTTTACCAGTATTTGTACATGTCTTTCGAATTCTCTTCCTTCCAGGAATTACGTCAAACCAATCACATTTAAATTACACAACTCGGTAACCATAAAAAAATTATAACTCGATAACATTCTGCAAGCTACCAAAGAATTCAACTGGCTTACTGTTGTGTTCGCCATCTACTACCAGTCTGTTATTCTGGATCGTTCGACGAAGTTCACGTTGTTTGGTATGGAATCGAACTCCATTATAAATACAAGAAGGATATGATTTTGCACGATATTCAACTCCCTATGCTAACAAATGCAACTCATCAGTAGCCTCAGGAAACTTTTCATAATGCAACTTTCCGATCTGTACATTCTCAGATAAAACCAATAAGAAAAATGAGAGTGTTTGAAAACAATAATGATATATAGTGATATATCATTGTTAAAACAATAATGAAAAAAATGAGACTATATAATAATGATATAGAATTATTATTAGTAAAAATAAATTACTTACCCGCTTCTGAAACCATTCAGGAAATAGTTTCCGATGCATCTGTAACAAGTTATGATTTGATTCCGCTTTCATCTCATTCAAATGTTCACTATATTATCAATGATAAATAAGACAACTTTTTTATGCTAAGGAAAATATTTAGTGTACAACAGAAACAACAATAATTACCAGATGATAGGATGAGGCACTTACTCCATGAATTAAAATGGATTGAAGGATTGCTGAGAACCTTAAGTCTTATGTAGCTAGATTTTTTTGTGCATAAATTAAGTTTCTTAAAATATGAAAATAAAGTATGCTATTTGGAGAAGTATTCTTAAAGGCAGTAATGTTATCTTAAATTGTTTAAAATAAAATATTGGTGGTGGTATGGGTGCCAATTTTTTTGGAGGATCCTTAGGTTTCCGATGGTCCTATTATTTATTTTGATCATAAAACTAACATTCATGTTTCTAACCTTAGAGTTTGTGATCTTATATTAAACCACAAACCAAGACCCGAGATTTAATTAATTAATTGACCCTCAACTCTCTAACCAGATTAAGGACATCCCTATTGCTGAGCAGTGTACTAAAAATAGTTGAGATTTTTCTTTTTTTGTTGGGGTTAGTCAGCTCTAATAGGAAATTGAGTATTAAAAAAAATTATCTCTACCCATAAATTCCAGTATCAAATGAGAGGTTTATTTGGAGACCGAATTGTCCATTTGAAAATAAATTATTCCAATGATAAGTGTCACAAAAAAAGAAACTTAGTAAATTTTTATACAAGAAACAAATTTCTCTTTACCCAGGTATTGGGTTATGCAGCAATAACATTGCAATTATAACTTGTTTATTTTTTAATTGAGCTATGATGTGACCTATATATTTAAAAATAAAATTTATGATTGAACAAGAATCGGTGCAATTATGCCTACCAATATTAATTTAACCGTTTATTTTTAATAACTGATTTTTAAAGTGGTAGATGGTGGTATTTTAATTATGTTTCAGATTGTGGTGATATTGGATAGATATATATAACATATTACCAAAAACTTACTTTCAAAACTTTTATCATTTCGATTTATAAAACAATTGGTGGAAAAATTGCTAGAAAATATAATAATAACCATGTGAAAGAATTTGTCCCTTGTTGGAAGATACAACAAAAATCACTTAGAGCAAGAGATGAGAACACTCATTCAAAGTGCTACTATGGGTAGAAGAGAGATTCACTCTCATCCAAACTTTTTCATAACCCATTCATATGAAGGAGTGTATCACAGTACCAGTGTAAAACTTGAGTGCAGTTGTCATGTCCCTGCTTTTGTTGATCTCTTGTAATAGGAGGATTCCCTTAGTAATTTTCTCGGGTGCCTTCAGTCCAGGTTTAGCCATTAAGAGTTAATGATGTTAGTGACTCTGTTAGTTACGCGTGGCAGTGTTCTAGCGGGTCAGGTGTTTTGCTTTTATTTGTGTTTGTGGATGTAAGAGAACCAATTAGAAAATTAATCAAACTCTTATCCTCTTTCTTCATCTCGTCTTCCTTCTCTTCTCCGGCAGAAACCGGCTTCCTGAAACCCATTTGTAGTGTAGAAAACTACAAGTGGTATCAGAGCACTCGATTCTGAGTGACCTTGATAACCATGGTAACTAGAGCATAGTTTGAAACTTTGGCTAAGCAGATAGAAACGTTAGCTAAAGAAATTCAAGATCTCAAAACTCAACAGAATACACCATCACCAGTTTTATTATCATCTATGACGGATCTGTTCAAAGTAGAAGCACAGAAGGCCTTAGATGAGCTGAGAGCTAAAGCTTCATCGTCAAATGGAGTTGAAGTTTTGGAAACCCCTAATAATTCAGGATTCGGTTACAGACCCATCGGAAGTGTAAACTCTGGTGAGAACTCTAATTTCACTCATACTCATAAATTCAAGGTTGATTTTCCGAGGTTTGATGGTACAAAACCTAGATCTTGGCTTAGGAGGTGTACCAAATACATTCAGTTACATCCCATGGATGAAGAACAAAAAGTTCACTTAGCAGCTATGTATCTAGAGGGTAAGGCGGACATCTGGTTTCAAGACTATCATATTGGCAAAGAAATTTTAGTTTGGGATGCGTTTCAAAAGGCTATATGTCTCAGATTCCAGGAATTAGACCATGATGATATAGTTGGTGAATTTAACAAGCTCTGCCAAATGGGTACAGTTTTAGAGTATCAAGAAATGTTTGAGGAATTGAAGGCCTTAATGCTAGCTAAAAATAAACATCTGACTGAAGAATACTTTATTTCTAGTTTCATCAGTGAACTTAAGGATGAGCTGAGAATAGCAGTTCAAATGTTCTCCCCAACCACCTTAGATAAGGCCATTTACTTGGCTAGAATGCAAGAGGTTTTGTTGGAGAGTACATCCAAGAGGGCTAGATCTTCTAGATTTCCACCATTTCTCATTCCACGGCCCCACAGAAGTTTGCAGTCTGCACCACAGTCTCCATCCCCAAGAATTAACACCAACCCAAAAATTCCACCCATTAAAAGACTTACATATGCTGAGATGAGAGCTAGAAGAGAAAAAGGTTTTGCTACAACTATGATGAAGTCTACTCCAAGGGTCATAAATGCATTAAACAATAGGTATTCTTCCTTGTTGGAGATGATGGTGGAGTTGCTACTTCTGGAGATGAATCACCTATCAACTCTCCCATTATACAAGAAGTGCCTGAGGAGGAAGTGGAGATTTTTGTACCTGCCTTGTCAGGTAATGTTACACATAGTACCATTAAGATTTTGGGCACTCTTAAGAATAAGAAGAAGAATTATACCATTTTGGTAGATAGTGGAAGTAAACATAGCTTCATTGATCCTGAAATTTCTAGGCAGAGTGGTTATTATATAAAGCCTACAGGTGCATTCCAAGTAGCATTAGCAGATGGAAATAAATTAGTTAGCAATGCTAAATGTCCAGGATTTCAATGGAAGATGCAGGGCCACTCATTCAAGTTTGATTTGAGAGTTTTAGCTCTGGGAGGCTGTGATATGGTTCTTGGTGTTGATTGGATGAGGGAACTCAGCCCTGTTAACTTTGATTTTAAAAACATGCCCATTTCTTTTAAGAGGAGTGGGAAGGAAGTTATTCTACAGGGGAATGTTGAATCCAATAATATCTCAGTTATGACAGGAGAATCTTGTCAAAAGTACTTGAAGAAACACAAACATGGGCTAGTTGGTCACTTATTCTCTATCACAGGTAATGATTCAACACCCACTATACCAACCATAATTCAACCCTTACTTGATTCATTTAAAGATATATTCCAAGAACCCACTACTCTACCTCCTTCTAGAACTCATGATCACCATATTCCACTTCAACCACCAACTTCCCCTCCCAACCAAAGGCCTTATAGAATTTCCTACATTCAGAAAGAGGTGGTTGAGAAGTTGGTACAGGAAATGCTTAATTCTGGAGTAATCAGACCCAGGCATAGCCCCTTTTCATCTCTTATACTCTTAGTTAAGAAAAAAGATGGAAGCTGGAGGTTTTGTGTAGACTACGGAAGGCTAAATGACATCACCATCAAAGACAATTATCCCATTCCAATCATTGATGAGCTTTTAGATGAACTCAATGGGTCTAAGGTATTCTCCAAGATTGATTTGAGAGCAGGATACCACCAGATTAGAGTACACCCCTCAGACACCCACAAAACTGCATTCAAGACTCACCAAGGGCACTATGAGTTTTTAGTCATGCCCTTTGGCCTTAAAAATGCACTAGCAAGCTTTCAGGCCTTAATGAATGACATTTTTAAACCATATCTAAGGAGATTTATTCTGGTATTCTATGATGATATCTTAATTTATAGTCCAGACATGAAGACTCACCTCCAACATTTATCCATAGCCTTCAATGTACTCAAGGAGCATTCTCTCTTTGCTAAATACATCAAGTGCTCCTTTGGGCAATCCCAAATAGAGTATCTGGGACACATTATTTCTGGTGATGAGGTGGCAGCTGATCCAAGGAAGATAGCTTGTATGGTGAAATGGAATGTACCAAACACCTTAAGGGATCTTAGGGGATTCCTAGGCCTTACAGGATATTATAGGAAGTTTGTCAAAAACTATGGCCTTATATGCAATCCATTGACAGACTTACTCAAGAAGAATAATTCTCATTGGAATGTTGCAGTACAGTTAGCTTTTGAACAACTGAAGGAAGTTGTTACTACAAATCCAATGCTAGTACTTCCAGATTTTTCAAACCAATTTGAATTGGCAACTGATGGATGCGACTTAGGAGTGGGAGCTGTCCTGATGCAAGAACAAAGACCTATAGCTTATTTCAGCAAAGGCATGGGTGCAAGGTTTTTGGCCTTGTCCACTTATGAAAAAAAGATGATGGCAGTAGTCATGTCAGTTACTAAATGGAGGACTTATTTTATGGGTAACAAATTTACAATCTATACTGATCATCAGAGTATAAGGTACTTTATGGAGCAGAGGGTACATTCAATGCTTCAACAAAAGTGGATGGCCAAGTTAATAGGGTATACTTATGAGCTGAAATACAAGAAGGGAACTGAGACTGTGGTGGCTGATGCCCTTTCAAAATAGTAGTAGAAGAGACTCCAAGTTGTCAAGCTATTTGTCAAATCCAACCAGCTTGGTTGCAAGAATCTCATAAAGTTATACTAGTGATACCTTGGCTCAAAAATTAATTCCTGAATTAATGGTGGAAGGAGCAGCCTTGAGCCATTACTCTTATCAGCAAGGTATAATCAGATATAAAGGAAGAATCTATATTGGTAGTACTGGTGATATGAGAATAAAAATACTTACTGCTATTCATTCTTCTACTATTGGAGGACATTCAGGGGGTCAGGCCAGCTATCAAAAGGCAAAATTGTACTTCTATTGGGTGGGAATGAAGAATCAAATCCTCAATTATGTCAAGGAATGTGACATATGCCAACAACATAAGGGGTTCAACACTCTGCCAACAGGACTTCTCCAACCACTACCTGTACCAGATGAAGCTTGGGAACACATAAGTATGGACTTCATAACAGGGTTGCCAAAATCAGAAGGAAGGGAAGTGATTCTAGTAGTGGTGGACAGATTTAAAAAATACAACCATTTCATTGCACTCAGCCATCCCTACACAACTTCTTCAGTGGCCAAAAGGTTCCTAGACACTATATACAAGCTACATGGCATGCCCAAGTCTATTGTGTCTGACAGACACAGTGTTCATCAGCAATTTCTGGAAAGTCTTATTTGATAAGGTTGGTACCTCTTTGCATTTGAGTACAACCTACCATCCTCAATCAGATGGGCAAACTGAGAGAGTAAATGCCTGTTTGGAGTCTTACCTTAGATGCATGACTAGTTTTAAACCTTACAAATGGGTCACTTGGCTACCCCTAGCTGAATGGTGGTTCAAAAATTCATATCATACTAGCTTAAGACTCACACCATTCCAAGCATTATATGGTTATACCCCTCCACAGTTTGGAACCGTTTCTTCACAAGCAGGAATACATGCAACAATAGATAACCATTTGCAGCAAAGACAAAAGATGGATGGTGTCTTGAAGGAAGCATTGGAAGATGCACAACACAGAATCAAGCAACAGGATGATAAGAAGAGATCAGAGAGGTCCTTTGCTGTGGGAGACTGGGTGTATCTAAGATTACAACCATACAAGAAAGCTTCTGTATAACTGAGAAGAAATCTGAAGCTGGGTGCAAAATTGCTTGGCCCTTATCAAGTGCTAGCAAAGATTGGTACTGTTTCCTATAAACTAAAGCTCCCAGCTGGATGCAGAATTCACTCCACTTTTCATGTTTCTCAACTCAAGACCAAGGTAGGAGCAGAGGTGGTGGTGCAAACTATCCTTCCCCAAACTGACTTGGGGGGACATCTACAAGTCAAGCCAATGAAGGTTCTAGATACAAGGGACATTCAAAAACACCAAAAGGTAGTGTCCCAAGTTTTGATACACTGGGAAGGCTTGTCAGAATCTGAAGCTACATGGGAGGAAAAACTGTTGATGAAGAGCAAGTTTCCAAAGTTGATCATTGAATCTCTCTAAAAACCTATAAAGAGACTCTCCCCCTTGTTGCACACTAGAACTAATTCTCTGCCTAGCAGCTGCAGTTTTATGCTTAGGGTAGAATTTCATATAGAAAGCAGCAACAAGTTCCTGCCATGTTTCAATGGACTCAGGTGGTAGGTTGTTCTGCCAGGTCTTGGCTTTATCTCTCAAGGAAAAGGGAAACATCTTAAGTTTCAAAACTTCATCAGTGAGGTCTTTTATTCTAACTGTCCCACAGATTTCCTCAAAGTCACTAATATGAAAATAAGGGTTCTCATCATCTTTTCCTAAGAACATAGGGATCATCTGAAGAATACTAGGTTTTATCTCGAAATTAGCCGTACTGGCTGGCAATTTAATGCACGAAGCTCGGTTGGTCCTAGTTGGGAACATGTAATCTTTCAAAGTTTCCATCGCTGGCACAGCTGAAGTACTAGGGGTACCTTCCTCACGAAGAGAAACATTTTCAAAACTGAAGTTTCCAAAAACGGGGCTCTCAAAAGAAGAGTCTTCGAGCTCCCCGCTTTCACAAGAAGAACTTCTAGGCTCGTCACTAATCAAACGGCCAAAAGTATTTCTTTTCCAAGCCCTTTCGGGCATACACTAAAAAAAAAAAAAAGAGAAAAGTTCTAAAAGGAAGGGAAGTTCTATGCAAACACAAACAAGGCTGACTCCACCACAGCAAACCTACTAATTTCTAGCAAACAAAAAGCATGATGGTTCCACTTAGATTGTTTCTAGACCAACTTCTAATCCTTCGAAAGGGAATTCGTTACAATTTAAGCAAACCCCTCTGGAATCAATCCAAGTCAAAGTAAGTTGAATTGAGGCGAGGGAAGCTCAGTGGAGCTTTGATACCCAAGGCCTCACCGCTATCACAAGGCGGCGCAGTCACGCATTCAACTCACATAAACCATCATGAACTTCGAAGTATGCTAAAAGAGTAACCAATATTTTTCGAACGACTTTCTTACTAAGCTCGTTACCCTATAGGTCTCGTTCTATTCCAAATTTTAAAGCTTAGGTTCGCGTTTGGTTTCGTTTTCCTAAGGAGGGCAAGAAGAGAACGGTGATGAAATCCGAACCCTTATCTTGTATGGCCATTCCTTGCCCTTTACTAGGAATTTAAAACAACCGTTTTCAGTTCCTCAGCATATATGCAAACGAAGGAATGCAGTAACTCGCTGACAGGGGATTCGCGAGTGTTTCGAAAGACTTACATCCCGTTCCAGACGGGGGTGAACCGTTGTCGTCGAATCGGGCCACAACTCCTATGTTGTGTACGAACCCGAGGGGACTAGGTGATATCGTAATCACCGTCCTTCTCTGCAAACGGTTTAATATTTAATCTACCCTTCCGTAGGGTTTAAAAAAAATTAATGTCCAAATGTCCAAAGTCCAAAAGAAAGGTCCAAAAAATAAAGTGCAAAAAGAAAAATACAAAATAAAAAGAATTCCTAATACAATCTAATAAAATAACACTCTTTTTTTTCTCTCTTTTTCTATAAAAAAAAATTCTTCTTCTTTAGCTCCTTTCGCTTTGCCTTTTACTTCAAGTCTTTAAATATTCGCCAAAAGCTTTGGCAAAAATTTCTTTCGCTCCAAATTCCCAAAATCTGAAAGGAAAAGACAAAAACCCAAAAACGTAAAGAAGAACAAAAAAAAATAAAAATAAAAACTCTATCCTAAAGACAAGTTCGCGTCGGCGGCGCCAAAAATTTGATGTGTTCTCAAAGTTGTTATAAATAGTGATAAAAGGGTTCTTTTCAGACTTGTGAAGGAAAGAATTTTTAGATTTAAATAAATATTGCAAATTTGATTCAAAAAGTGATGTCAAGATTTTGGAGAAACTGGGGCTAAGGGTTCCACTATTCTATCAATTCCAAAGTGATATTATTATTATTATTATTATTATGCAATTTCCCATTTAAGTGATTCTAATTATTGCAAAAATAGATTTTATAAAAGAGCAATTGTAAGTTGAAAGCATGGAATATCAAGAACTCAAAGTTAAGCATATACCATCAATTAAAATAACAATTGCTTAATAAAAATCATTGGAAAAACTCTTTTGTTCTAGGAAAAAAATCATAATTTAAATTGCATAAATTATTTAAAATAGAAATTACCACTTTTTCATTGTCAGAATAGCTTCCTCCGTCGCCCTAGAGGATGGGTTTAGCTCCTCATATCAATCATGGTCTCAAAAGATTGGTCTATGGCTCAAAAGATGATCAAAAGAGTGAAAAGTTATGAAACTGTGAGTTTGTAACAGTTATAATTGTTACAAAACTCGCTGTAACGGAAGAACGAAAGTGAACTGTTGCAAACTTTATTAATTGTTGGAATAATTGTTACAAAACTGTTACAAAGAGTTTGGATTTGAAAGTTTAGGCCACGGTTACTGCGACTGTTTTCAACTATCGAGTTCACTATTCACCTTCTTCCCCGACTGCAACTCGGCAGTTTCTCTGTAAATTATTTTCTTTGTTTCTGAGCTTCCCTAAACCTCCCTAAGTCTCGACAGACTCTTTCTGAGTTCCCAACACCCTATATATACTCCACAGGGCCAAAATATCTCGCCATAACTTCATATAATCTTCCATTATTCTTCACTGTCTGTTTAGGAAATAATTTAGATATTTGATCTCTCCACGAGTTCTGAAGCTGCCAAATTACTATATTTATCTCCTTCACACTCCAGATGGTTGTTAGAGTCATCCTAACATACGCAAACTCATTCCAACTCATGCAAATACCGTGACAGTCTCCATACAATGATGTGCTCCCTGTTTTGATCCACAATTTGATTCAGCCAATTCTGGCCCGAGATAACACCTGAAATAGCTTAATATGGTTATATCACATCTTTCCACAAAGTTTCAGCGATTGAATCGCACAAAATCACGTCCAAAAATCGATCGGAACATCTGCCAGTTGAAGAAGAAAATTTCCCGCCAAAATGAAAATTCAAATTTTTGAAGATGATGTCCCCCTATCCGATCCTGGGGTGCGAATAACATCTTCCTTTTTGGGGTGACCTGGGTTGCCCCTTAGTAATTGAGTGCCCTTTAACCAATGATGAGAGTCTGAATAACAAATGTCCTCCGGGATGCTCCGTGCAACTTTTCGAGCCGAATTTTCCAACAATAATTATTTTCCAAAAATACCTACAAACACACAAAACACCATAATAAGGACGAAAACAAGTACTAACAATACGAAACATTGAGGACAAATTAGACACATAAATGCGTCTATCAACTAACCATGTCGATCATCTTCAAGTGCAATTAAATTATTTCTATGACATAATTAACATTTGATTAATTCTCTAAAAACACTAGACTTATTTGATCACATGATTGTGATTCAAGATTAATGTCTTAAGTGTTCATGAAAATGAGTATTAAGCTTTTATGTTCAAATCGGCTAGTTTCGGCTAACCATGTTGAACGTAGTCTTTGTACACGGTTCGGTTGCGGTTTCACCTAACCAAAGTGTATATCTTTCTTATGTAAATCAGATTCAAAGATTCATCTAATGGTGGATATTGTTTGCTTTGTTCCAAAACTATCTTAGCTTAAACCTAAAGCAACCTATGTTTTCAATGTCTATAAAAGGAGAAATTCAAGCAACTGGGATCTTTGAATCCCGACACTACTTTTTATTATGTCCTATTTGTATCTAGAGTCATCCTCTTCCTGACACTTTTAGGGTTTAGCGACTACAAAGTCTTCATAGGGATTCGTGAAGCCAGGTCCAGTTATTTTTCCTTGATAACCCGAGTATCCTGATCTTGATTGATTGTTGAGCTTGCTCCATCGATCAAGATATATAGAAATCATCAAAGTTATATTCATCTAAAACTTTGTTAATTCTATAGGTTTTATACTTATGAGGTGAATAATAATCTAGGCTACACTTCGGGTTGCATAAGTCCGGATTTTGAGGTTAGCTAGACTTTATCTATTGCTATCGATTTCCATATCACCTTGATCAAATTTTTTTTGATTGTAAAAGGAATCATACAAATAAGATTAATATGTGGGAGGAACATTGGTTCAAAGTATTCAATTGAGTTGAAGCAAATCTTAGTTGGTGTGACGTCAGCTAAGGAAATCAATTGCGCGGAGTCCTGCCGGGATTCAAGAGGCATAATGAGCGCCATTGTACCTTAATCGGCGGGTTACCTTTTAGAGATCAATTGCATTTCATTCCGAATTTAATTGGTAGTATGATAGTGTCTGTAGCGGCTTAATACAGTTTGATGTGCAATATGGACTAGGTACCCGGGTTTTTATGCGTCTGCGGTTTCCTCGTTAACAAAATTTCTGGTGTCTGTGTTATTTCTTTTTTCGCACTATATTGTTTATCTTTATAATTGAAATATCACAGGTTGTGCGTTGATCAATCATAGTAGATACATCTGACCTAGTTTGTTGGATACGACTTGATTGATTCTTGGACATTGGTCTTTGGTACCGTCCAAGTAATCTCTTTGTGATTAGGTTCACGGATTTGGTTATGTACACGTTCTAACCGCAATAGAAAGAGATAAAACTCTAGATATAATTCCTTGATTAAGTTTAACTCTCGGAGTTGTATTGAGTTTGTCCATACATATTTCCTGAGAAAAAAGTGATGGTGTATTTTGGTACCCCCATGTTTTAAACATCTCCATCAATAGGCAATTGAAATGTTAAAGCCATTTTATCACCACTCCATTAATGCATCTACTAAAACTCAAGTCAATGAGGTTCTGGAATTTGAAGACATTTTTGTTACAGGGGAATCTCTTGAATCTGAAACAAAAGATAGTGTTTTTTATGTATCCAGCCAGCAACAATCAAACCCACAATTATTTCAGGAAAAATTGTACCATGACACTAAACCAAGATACGAAAGAACCAATCTCGTAATTGGGTATCAACCTCAGAATCGCCTTAGACCAGAAATTCTTGTCCCAAATAATGATCATATTCTAAGAAAATCATATGATGCTTCTAGTTCTCAGGGAGCTTCACCAATTCTTAACGACAACCAACTAGAAGCAACTCCAAGGAAAATAGTGCTGGATGAAGAAAAACAAATCATGCAGGAAAATAAACCCAATACTATAATTATATCAAGGAATGCAAATATCTCTAGTTTCAACAACATTGCACGAAATGAATAGATAGTGATTGAAAGTCCTCTTTGTCTTCATCCCATTGTGGTATACACCAAGAACCATGAATATGACAAGGAGGAAAAAGTGGGTGCTAAACCAATTCCAAAAGGAAACTCCGTTCACAATTAGTTGAAACCACAAGCCAGATATCAAGGGCAAAGTTTTTCACTACAGCTTGAAGATAACAACAGTTCTAAAGGTGCAAAACAAAGTCAGGATGAAGAATATGTTAAAAGGAACTATCCTCAACCGAAGCTTCAAATAAAATCCTCATCAAAATACTCTATCGAAGATGTTAAGGAAGCTAGTTCTCAAATGCTGCAAGATAAATGCTGATATTCTCTTTAAATTGTTGGGGGCTGGGGAATAACCCAACAATTCAAACACTTGAATCATTCCTCAGAGGTACCATTCCTTCAATTAGTTTTTTGTGCGAAACTAAAATATCTGAATTAGTAGCATCTCAAAGAATATCTTAATTTGGTTTTGAAAGCAATTGTATCGTATAGTCTATTGGTAGAAGTGGTGGTCTTTGGCTCTTATGGAAAGAAGATATCAACATTGAAGTTATTTCTCAATCTTTCAAACATGATTTATGCAATTGTTCATAATGATGGCCCAAGACATTCCTGGAATTTATTTTGCATTTATGGACGACCCGTTATACAGAGCTAGTTTTTGGTCTTCTTTATCTCAATATGTGCAGAACTTTCAAGGGTAAAAATGCTTTATTGGCGAGTTCAATGGTAATCAAGAAAAATTTGGAGGTTTGACAAGTGTAAATTCTAATGTTTCTTACTTCAACTATTTTATCCAACAAAATCATCTTCTAGATTTAAGTTTTCCTGGACCATCTTATACTTGAAGCAATGATAGAAATTTGAGGAGTATGATACGTCAACGACTTGATAGGGTATTGGAAAACCCTGGATGGTGCATTGCTTTTAATAATGTTGTTGTACTCCACCCGCCAAGATTGTCCAGTCATCATGCTCCAATCTTACTAAATACTTGAAAAAAACATACCTAGAGCTCCTCATAACTATAAATTTGAAGCTTATTGGATTTCACATCCGTAGTTTTTACAGAAGGTAGGTGAATGTTGGTGTCATGATGATGAAGAGGATTTTCAGTCTAAACTTCGGAAACTTGGATATTTTCTTTCAGAACTTGTAGAAAGATTGGTTGTGTGAAACACAAGATTTTATTTTAAAAAACTAAACTTTTAAGAAACCAATCCCGGAGACCACATGCTTCTTCTCTTTGTCAGGAGAAATTGATAATTACTCAACTTAATGAGTACTTGATTATGGAAGCAACATACTGAGACCCGAGGATGAATAAGGTTTGGGCTAAATATGAAGGCATAAATACTAGATTTTTTTCTGTTCAACACTAAGAAAAAGAAAACAATATTAACCATTTGAGAAAAGAGGACAATTATTGGACATTAGACCAAGGTGAAACCTCTAGGATTCTTGTTAATCATTTCTGGACTCTTTTTCAACAAGATACTTGTAACCCAACCCTTCATCGATAATGTCCCCACTTAGCCACCGCGGTTATCCGGTAGTGTGGGTTTTTCATCTGGGCACCGTTGTGGTTATCCAGCAGTAGCTTCCTGAGAGGTCACCCATCCCTGGATTATTCCTTCCCAAGCACGCTTAACTTCAAACTCTAGATCCAGTTGTGCTATATTCCAGTTGGTTAACCTTACTTTCGAGTCGGGGTATTACAATACCACTACCTTTAATAAGAGTCGTCCTCGGCTCTGGAATATATTCAATCACAGATCTCCGACGTTACCTTCCACTCATGAGACCAATAACTGACATATACTGCCCAACGTACTCTCTCACCCTCAACAGGTGATCCGTCATCGGCTCTGATACCAATTTTAATGAACCGACTCTCCATCGATACTATCCCCACTTAGCCACTGCAGTTATCCGGGAGTGGGTTTTCAACTGGGCGCCGCTGCGGTTATTCTGCAACAGCTTCTCTAGAGATCACCCATTCATGGACTACTCCTACCCGAGCACGCTTAAATTGTAGAGTTTTTTTCCAACTCTGGAGCCAATTGTGATGAAAAGGCCTCGATGTTATGAAAGGACAAACCATTACCTATATTCCATTCGGGAACCTTACCTTCTGAATCGGGGTATTACAATACTTCTTTAGGAAAGCAACCATTCTCTCTGCAAAGTACGAGTATTTCATTGCAGGTTGATAATACTGAAATTCCAGGATACTTACCCAAGAAAAAAATTTGGTCTGCACTTGTGAAAATTGTTTCTTATACTTACCCTGGTCTCGATGATTATTCTCTCATGTTTTATAAAAATTGTTGGAGTATTATATGTAATGGAATTGTTGGATTAATAAAACGAATATTTCAGTACGTTCAGTTTCGGGATCTCCTGAATCACACCAACGTTACATTAATTCCAAACATAAAAAATCCTGAAAAATGCAGCTGACTACTGACCAATATCTCTTTGTAATATTTTGTATAAGATAGTGACAAAAATACTTGCCGAAAAAATCAAGCCATTTCTAGACATATTTATTTGTTGGTCGCAGGATGTATTTGTACCGGGGAGACAAATTCTGGATGATATCATTGTGGCTGAAGAATTTCTCCATTCAATGAATAAATCCCGTGCTAAATGGACACTTTGCACTGGAGGTGGACACGACAAAGGCATACGACGGGTCAATTGAGGTTTTCTCGGTGACATGCTGCATTTAATGGGCATAAACAGTACTACACATTCAATCATCATGCAGTGGGTTATAACAACTAATTTCTCTATCAATCTGAATGGATTTCCAGAAGGTTTTTCAAAAGTTAAAGAGGGGCAAGATAGGAATGTCCAACTTTGGACATCATCTGTTCACAGAGGTTATCTATTCTCATGCATCAACATAAAGAACAATGGTTGTATCAAGGATACAAACTCAATAGATGGTCACCCAAAATTAGGCATCTAATGTTCTCAAACGACTTATTTTTCTTTGGTGAATACTCCACAATATAGTCTGAATAAAATACTATAGGTTTATGCAAGATTTTCTGGTCAGTTAATCAATAACACCAAATCTTCCATCTATATTCAACAAGGGAATAACAAACATAAGAAAACAAAGTATAATTGAGGATTTAAGTATTAGATAAATGGAAGTCGGAGACAAGTATCCAGAGATTTATCCCCTGAATCTGACAAAAAAATTGCCAGTTATGACTTTCTGGTTGCAAGTTTAATTATAAAAAGATCTGGTTGGAGATATCACTTCATTAATCATGCAGGTAAAATTGTGTTACGCAAAGCTGCGTTATCTTCAATCCCAGTTTTCTTCGTGGGTATCTAATTGCTTCCAAAAGGGGTAACTAACCAAATAGATAATATCCCGAGAGTTTTTGGTGGGCCATTCTGTGGATGAAAAAACTTCATTTTATTAACCGGCAGAAGGCGTGGCTTCAAAAAGAAAATGGTGGTTTTGGCATTCACAATATTGAGATGTTTAAAAAATCTCTAATTTTTAAGTTGGTTGGAGATTTCTTGAAGAAGAAGATACAAAGTGGTTTAAGATGCTAGAAGCAAAATACCTTAGGGACAACACATATTGGGATGCAAGTCCTAACGCTAAAAACTCTACAGTATGGAATAACATGCTTGAAGTCCATTCAATTCTGAAGAATAATTTCTTTTGGAAAGTTTCAAATGGTCTCAAGGTGAGAATGTGTGATGATCCGTGGCTACCAAACAAGATGGAAAATATTGTATCAACAGATACTTTTCTTCTCAAATTATTCACAAGGTTTCTGATCTCATTGATAGAGATACAAACTCGTGGAATTTGAATTTGTTACAAGAAATGTTTCCCCCTAATATTTTCCAGGAAATATCATCCATTTTCAACAATATTGAGGAAGAAGATATTCTCACATGGTCTTACACTACATCAGGTAAGTTTTCTACTAAATCCCGTTATCAACTATTAGCAAAAGATATTTCCAGTTTCTTATGCATATAGTCGGTTTCCTTTGATAAACTTATGGTCTTATGAAGTTTTTTGAAAAACTTCTGGTCTTATGAAAACAGTGTTCCGAAAATCCGCATTTTCATTTGGAAAATCTTAAATAATGTGTTGTTGTTAAGATGAATCTTCACTGCTGCATCTACAATTGTGAAACTTCCTGCACTTGTTGTAAAGAAAATGATGAAACCATTTCCATTTTCTATCTGCCTGTCCTATGTCTCATCTGGTTTATAATGAAGCTTTGGTGGGGTTTGAGCATAATCGATTTAATGAATGCCCAAATGAAGTTCTACATTATTGAATGAAGGAGAACTCAGGGTATAAGGTTGAATACAAGATTTGCCTTATGTGAAGTCTGTGGAAAATGAGGAATGACATCATTTTTTCTTCGAGTCTGATGTTGCAAAATACTGCTCCTGACTTTAGTCTCTGCACCAATATTCAGTCAGAGTTTGGGATGGAGACGAATAAAATTCAACCCTGCAATTGGACTCCCCTTGAAGATTCTTATGTCAAAATCAGTATAAACACGACTTTTGTTCCTAATAAGGGTGACACTGGGGCCATTGCTACAATATGGGATTATTTTCGGGTCGTGAAACAATCACTTTTGATGCTACATCACCACTCCTGGATGAATCATTTGCTTGAGGACTAGGCGTCCAAATGGCTAGAAAATTATCTTTCAGCAAAGCAATTATAGAAGGTGATACGAAAAATGTCACAATTGCAATGTTAGGGGAGTCAAGAAATATCTCTTGGGGTATTCATTCAGTGATTCTGAAGATCCGCAAAGAGACTACCTCTTTTATAGACATGAAATTTTAATATGTACCACGAAGTATAAATTATCTGGCACATCAATTATGCCAATTTGCAATGCACAATAATTTAACTTACAGGTGGAATACTACTTCTCCGCCGGGATGTGTTTCCTCGAACCTCAATTTTAGTGAGTATATCTCGAACCTCAATTTTAGTGAGTGTATAGTTTAATAAATCCGGGTTGTTAAGCCCGTCTTTCCTTAAATAACACCACGTCCACGCCCCGTCTTTAACTGTATGTAGCCGAAAATATTTTTTTTTTTTAAGGAATCAGGGGCTACTGCCCCAAAATTTTATTTCAAATATCTCATTTAATTGAGGTTAGAAGGGTTACAATGGCCAACTGGAAGCCATGAGTACATGCAATAACATCAAAGAGATACAACATACCAATTGAAATACATGAAAAAATACTAAAATACAAAAGCATCATATACATGTACTTCGTTGAGGAATTCGATTTAGAGATGGCCTGATAATTTTGAATCCACCATTTGAAAATCTCTTCAATATTCTTCTTAATTGAGAAATTATTGTCTTCAATAAGACTAGATGCTCTTAAAGAGGAGTAATTAGCACAATTGATTAAAATCGCGATCAAATCTTGTCGCCAAGGATCCACATGTAGATCTTCGTCAAGTCGATGTAGATCTCCCTTAGATATGTGTTGAAAATGATTATGAGAATCGTTGTAAACGCCTAAAAGGCTGTATGACATTGCAATATATAATAGAAAATCTAATTGTCTAAAACAAACAATCATATATAAAACTAAAATAAGATATAAAAAGAACATAATAATCACCTAAACTGAGATTACAATTTTATTGATAGTAATTATATACTAGATATATATTTGCTAAGATTCTCTAAATCTACCCGATTGAACCGAGTAAATCTAAATTAGAAAGATGGAGATGATGAAGATAAAAGTTCCTGGATAATCCTTGGGAAAATACGGTTATTTTTGGGAAGGGAGAGAGAGAAAGTTCCTCAATCTGTAGCCGAAAATAGTTGCACCCTTGCAAACGTTTCCTAGTCGAATGTAAATCTAACCAGAAAAAGAAGAAACCCCTCAATTTAGCTCCAGCACCAATTCTAGGAAATCTCAGGAGAGTGAGAACTGAGAACAAACAAAAACCTTCGCATCCTCTTTTTTCTTCTTCTCTTGTCTCTCTCGTTCAAAACCCTAACCCTAATTCTCAATCTCGATGTCAGGACAAACTCAGTTTAGGTATACGCAAACACCATCAAAAGTACTTCACCTTCGTAATTTACCATGGGAATGTATAGATGAAGAATTGGTCGAACTATGCAAACCTTTTGGCAAGATCGTCAATACTAAATGCAACGTTGGTGCTAATCGTAATCAAGCCTTTGTTGAATTTGTAAGTTTTTTTTCTTTCAATTATTAGGGTTTCAGTTTAGGGAAATCCAGAAATTCTCAATGGGAATTCGTTGGAGAATTCACAATTGTGAAGTTCTAATTCTTTATGTGTGTTTTGTAGGTGGACTTAAATCAAGCAATCTCAATGGTATCATATTATGCGTCATCGTCAGACCCGGCACAAGTTCGTGGTAAAACTGTTTATATTCAGTATTCAAATAGGCAGGAAATTGTGAACAATAAGAGTTCTGGAGATATTGCTGGAAATGTGTTGCTTGTGACAATTGAAGGTGTCGAAGCTGGTGATGTCAGCATAGATGTTATTCACTTGGTAAGCTTTAAATTTCAAGAATAATCACTTTGTGCATTTTACAATTACACATCTGTCATGGTGATGGATATTTAGATGGTAAAAATAGAAAAATGTGGATGTAGAGTTTTTTGTATAATGCCTTTGCGAAAGAGAGGTGATTTGGAACTTCTACTTGCTTCTATCAAAATCAGCAGGTCCATGTTAGCTTGGAGAATTCTTCGTTGTCAGCGTACTACCTCATGGGAGAAATATCATGTTTGTTTTGTCCATCTCCTCTGAATGTTCTTTTATGTAGCATTTTATTCCTGCATTATAATTTGTTAGCCTCGTTTTTCTGATGCATTTCCTCTCTCATTATTTACTGTTTGAGTGCCTTAATTTGCTCTTGTTGATTCTTGATTCAGGAATCAATGTTTCACAGGCTATAGAAGTAAAACCCTTATTCCGTCATATTAATTTTTTGTTGCTGTTTCTTATCTCTGGTGTTATAAATTTATTTCTCTAGGATGGGTTTCAGGCTTTCACATCATTTTAATGGTTACTAAAATTCAGGCATTTGTTTTGTTGGAGACAGTTTGAATATATGGTCTTGTGCACCGTATTCCCTTTTTAAGTCTTTTCCAAAGCTTGTTATCACAGGTGTCCCCTAGCACTTGAGATCTGTTTGTGTTCCTCTTACAATCAGTTTATTACATGATCGCTAAAGCATTACCTCTTTGGTTCAGGTCTTTTCTGCTTTTGGGTATGTGCAAAAAATTGCCACATTCGAGAAGGCTGCAGGTTTTCAGGTCATATACCTAAACTCTTTGGGTTTTAAGTTTATTCTATCTTTTGACCATTGCGATGTACGATCTTAACGTGGACTAGATATAATTGCAGGCGTTAATTCAATTCACTGATGCTGTCACTGCATCTTCAGCCAGAGATGCACTTGATGGAAGAAGTATACCCAAGTAAGAAGTTTCTTTGATCATTCTATGGAGGCGGAATACTCATGTTGTCATATCTGTGAAACTTGTTATTGATTGCCATATTGTAAATTTTATCAGGTACTTGCTTCCGGAACATGTTGATTCATGCAACTTGCGCATCTCGTATTCTGCACATACTGATTTAAATATTAAGTTCCAATCTCATCGGAGCAGGTATACCAATCTAGTCGAGTTGTCTCAGAGATCAAATAATTTTGTTTTTGACATGTTCCTTGTTAAGTTGGAAATATGGCATGATTTATCTGTGGGTAATCTTTGTTGATCTTGTAGGGACTACACAAATCCCTACCTTCCTGTGAATCCTTCTGCAATTGAGGGCACCATGCAGGTATGGTTTTCTTTTATATTTTTGTAATAATTCTACCGCATATGGTCTTTTTATGCTTTCACTAACATAAAGTTATATTCAGCCCGTGGTAGGTCCTGATGGAAAGAGAAAAGAACCTGAAAGTAACGTACTTCTCGCTTCAATTGAGAATCTGCAATATGCTGTCACTGTTGATGTTCTTCACACGGTATAACTTTCAGCATATTTTCTTTCACAAAACTCTTGATTAGATCTTAATTTACATGAAAGTAAGATTTGAATGTATATCTCAGGTATTCTCAGCGTTCGGAACGGTTCAAAAAATTGCTATATTTGATAAAAATGGTGGAATGCAAGCACTAGTCCAGTACCCAGGTAGACCCTATGCAATTTTTAACCGCTCGAAGCTTACTTTCATTACTAGTTTCTTAAAAAGAGTTTGGGATCTTATTGTAGCAAATATGCCATGTTTATCTCAACTCATTCTTTTTTTTCCAAAGTTAAGATTTTTAGCTTGTGGCTTATTCTGTTAAAACTTGTCAATTCTGACCAGATGTCACAACTGCTGCTGCTGCTAAAGAAGCTTTGGAAGGGCATTGCATCTATGATGGTGGCTACTGTAAGCTTCATCTGTCATACTCTCGTCATACTGATCTCAATGTAAAGGTATTAATAAAAGTTTTTGAGTTAAATAAAACCAACCAAAAGGAATAAAAAAACAAAAGTTATAAACGGCTTTAACAGAAACCAAAAGTTCCATTGTTGGTTGGAAGTGAAAAACAAAATTTTCTAAATCAATGTATGTTTCTTGACACTCTCTTATATTTATTATTGGCTGTATATCACTGAGGATAAATAACCCTTTCTTAAACTTGACTTGTCCTTCTCTATATTGTAGGCGCATAATGACCGAAGTCGAGACTTCACACTTCCGGAGTCAGCTTTTCTCCCGATGCAGCAAGTGTCTGCGGCTCCGACTTCCTCGACCAGTTGGCAAAATCCTCAGTCTGCTTACCCCGGCACACAACACCATGATGGACACACTTACAGCTCACCTCCAACGACATTTCCTGGTCATCCGGCCTACTCCACTGCGGGATCTTCATCATATTTGCCTCCAGGTCATCAAGGCTCTTCTGGTATGGCTTCACAGGGAATGCCTTCATACAGTCACCAGCCAAATGTCAGACCTCCTGGTAGTGCTTCATACGCTGGTCAACCACCTTATTATGGTCGGTAAGCTACACAGTGTGGCTGAGCCAGCATGTGCCAAGCTGTCCCATGGGGAAAACCTTAACTCTGTATGCATCTGTGCATGGAATTTTTTGTAGCTAAGCTTGTTCTCTTATAAACTTCTGCAACCCTTTCAAGGATTTATGCACAAAAATCGCAACCCTGTAGGCTACGTGTGTGTGTGTTGGCTCTAATAGTTGCTTATTTGTTGCCCTTCAACTCTATTTCTTACTATGTAATTCCGTTTTGAATCATTTGATGTTCAATAGTATTAAGTTCATGAAAATATCTAATGTCATGTTACAGAAACTCTGTTAATCAATATTTTCTTTCCCATTATCGTTTATTCTCAGCATATTTCTCCACCTCAACTGAAATATAAACATTCTGCTTCCGCAACTCCTGAACCAGCCATTTGTAAGACATCGATTGGATAATTAGATTCCAAGGTGGAAGATTTCTCCAGCCAAATAATCTGCCAGCATAGCACAAATATGGAGCCTACAAGATATTCTTAACCAACAGAAACAAAGACTTGGATTTGTGGATATGTCAACCAGATAAGTGAAGATAAGGGATTACAGACTCTGATTGGCCAGTTTAATCAACAATAACATCTCATCCATCCGTTTTTCACAACACCTAATCAGACCATCAGAATACAATAACAAATTCTAACCACAAGAAGGTCCCTGAAATGAAATACAAAAAGGAAACACAAACACATACAATCACAACAACAACTAGTATACTCACCACTACTACTGCAATACCCTTGGCGAAGATCCATTTCAGTTTTTGGAATCCAAATCAGGGAGATGTCTACCGTCACAACACAAGCATCACTTGCCGTCTTCCGGCCATGCGCATCAAAGTCACGGTTCCTCAGTGGCTCCTCCGGCAAACTCACAAGGGAAGTCTCTGTTAAAACCGTAACTTCAACATCGTCAAAGTCCTTCAAAATTGAAGCTAAGAAGGGTCAGTGGTTGCCTGGTTTGGCATCGCCCGGATACCTTACTGGCAGGTACATAACCATGAATTTATCAACCGTGTACTTTTGAGTTAAACGATTATGCATGAATACAGTGGTTTGGTACTGAATAATAATTTTTTTGTTATTGTAGTCTTCCCGGTGACAACGGATTCGATCCTCTTGGACTTGCTGAGGACCCCGAGAACTTGAAATGGTTCGTTCAAGCTGAGCTCGTCAATGGACGATGGGCTATGTTGGGTGTTGCAGGAATGTTGTTACCAGAGCTCTTCACAAAGATTGGGATCATTAACGTTCCAGAATGGTATGATGCCGGGAAAGCTGAGTACTTCGCTTCAAACTCGACTCTCTTTGTGATTGAATTCATCTTGTTCCACTACGTAGAAATCAGAAGGTGGCAAGATATTAAGAACCCAGGAAGCGTTAACCAAGATCCCATCTTTAAGAGCTACAGTTTGCCTAAAGGTGAGGTTGGATATCCCGGTGGTATCTTTAACCCACTCAACTTCTCAGCTACCGAAGAGGCCAAGGAGAAAGAAGTCGCCAACGGTAATAAGATTCACTACCATTTTTGAACACTAATTCAAGAAAAAAAGAACATGGACAAATTTTGATAGATTGGCTTAGGTCATACTAACAAGTGTTTTTTTTATTGTTGGTTTTGCAGGAAGATTGGCAATGTTGGCATTCTTGGGATTTGTTGTACAGCACAATGTGACTGGGAAAGGACCTTTAGATAACCTAGGGCAACACCTTGCTGACCCATGGCACAACACCATCATTCAGCTATTCAAGTGAGCACGTAATTCGTCGAAAAATGGGGATGATTTTATGTCTGCCTTTGTAACAATTATATTCAGTAGTTTGGGTTTTGTATGAAATGAGCTTCAATGTAGAAAAGTGAAAAGCAAAAGACCTCCAATCAATGTACAGGGGAACTAAGATGTTATTTTTTCTTATCTTATTAGTTCAATCTATTTTTACTATCTATTTTGCTGTTTGGTATTTGGCACTTGATCAAGATCTTGCGAGCATAATCGATCCCCAGTTATAGAATTCATGGGAAACCAAATAGATTGTTATATGCTCGCCGAGGTATATAGTAGGCCTGCACATCGGCCGATCGGCCCGGTTTTTGGCGAAAACCGTCCACCGAGCCGGCCATATGTCGGTACTGGAATTTGAAACTAGGAATTACTGGTTAATCCATTTCTAGGGAACCTGTTTACTATGTAGTCCACCTATAAAAATATTTTAACCGCTGGTCCAAATTCATGATTTTGGACTAAAAATATTATCAGGAGGTCCAATATCTTAATGATTTGATCTTGCCGCACGTGTATATTTTTTCGAAATGGCCAAATTAGCCCGCACTCAACCTTGCATCACTTTATTCAGACATGACCTGTAATATATGTAATTTTCATTTTAATCATTTATATAAAACTAGAAACCAGAAATTCTAATACACAGCTTTCAGAAAAATGAATATCAAAGTAATAAACACTGTTTCACAGATGAATGTAAGCAATAGTTTCTCAATTCCAATCTCCAGATATATATACAAGGAAACAGTAAATAACAAATTGAGACCAACCAGCAAATCTCAGTTCCAAGAAACTAATATAGAAGAAAGAAAAACACTGAATATAAAAAGGATTTCAACTGTCCATGAATGCATCCATTCAGATCGTAATAGAGCTCTTCTCAACTAGTTATTCTCAGCACCCATGTCATTTTAAGTTAGAGTGGGAGATTTCAGATTTTGCTTCAGGGTCAGCAATGGAGTAGCACCCCAGTAGCAGAACCTACTACTTTATTTGCCCCATTATCTTTTAATTTCAGTTTCTTAAGCTCCTCATCAACAGCCTCACCTAGCCAATACTACCCAGAATACCGCAAATTCCCCTTCATCTACGGTGCCTGCATATATCATTTGTGTTGATTATGATTTTGACGAGGCTATAAAAGTAATACAGAAAGAATAAAATGCTAACATTGTGTTAAAACATATGACGATAACGAGTTGCCTTCATGAAAATTCTGGCTTTGTAAAGTCATTTTTTCTTCTTCTATGAATACTCGAAGTTGGATATGTGAAGTCATTTTTTATCAGAAACCAAAGTAACAATAACACGTTGATATGCACCTAGTATCTGTGTAATTTGTATCCATCAGTACATGAAGATATGTACTGATAAATATGTACTGTCAACATTACATATGTAATCTAGTACCCAACAATACATATGATCAGTAGGATGCGTATGATTTAATTTGCAGTTGAGTTAGCGAAAACAAATACGTACTGGCAGTTGACACTATCAAAAACTATCCGGTTATTCACAGTAGAACCAAATATGTACTGCAATTTTTACCAGTACATATGGATTTTTCTCTCATATCACATGCATAATCAACAAGGGTATTTTATAAGAAAACAAAGTAACAAGAATACATCAACAAATACATGGTGATATGTACTGATGAATATGTACTTCAAAAGTATATGTTCGACAACACTACATATTGATATGTGCTAACGCTTATTCATTTCAACTCATACACTAACCATGTTCATGTTCTTTTCCACAACAAGATAACAGGTCATATTGGTATTTGATAGGCACATTTTTGTGTCTTATATAATCTCAATTGTATATATTATTAGTGCTCGATTTTATATTTATTATGGCTTTTTATGTCCCTGTAGGTATTTTTGGAGAAATAAGCTTTTGCGGCGAAATTGGCTAAAAAGTGGCTTTTGCGCTCGTGGGAGAAAATTACTATACGGACTCTCACTTTGGATAAGGGGTAACCTAATTACTAAGGGGTGACCCATTTCCAGGCATCTGCTAAAGGGAGACCGGAACTGGATAGGGGGAGGTCATCTTAAAAATTCAAAACAGAAATTGGCGGGAAAAAAGACAGCAGTTTTTGAGCAGAGATTTGAGCGACTTAGGAGGAGATTCAATGGGCATATTTGGTACCTACGGACTCTAGAAGACATTACAAGCCCAGTACAATCAATTGGACCCGGAAAATTGGGCTGGAATACCCGTGAGAAGCAAAGAAAGGGAAAACAGAGTACGTGTTCTCTGTTGGGGTTTTAGAATATTTTTGAGAGATTTCTGGAGGACTTTGACGCTGGATTAACATGTACATGGTCCTATTCAAGATTATGGAAGAGTTTGGTAGCTATTTTATAGCCAACAACACGTGAAAAAGCTCAACAGAAGCGATTATCGTTTCAACTGCATGAGAAGAAGAAAAAGAATAATCGCATATTTAGTCGAGATTTTATGGATCTTTTGGGCTATATAAGTGTTGGTTTACATCAAAGAAAAGTTTAGAAAGTTTTAGAAACCTTTAGGAGAGAGTTTAGAGTCCAGGAGAGCCGAGGAGAAGCGATTACAGAGAAGACAGTGCTGCTGCTGCTGCCATTGAAGAGCTTCAAGAACACGAAGAACAGACTCGCAGAGTCAGTCTTTCTTTAACAGTCTTAAACAACAGTATCCGTGTTCTTCATTATAGCAGTACCGAAGTGTCGTTCTTCAACAGTGCAAACAGCGAACTCGCTGTGTCGTTTTTATACAACACTTGTGTTGTATCGATTATTTTCAGCACTTACCCTTTTGTAACAGTGACGCTGTAACACTATTACAGCGTTACAAACTTCAATTATCAATTATTTTCATCAATAAAAACATTTATTTAGCCATGAATACATCTTGTGAGTGTGTTTTCGGGATGAGGAGCTAAACCCATTAGCCAAGGCGACGGAGGAAGCCATTGTTCCACATTAATTGGTATAATTCTAATTTTACTATTTATTTGCAATATTATTATTGGATTATTTGCATGGAATTGGAATTGAAATAATAGTTTTTATTGAATAGTTGTGAACTAATTTGATGAAGCATGCTGGGTTTTAAAAACTTTTGATGTTTTATACTCTTTGATTACAACTATTACTTCAAAAATATATTTGAGACAAATATTAGAATTATTTTTAAAGATAGAATTGCATGAATATTATTTAGAGTTTACTATTTATTTGGTCAATGGTGGAATCCTAGTCTTGGTATTTTTCTCTAAAGCTTTGAATTATTTATTTGCTTGTTTAATTTAAATTTGAAAATTGTTTCCTTCACAAGTCTGAAAAGACCCTTTTTACCACTACAACTACAATCACTTTTGAAATACCATCAAATTTTTGGCGCCGCCGACGCGGACCTGTGTTTAGTTAGCATTTTTTTAGATTTTTTTTTTATTTATTTGTTCTTCTTTACGTTTCTGTTTTTTTGTCTTTTTCTTTCAGATTCTTGAAGTTGGAGCGAAAGAAATTTTTGCCAAAGTTTTTGGTGGACATTTAAAGACTTGGAGTAAAAGGCAAAGCAAAAGGAGCAAAAGAAGATGAATTTTATTTATTTTTTTGATAAAAAGAGAGAAAAAAAAAGAGAGAGATTTTTATTTTTGTAATTTTTTTTTAGACTTTCTTTTCTTTTGTATTTTTTTTTTATGGACTTTGGACATTAAATTTGGGACATTAATTTTTTTTTTACCCTACGGAAGGGTACCCTTAAATATAAACTGTGTGCAGGGAAGGACGGTGATTACAATATCACCTCGGCCCCTCGGGTTCGCACACGACATAGGAGTCGTGGCCCGAGTCGACTTCAACGGTTCATCCCCCGTCTGGTACGGGAGGTAAGTCCAATAGAAACACTCGCGAATCTCCTGCAAGCGGGTTACTGTATTCCTTAAGGTGATAATTGTTTGAGGACGAACCAGACTGTTTTTATATTCCTAGTAAAGGGCAAGGCCTGGCCTAAACAAGATAAGGGTTCGGATTTCATCACCGCTCCCTTCTTGTCCGCCTTAGGAAAACGAAACCTAAAGCGAACCTAAGCCTAAAATTTGGACTAGAAAGAAACCTATAGGGTATCGAGCTTAACAGGACAATCATTCGAAAAATATTGGTTACTCTTTTAAGCACACCTCGAAGTTCTTGACGGTTTCTGCGAGTTGAATGCGTGACTGCGCCGCATTGGATCGGTGAGGTTTTGGGTATCAAAGCTCCACTGAGCTTCCCTCGCCTCGATTCAACTTGCTTTAACTCGGATTGATTCCAGAGGGGTTTGCTTAAATTGTAACGAATTCCCTTTCGAAGGATTAGAAGCTGGTCTAGAAACAATCTAAGTGGAGCCATCATGCTTGTTGTTTGCTAGAAATGTTTAGGTTTGCTGTGGTAAAGTCGAGTCAGCCTGCTGTGTGATTGCTAGAACCTTCCTGTTAGGATTTTTATTTCTTTTTGAATTCTTTTTAGTGTATGCCCGATTTTGTTAATAGGGCTTGGAAAAGAGATACTCTAGGTCGATTGATTAGCGAAAAACCTAGTAGTTCTTCTGATTTAAGCAGGGAGCTCGAAGACTCTTCTTTTGAGAGCCCTGTTTTTGGAAACTTCAGTTTTGAGAACCTATCTCTTCGTGAGGAAAGTACCCCTAGTACTTCTGTTGTGTAAGCGATGGCAACTTTGAAAGATTACATGTTCCCAACTAGGACCAACCGAGCTTCATGCATTAGATTGCCAGCCACTATGGCTAATTTTGAGATAAAACCTAGTATTCTTCAGATGATCCCTATATTCTTAGGAAAAGATGATGAGAACCCTTATTTCCATATTAAGGACTTTGAGGAAATCTGTGGGACAATTAGAATAAAAGACCTTACTGATGAAGTCTTGAAACTTAAGATGTTTCCCTTTTCCTTAAGAGATAAATCCAAGACCTGGATGAACAACCTACCATCTGAATCCATTGAAACATGGCAGGAACTTATTGCTGCTTTCTATATGAAATTCTACCCTAAGCATAAAACTGCAGCTGTTAGGCAGAAAATTAGTGCTAGTGTGCAACAAGAGGGGGAGTCTCTTTATAGGTTTTTAGAGCGATTCAATGATCTCCTATCTCAGTGTCCTCACCATGGATTTGATAATATGAAACTCGTATAGATTATTTATGATGGTTTAGACTATTCGACCAAAGCCATGGTTGAGTCTATGTGCGCTGATGAGTTCACTAGTAAAAATGATGATGATGCTTTTACCTTCTTAGGAGCTATCGCTGAAAAATCCCAACAGTGGAAATCTTGTATTGAACCCCTTAAAAGACTCTTGGTCAATAGAAGTAGCACCAATATGGTAGATACGAGTTTTGCGTCAGATGCTAAGTTTGCTGCTTTGTCCAGAAGGTTAGAAGCTTTGGAAATGGGCCAGTCTAAAAATAGGTCCCTTGTTGAACCTAATAGAGCCTCTCAAGTATCTAGTTGTGGAATAGAGCCCGATAACTCATTTTGGGAAGGTCAGGTTAGTGAAGAACAAGCCCATGCTGTCTATAACAATGCTAGGTTTGAAAACCGTCAGAAGTTTGACCCCTACTCAGACCTACAACCCTGGTTGGAGAAACCATCCTAATTTCTCTTGGTCTAAGGGCCAGAATCAAGGCCAGTCTAGTAATTCTCAGCCTCCCCCAGGTTTTGGTTATACTAAGAACTCTTCAGGTCAGACCCAGAACCCATCTGAGAATAGAATAGCTAGCTTAGAGGAAACCCTTAGTATATTAAGGAAGAGCCAGGAGATGCTATCACAAAGCCAGGAAATGTTAGTAAAAAGCCAGGGTAATTTTCAAGAGGAAACCAAACAGAATTTTAAGAATAGTGCCCAGTCTTTTGCTAAATTAGAGCTTCAAGTCGGCCAAATAGCTAAGTTTATCAATGAGAGAGAAGAAGGAAGGTTCCCTAGTCATACTGATCCTAACCCTAAGGAGAGAAATCGTACAATCATGTGAATGCTGTCACAACCCTAGGAGTGGAAAGAAAGTTGACAACAAGGTTGCCATGCCTGATAGTGAACATGCTGTAGTTCACCCTGCTGAGCCAGAAAATGAGGAGACTGATAGAGTCTCCAAAGAGACCAATGAGGGTCCTGTTGAGCCCGGCTTTGTTCCCAGAGCCCCTTCCCAGCTGCTAGTTCCGACTAAGAGGGAGTCCAACTTTAATGATATATTGGAGGTTTTTAAGCAGGTTAATATCAACCTTCCATTATTAGATGCAATTAGGCAGATTCCCTCTTATGCCAAGTTCCTTAAGGACTTGTGTACGCGAAAGCGTAAGCTCAGTGTCCAGAAGAAAGCCTTCATAGCTAGTCATGTGAGTTCTATTATTCAGAATACCACTACTCCTAAGTATAAAGACCCAGGGTCCCCTACCATTGCTTGTACAATAGGTAAGTACCGTGTTGAGAAAGCTTTGCTTGACTTAGGAGCCAGTGTGAATTTACTTCCATATCATGTGTACCTTAAGCTAGGACTTGGTGAGATGAAACCTACCAGATGACACTTCAGTTAGCTGATAGGTCCGTTAAAATTCCTCGTGGTGTGATCGAGGATGTTCTCATAGAGGTTGACAAGTTTATTTATCCAGTGGATTTTGTTATCCTAGATACCCAACCTGTCCCTGACCCAGAGAACCAAATACCAGTGATTTTAGGTCGCCCGTTTTTAGCTACATCCAATGCGATCATTAACTGTCGAAATGGTATTATGAATTTGTCTTTTGGTAATATGACTATTGAGCTGAACATTTTTAATATTAGTAAGCTACCCTCTGAACTAGATGACTCGAATATAGAAGAGGTGAACATGATAGGAACATTAGTCGAGGAGTCATTACCAAACACTTTGTTAGAAGATCCATTAGAAAATGCCTAGCTCACTTTGGGATTGATTTTGATGATAATAATGTATTAATGAGGTGAATGCTTTGTTAGATTCAACCCCTTTGTTAGATACTAGTAATGGATGGAAACCTAAGTTCGAACCACTACCAGTTTCTAAGTCTACCCTAGTTCCTTCTTTAGAAGAGCCTCCTAAGTTGGACCTAAAACCATTGCCAGATACCCTGAAGTATGTGTTTTTAGGCCCGTCTGAGACTTTACCTGTGATTGTTTCTTCCGACTTGGATAGAGATCAGGAAAGTAGGCTAGTAACCGTCCTTCAAAACAACAAGGAAGCTTTAGGGTGGACCATAGCAGACATTAAGGGTATAAGTCCTACTGTTTGTATGCATCAGATCTATTTAGAGGAAGACACCAAACCTTCTAGGGAGATGCAACGTCGACTAAACCCCAATATGAAAGAAGTAGTTCGAACTGAGGTTCTTAAGCTATTAGATGCAGGCATTATCTACCCTATTTCAGACAGTAAGTGGGTCAGCCCCGTTCAGGTTGTTCCCAAGAAATCTGGTATTACTGTAGTCCAGAATGATAACAATGAGTTAATCCCGACCCGAGTGACCACGGGTTGGCGTGTTTGTATTGACTATAGGAAATTGAACAAGGTCACTAGGAAGGACCACTTTCCCCTTCCCTTCATCGACCAGATGCTAGAGAGATTAGCTGGACATAGTCACTACTGCTTTTAGATGGCTACTCTGGATATAATCAGATCGTTATTGCCCCAGAAGACCAGGAGAAAACCACTTTTACCTGTCCCTTTGGTACCTTTGCGTATAGACGCATGCCTTTCGGGCTATGTAATGCCCCTGCGACTTTTCAGCGTTGCATGATGAGCATATTTTCTGACATGGTAGAACGGTTTTGAGGTCTTTATGGATGATTTTTCAGTGTTTGGTTCGTCTTTCGATGAGTGCTTGCATCATTTGTCATTAGTTTTGACTAGGTGTAAGGAAAAGAATTTAGTGCTTAATTGGGAGAAATGTCACTTTATGGTTCGTTCAGGAATTGTTCTAGGGCATATTGTATCTTCAAAGGGTATAGAGGTGGATAGAGCCAAAGTTGACCTTATTAAAACTTTACCGGTCCCAAAAACCGTAAGAGATATTAGGTCATTCTTAGGGCATGCTGGTTTTTATCGTCGTTTCATTAAGGATTTTAGCTTGATGTCTAGACCTCTTTGCAATTTGCTTGCAAAAGATGTTAAGTTTGTCTTTGATGATGCTTGTTTAGAGGCTTTTGAGAAGCTTAAGTCATTACTCACTACCGCCCCCATAGTCCAGGCACCCAACTGGAACCTACCCTTTGAGATCATGTGTGATGCTTCAGATTATGCTATTGGTGTTGTGCTAGGTCAGCGAGAAAATAAGTTACTTCATGTGATTTACTATGCTAGCAAAACTCTGAATGATGCCCAGTTGAACTATACCACTACCGAGAAGGAACTATTAGCCATTGTGTTTGCCTTAGACAAGTTTAGACCCTATCTCTTAGGTTCTAAGATCATCATATAACTGATCATGCTGCTTTAAAATATCTTTTGTCTAAGAAGGATACTAAACCTAGATTGATTAGGTGGATTCTGTTGTTGCAAGAGTTTTCTCCAGACATTAGAGACAAAAAGGGTGCCGAAAATGTTGTAGCAGATCACTTGTCTAGGCTAGTTGTTAGTTCCCCAGATGATTCCCTTCCTATAAGGGATAGCTTTCCTGATGAACAATTGTTCTTTGTTACCCAATTACCTTGGTATGCGAATATAGTGAACTATCTTGTTACTGGTCGAATGCCCCAACATTGGGGTAAACAAGATCGTTCTAGATTTTTAGCTGAGGTTAAGCACTTCTTTTGGGATGATCCTTATTTGTTTAAGTATTGTCCAGACCAGATTATTAGGAGATGTATACCTGAGAGTGACCAGTCCAGTATTATTTCCTTTTGTCATGATCATGCTTGTGGGGGTCACTTTAGTGCTAAGAAAACTGCTGCTAAGATATTGCAGTGTGGATTCTATTGGCCTTCGTTGTTTAAAGACTCCCACAGTTACTGCGTTACTTGTGAACGATGCCAGAAATTAGGAACCATTTCCCGTAGGAACATGATGCCCTTGAACCCTATTTTAATTGTTGAGGTCTTTGATGTGTGGGGTATTGACTTTATGGGTCCGTTTCCTAATTCTTTTGGTAACCTATACATCCTTGTCGCCGTAGACTATGTCTCTAAGTGGATTGAGGCGGTTGCGTGTAAAACCAATGACCATAGGGTTGTGATTGAGTTCTTGAAAAATAATATACTTACACGTTTTGGTACACCGCGAGCTATAATTAGTGATGGAGGGTCGCACTTTTGTAATGGGACTTTTAGGCTTCTGATGAAGAAATATGGTATTACACATAAGGTAGCTACCCCGTATCATCCACAGACTAGTGGTCAGGTAGAGGTTTCCAATAGGGAGATAAAACGTATATTAGAGAAAACAGTTAATCCTAATCGGAAAGACTGGTCGTCTAGGCTTACTGATGCCTTATGGGCTTACCGTACTGCGTTTAAGACCCCCATTGGAATGTCGCCTTATCGGCTTGTTTATGGCAAGGCATGTCACTTACCTGTTGAGTTAGAACACAGAGCTTATTGGGCTGTTAAGCAGCTAAATTTTTCACTTGACAAGGCAGGAGCCCATAGGAAACTCCAGCTCAATGAGTTGGACGAGATTCGTATAGATGCTTACGATAGTGCGAAGGAGTATAAGAACAAAATGAAACTTGTGCATGATAGAAACATATTACGGAAGTCATTTTCTCCAGGTCAAAAAGTTCTTCTGTATGACACTCGTTTGCATCTATTCCCCGGGAAACTGCGCTCTCGGTGGACCGGTCCTTTTGTGGTCCGTACTGTTTTTCCTCATGGAGCTGTTGAGATCGAGACACTGGATGGTAGTAGTTCTTCAAAGGTTAACGGTCAGCGATTGAAGCCCTTTTTAGAGCCTTTTCCTACAGGTGATGTTGAGGAGGTCCCTCTGGAGGACCCTGTTTACCCTTGATTGACCATCGAGGCGATTTGTATGTTGTATAATTTTTGTATTCAGTTTTTGGTTTCACTTCACTCAGGTACTATCTTTCCGAACTCTCTCTTTACTATTTCCTCATGTTACTTATATTTTTGGTACTGTTCTTTCATGCGAAACATTGAGGACAATGTTAGATTTAAGTTTGGGGGTGGGGAAGAAACTTTTTGTTAGCTTTTAGTTGCAATAAATAAACTCCAGAGCCTAGAAATTTATGCTATTAAGGATGCACTAACAATCTAAGTGGATGGAAGCATTTTGTTGTAGGAGTTGAGGAACCAATCTGATTAGATGGAAACATCTAAAGAGTCTATTCATAAAAGCACAGAGCTCAGGTGTTAGAAATAACATGATAGTTTCACCATATCTCGTTGAGTCCTTTTCACTTCTATTTTATTTTTTTTTAAACTATGTTTCTCTAAGTGATAGGTGGGGCCACGATTCAAGTTGTTACCAATGCTAGGGTGAATTAGAGTGATTGAGATACCATGAAAAAAAAATGAAAAAAAAAAAAAAAAAAAAAAAAAGAAAAAAAAAAAAAGAAAAAAAAAAAAAAAAAAAAAAAAAAAAAATTGAGACCAGACCATTTGACCAAAAGGAATAAATTCAATAAAGTCGACCACTGGTACCCTTGTATATGCCAGTTGTGTTGACCTAGAGTTAGGTTATCGACCACTGGTACCCTTGTATATGCCAGTGTGTTGATATTAGTCAGACTAGTATCTCAATCCATTAGGATAGGTTCATTTTGGCGGAGGCCTTCAGACAGATATGGGAAACGCCGTTCACTTAGTAAACATCAAAACCATATGTTTTTCTATATCCATCTTCTTGATCCATGTGATTAGTTTTGACTCCGAATATGATGTCCATAGTGCAACTATCTGAGTAGAGCTCTGTCACTTTATATGAATTTTAGTATGCTTGAGTGCAAACTCGTGTACCAATTGGAATTTCGCATCAGGGTACTTCTTCCTGTAGTCAATAAGTATGCCAACCAAGGAGATTCTTTAGTGCCTTCCAAGGTTCTGCGTAGATAGCTAAGGTCTGGAGTACAGGTTTTGTGGGTATATCTCTGGTAAGCCCTCCCGAGACTATAACTCGGCCACTAGGGCCACCTAGGGGTTTAAAGGCTTATTGCATACGCTAAATGCAATCGATGATGCCTGCGAAGTGAGTTAGGATTTTATTTTCTATTTGATTTGCTCGGGACTAGCAAATAATAAGTTTGGGGGTATTTGATAGGCACATTTTGTGTCTTATAATCTCAATTGTATATATTATTAGTGCTCGATTTATATTTATTATGGCTTTTTATGTCCCTGTAGGTATTTTTGGAGAAATAAGCTTTTGCGGCGAAATTGGCTAAAAAGTGGTTTTGCGCTCGTGGGAGAAAATTACTATACGGACTCTCACTTTGGATAAGGGGTAACCTAATTACTAAGGGGTGACCCATTTCCAGGCATCTGCTAAAGGGAGACCTGAACTGGATAGGGGGAGGTCATCTTCAAAATTCAAAACATAAATTGGCGGGAAAAAAAGACAGCAGTTTTTGAGCAGAGATTTGAGCGACTTAGGAGGAGATTCAATGGGCATATTTGGTACCTACGGACTCTAGAAGACATTACAAGCCCAGTACAATCAATTGGACCCGGAAAATTGGGCTGGAATACCCGTGAGAAGCAAAGAAAGGGAAAACAGAGTACGTGTTCTATGTTGGGTTTTTAGAATATTTTTGAGAGATTTCTGGAGGACTTTGACGCTGGATTAACATGTACATGGTCCTATTCAAGATTATGGAAGAGTTTGGTAGCTATTTTATAGCCAACAGCACGTGAAAAAACTCAACAGAAGCGATTATCGTTTCAACTGCATGAGAAGAAGAAAAAGAATAATCGCATATTTAGTCGAGATTTATGGATCTATTGGGATATATAAGTGTTGGTTTACATCAAAGAAAAGTTTATAAATTTTTAGAAACCTTTAGGAGAGAGTTTAGAGTCCAGGAGAACCGAGGAGAAGCGATTACAGAGAAGACAGTGCTGCTGCTGCTGCTGCCATTGAAGAGCTTCAAGAACACGAAGAACAGACTCGCAGTGTCAGTCGTTCTTTAACAGTCTTAAACAACAGTATCCGTGTTCTCCATTACAGCAGTACCGAAGTGTCGTTCTTCAACAGTGCAAACAACGAACTCGTTGTGTCGTTTTTATACAGCAATTGTGTTGTATCGATTATTTTCAGCACTTATCCTTTTGTAATAGTGACGCTGTAACACTATTACAGCGTTACAAACTTCAATTATCAATTATTTTCATCAATAAAAACACTTATTTAGCCATGAATACATCTTGTGAGTGTGTTTTCGGGATGAGGAGCTAAACCCATTAGCCAAGGCGACGGAGGAAGCCATTGTTCCACATTAATTGGTATAATTCTAATTTTACTATTTATTTGCAATATTATTATTGGATTATTTGCATGGAATTGGAATTGAAATAATAGTTTTTATTGAATAGTTGTGAATTAATTTGATGAAGCTTGCTGGGTTTTAAAAACTTTTGATGTTTTATACTCTTTGATTACAACTATTACTTCAAAAATATATTTGAGGCAAATATTATAATTATTTAGAGTTTACTATTTATTTGGTCAATGGTGGAATCCTAGTCTTGGTATTTTTCTCTAAATCTTTGAATTATTTATTTGCTTGTTTAATTTAAATTTGAAAATTGTTTCCTTCACAAGTATGAAAAGACCCTTTTTACCACTACAACTACAATCACTTTTGAAATACCATCAGTATTACCTGTTATATTGGGTTTAAACAACATGATTAGTATGTGTTTAAACAACTCATACACTAACCATGTTGCTCTTTTCCACAACAAGATAACATGCTCTTTTCAAGTTGGTATTACTGTTTTATCATAAAGTAAAATAACATGTCATATTGATATGTACTGTTTGCATCATAAAGCAAAATAACAGGTCACATTGATATGTACTGTTTGCATCAATAAGGGTTCAAACAGTACCTAACAACAGTACATACCAACATGTACTAGTTCTTATACTTCAAGAATAAATGATGTTTTACACACAAATAGATAGTTAACTATATCAATATGTACTATCAAAAACATACATAAATTAGGTTTTTTTACATGGTGCCTATTGTTATGTATCGTTGGGTTTGCCTAGTACATATTGAATCTAAGTATTGCATTAATTATTACATATCAAACACAATGAAAGGTTAAAGGAATCAGTAGTATGAAAGCACAGAGTTAAACATATCAATATGTACAGGTTCATTTGGTCAAAGACAAATTGTTAGTACCCAATCATGATAAATCAGTTTTCTCCATCAGTACATATCAATAAGCACAATCAATACATATCAATAAGCTCAAAAACAATTATATTATTTCTTTTGTAAGGTAGCATACATATTGATATGTACCTAATACATATGTACATGTTGATATGCACTGATACTTATTCAAAGCATGAATTAGGGGTTACCTAGTACATATTGACATGTACTTTTTTTAGGAAATTTTTTATGAAAGAGCGCAATACATACCAATATTTAGGAAAGCATGGAACCATTTAGTACATAAAAAAACATGAAAGCAACATGCACTACATACCTTTTTGGAGTGGGAGATTTCAGATTTTGCTTCAGGGGTCAGCAATGGAGTAGCACCCCAGTAAAAGAACCTACTACTTTATTTGCCCCATTATCTTTTAATTTCAGTTTCTTAAGCTCCTCATCAACAGCCTCACCTAGCCAATACTACCCAGAATACCGCAAATTCCCCTCCATCTAAGGTGCCTGCATATATCATTTGTGTTGATTATGATTTTAAGGAGGCTATAAAAGTAATACAGAAAGAATAAAATGCTAACATTGTGTTAAAACATATGACGATAAAGAGTTGCCTTCATGAAAATTCTGGCTTTGTAAAGTCATTTTTTCTTCTTCTATGAATACTCGAAGTTGGATATGTGAAGTCATTTTTTATCAGAAACCAAAGTAATAATAACACGTTGATATGCACCTAGTATATGTGTAATTTGTATCCATCAGTACATGAAGATATGTACTGATAAATATGTACTGTCAACATCACATATGTAATCTAGTACCCAACAATACATATGATCAGTAGGATGCGTATGATTTAATTTGCAGTTGAGTTAGCGAAAACAAATACGTACTGGCAGTTGACACTATCAAAAACTATCCGGTTATTCACAGTAGAACCAAATATGTACTGCAATTTTTACCAGTACATATGGATTTTTCTCTCATATCACATGCATAATCAACAAGGGTATTTTATAAGAAAACAAAGTAACAAGAATACATCAACAAATACATGGTGATATGTACTGATGAATATGTACTTCAAAAGTATGTGTTCGACAACACTACATATTGATATGTGCTAACGCTTATTCATTTCAACTCATACACTAACCATGTTCATGTTCTTTTCCACAACAAGATAACAGGTCATATTGGTATTACCTGTTATATTGGGTTTAAACAACATGGTTAGTATGTGTTTAAACAACTCATACACTAACCATGTTGCTCTTTTCCACAACAAGATAACATGCTCTTTTCAAGTTGGTATTACTGTTTTATCATAAAGCAAAATAACATGTCATATTGATATGTACTGTTTGCATCATAAAGCAAAATAACAGGTCATATTGATATGTACTGTTTGCATCAATAAGGGTTCAAACAGTACCTAACAACAGTACATACCAACATGTACTAGTTCTTATATTCAAGAATAAATGATGTTTTACACACAAATAGATAGTTAATTATATCAATATGTACTATCAAAAACATATATAAATTAGGTTTTTTTACATGGTGCCTATTGTTATGTATCGTTGGGTTTGCCTAGTACATATTGAATCTAAGTATTGCATTAATTATTACATATCAAATACAATGAAAGGTTAAAGGAATCAGTAGTATGAAAGCACAGAGTTAAACATATCAATATGTACAGGTTCATTTGGTCAAAGACAAATTGTTAGTACCCAATCATCATAAATCAGTTTTCTCCATCAGTACATATCAATAAGCACAATCAATACATATCAATAAGCTCAAAAACAATTATATTATTTCTTTTGCAAGGTAGCATACATATTGATATGTACCTAATACATATGTACATGTTGATATGCACTGATACTTATTCAAAGCATGAATTAGGGATTACCTAGTACATATTGACATGTACTTTTTTTAGGACATTTTTTATGAAAGAGCGCAATACATACCAATATTTAGGAAAGCATGGAACCATTTAGTACATAAAAAAACATGAAAGCAACATGCACTACATACCAATATTTTTACTGAATGAAAGCATGTAATACATAAAAAAAACACAATGTAATACATACTAATATGTATGAAATCTTTTACCTTATGTAATACATGAAAGCATAAAAGCATGTGATACATAAAAAAAAAAACATAAACTGTTGTTGGATATATTATGTATTGTTGGTGAATTAGAAGCAGGCTTTTCTTTTTGTTGTTTGAATCATCAACAATTTTTCTTCTACTTTTTGAGCGTGAAGCACTTTCTTCCACAATTACTTCCGTAATTATTTGTTTAATTTTTCGATTGGTAACCATTTTTGGTTTTGATTTTGTTTTTCGATTGGAAACTTTCAATTGAATCTCATGAAGAAGATGCCTGGTTTTGGTTTTGACGAAGATGAAACAGATCTGGTTTGTTTTTTGATTTCGTTTTTCGATTTAGGAGAAGAAGATCTTGATTTTGAATAAAGAAGATGAACTGACCTAGTTTTGATTTTTGTATTCTCTGAAGAATGAAAAACTGTAGATGAAGAAGAATGAAAACTAAAAAAGGTCGATGAAAACTAGGAGAAACTGAATAACGCGTGTTTTTTCTCTCTGCCTAATCTGTTTGTGACTCTGACACGCGTGTTATTAGGGTTAACACAGTAATTTTACTGTTTTCAAACCTTTTTGGACTAGCGATTAAATTGTTTGTTCCGCTGGACTAGGGATTAAGATGGATCGGGTTTAGTGGACTAAAGAGGAAATGCCTCAATTTGAAACCGTCACCGAGACGACCACCCCTCGGCTCGGTTTTAAACCGCTCCTAATCGGATCGGAGGGTCTCGGTTTTTCAGCCGGTTTCTGTCCAGAATAGAGAAATTTATCTCTTGATTTCATCTCCTCAATTAGTTTACTCAATTTATCTCATCAAACAAACCCAATAGAGATTCATCAATCAATTTACATCTCAATAACACACAGATTCATCTATCCAAATAGATCAATCAATTTACATCTCAATAACACACAAATTCATCAATCCAAATAGAAAACACGGTAAAATTAAATTAAAAAAAAGAACACTATTTTCTTAACAACCCTAAATCAACACAGAGAAAATCAATTTCATCTAAAGAACAGAGGTTCATCAATACAATTAGAAAAGAATGTAAGATTAAAAAATGAAGAATTTTCTAAGAACCCTAAAATTGCAGTATTCAAACAATCAATCTCTAATTTTTCCCAATCAAAAGGTAGTGGTGCTGATGATGGTGGTGTAGCAGGTGGTGGTGCACACGATGGCAGTGTAACAGGTGCTGTTGGTGTAGAAGGTGGTGGTGTAGACGCTGTTGATGTTGGGAAACATGAAGAAGAAAAAACAGTAATTGAAGAAGGAGAAGTTGGTGATTGTGGTGCTAGCCGTAATGGGGAGTGGTGGTGGATGACAGTAAAGAAGAAGAAGAAAAAAAGAGACAGTGAGTGCTGCTTAGACTAGGGTTTCTATTCTTTATATATGTATATGTGATAAAATGGAGGGCTGGGATTGAAACATACTACGAAATCACTGGCCAATATTACAGACGTTTTTTTTTGGCTCGGCTCGACCGACCTTTTGAGTGATACCGTGCGCTAAGCCGACCATCACTCGGTTTTGACTTTCAATACCGTTGCCGGCCGGAGGATATTCGGTATGTCTCGGTTCGGCACCAGTTCCGTCAGTTCCGGCACGGTTTCCCGACCCGGCTGGTTTCCTGTGCAGGCCCAATATATAGTGGTCTTGCCTGTGAGCAACAACGTACATGACACAATTAGTAACATTTGATTGCTCATTCTATTTGTACCTTCAAGATTTTGGTTATTTGAACTGTAAACCATATAAGTTCTTAGCTAATTTCCTTTCTCTCTTCAAACGGCAAGATCCAAAAATTGGATTAGGCCTATTCCTATGGGTATGGAAAAAAAATGTTGTTTGGCATACCAGGTACGAGTTGTGCCATTATGGGAAGCTACTGAGCAACATAGCTTCTAGCGGTCGATATTCTTAATATTGCCAGCGATAAAGACTTTATCGCTGGCAATATTTATAATAACGCTCGATGTTAACTCTAGCGCCAACGGCTAGTTCTTTATCGCTATAAATAGGTAATTTTCAAACTCAAAAGTTTACCCCAAAAAATTTTACACAATTTTTTTTCTCTAATTCTCTTTTTCTTAATCTAAATTTCTCTATTTCTCAATCTAATTTATTTTTTTGAAATTTTCCCAATGTCACAATTTCAAACCCAACTTGATTCGGCAACACAACTTGATTTTTCGGGAGTAGTGCTTGAAGGTGCCGTTAAGAAGATATGTGATAGTTATAAAGAAATAAGTAAGAAACAAAGAAGTCTCCTATTTTTGGATATCAACCAAGTCAAAACCGCAACTAAAAAAAGTAAAGAAAAGTTCAAGGCAAGGAAAATCAAGGCAAAACAAATTTGAAAATAAACAAAGGAAAATCCGTTCTTGAGCGCATTGATTGGAAATTTGGTGAAATGAAGAAGATTAACAAGATGAAGAACATTGTCCCAATTTTTTATTTTTAAAGTATATATTTCAAAATATTATTGTCTAGTTTTATGTTTTGTAAAAAATGACTATTTAATGATTATATCGAAGTTTAATGAATTTGAAAATTTGACGAGTAATGTTGAAAATTAAGCTTAATTCTATTCTTAATCCAATCTTACATTTTAATTAGAGATACATTTAAACAAATATTAAAACTTAATACTTAGACAATTATGAAGTTAAAACATAAGAACTTAAATTAATACTTAGACAATTTAAATACTTAAGTGGACAATCGAGAAATTAAAACATAAATATTAGACAATATTTGGGAAAATATTCTAAAATGTCGAAACAATTTTCAAATTGGAAATCTTTTTCGTAGATGCGACGATATTCCGCACGACACCTACGTCGAAGTTCCATCATAGTTGCACCGTCCGCACGACACGTTTGTTGAAATTCCATCATGGATTCACCATTCCTCAAATTTGGACCTTCTTGATGAAGTAAAGCAACAAATCTAGTAACTTCCTTATTGATTGTACTGAAGCATTGATTCAACTTTGAAACATCACGATTGTTGAGATTTATTGTTTTTCTTGAAATTTCCCAAAAATCATTTGCCATAATGTTTTGAGATGTAATGCATTTCCTAATACAATATCCTCAATAGAAGAAATATAATTCCTGCAAATACATTCATCTTCAGCAACAGTGAATTTTGGTTTCCGCCTTATTTGACTTCTCCTATTTTGATTTCTCAATCTAATTTGACTTATCCTAATTTCGTTATCCACATTGGCACGATCAACAGCTCTTCGAGTTGCGTCATCACGTTGGTTTGCTACGAACTCAGCGAACTCAGCAATGCTAATATTATCAGCCATACTCTCTGAGGAATTGGAACAGTGATGAAAAGAATTGGAGATTGAGAAATTATAAAGAGGTTTAGAAATTCTGGTGTGAGTTGAAATGAGATTGAAATTAGGTATTTATAGAGGGGAAAAATAGTAGTCGTTGGATGAAGATCTGATAAGAGATGATCAGAGATGCGAGAGGTAGCTTGAATAGCGATGTACACTCTATCTCTTGCTAGAAACTCTGTCGTGTACGCCTCTATGTTATTCCTGGGATGTAGGCATATGAGTTTGGCAGTTTGGCATACCCATAGTGGGTGCATATATGCCAAAAATCAGTGTTTGGCATATGCATAGGAATAGGCCTTAGCAATGCCACCAAATGAAATATATATTGATGGATCAGAACTTGATGAAACAACAACCATGTTTGGCTTTTGTGACTTCATCGTCTGCTCAACCTGATGCTTACAAGACAGATGATATCGTCGACTACAAAGATTGATCAATTGCGGGGAAAAAAATTAAATGCTCTTTTGCATTACTCTTTCACTTAGGCTAACTCTAATGGTATGCCAAGATTCAAGATTATCATCGGATCCACGTCACCAAAACACAATGTCTGGGCGCAATGGGGATCCGAGATTCCTAATCGATACGCCTTTTGAACCTGCGCGGCACGCCGTTTCTAATAGGGTATTGACCGGTCAACACGTGGTTTCAAAGTGCATGTCGTAGAGAACCCTAAGTCAAACAGACGCCGCACTCCTTCTTTTCTTTTCTTTCTCTCTTCTTCTTCTCTTTTCTTTCTTTCTTTCTCTCTCTTCTTTTATTTCTAAATCAAATACGCAATTTGAATCAGTGTGGAACACTGTTAGGAAATCAAAGAAACAATGATAGGATAAACAACACTTCTACAGTAATTATCTTGAATCTTGGTAATGGAGAACGAATAGGATGAAAGCAATACGGAGATTGCTGAGAAACGCAAAGAGGTTTAGAACCGAAGAAGAATGATAAACTTAAGAAAGAAGTTAAGAATTGAAAAGCAATAACTTGATAATAATATTCTTGATAATAATAATGTGTCTTTCAAAGAACAAACTAAGCCTATATATATAAGCGTGAACAAGAATCTAAAAAGAGTAAAACTCTAAAAGAAGAAGTTAACTAAAAATAGAATTACTAAGCGAAACAATGAACGCAACATAGTTGTAACAAAACTACGAAACTAAACAAAGTATAAAATCTTATGAGCTTAGCTTGAGTTTTAAAAGGGATGTCCTGCATCATTCCCCCCTTCTTGAAAAAAACTCGCCTCTGAGTTAAGTAGCAGATTATTATCACCATGGAAGGTGAATATTTCCAGAACATTGAAAACATTATAAATGTTCCAGTCGTTAGGAAGATCAATGACATAAGCATTGTCACTGATTTTCTTGAGAATTTTGAAGGGACCATACTTTTTCATCTTAGTCTTGTTATAAGTACCAACAGGAAACCTTTCTTTACGTAGATGAATCATAACCAGCTCGACTTCTTTAAATGTCTTTAATCTCTTATGCATGTCTGCATCATTCTTGTACTTAGCATTAGACTCAGCCAGCTTAGCCTTTACTTCAATATGTAGTTGAGAAGCTTGTACTAAGAGATTATCATCCTTGATATTGGAAGTTTGCAACTTAGGAAGAACAACCAAGTCTAAAACATGATTAGGTACCGTAAAGTAAACAATTTTGAATGGAGTCTTACCAGTGGATCTATTTACTGAAGTGTTGAAAGCAAATTCCATATGAGGGAGTAAGATATCCCATTGCTTACTGTTATCCATGCATTTATCTCTAATGATATTTCCCAAAGATCTATTTACTACTTCAGTTTGTCCATCAGTCTGTGGATGAGATGTAGTACTGAACTGCAATGTAGTACCCAAACGTATCCATAATGTCTTCCAGAAATATCTCAAAAATTTCGTATCCCTATCAGAAGTGATCGACTTAGGAACACCATGTAAACGAACTATCTCTTTATGGAATAGAGATGCAATACTTGAAGCATCAGTAGACTTTTTGCAAGCAATAAAGTGTGCTATTTTGGAATATCTGTCTACAACCACCATCACAGAATCATTTCCTCTTGCCGTACGTGGTAATCCAAGAATAAAATCCATGCTCAGGTCAACCCATGGAGCATCAGGAATTGGTAACTGTGTATAAAGTCCAGTATTTTGAACCGTGCCTTTAGCTTGCTGAAAAACCATGCATTTCATAACATATCGTTGTACATCTCGTTTCAGAGATGGCCAAAAATATCTTTCCTCAACAAGAGCAATAGTCTTGTCTCTTCCAAAATGACCACCAAGACCACTCCCATGCAGTTCAAGAATTAAATGTAAACATAAAGAACCATTAGGAATGCAAAGACGATTACCTTTGAATATAAAACCATCTTGGATAAGAAAATCGTCAACTCCATGAGCTTCGGAATTGCATTGTTCCCACAATATCTTAAAATATGCATCTTCAGCATAGATATCTTTGATGTAATCAAAAGCGAATTTTTCATTACGAATAGTGGCTAAGAGATGACTTCTTCTGCTCAAAGCATCTGCAACTTGATTCATTTTTCCACTCTTGTGCTTAATGGAGAATGTATACTTTGGCTGAAGTCTGAAGATATTTCAAAGTATGATTATCAGTATTGATGAAAAATTCACGATGAACTAAATAAGTATGCCATTTTTTGAGTGCCTAAACAAGAGCAAGTAACTCCAACTCATATGTAGACCACTTCTTTTGTGTATCAGAATTTTTTTCACTATAGTAAGCAACTGGATGTCCATCTTATGATAAAACGTCTCCAATTCCAATAACAGAAGCATCACAATCTACTTGAAATGGTTTAGAAAAATCAGGCATGACAAGAATAGGAGTTGTACAAAGTTTTTCCTTGAGATGATTAAAATTTATGTCAGCTTCTTCAGTCCAAATATATTTTTCCTTCTTCAAGCAATCAGTAATAGAAGCAGCAATGGTGCTGAAATTTTTCACAAATCTCCTATAAAAGGAAGCTAAACCATGAAAACTTCTTACTTTTTTTGATAGAAGTGGGAACAAGCCATTCCAAAATAGCTTTGACCTTGGAAGGATCCACATGAATACCCTTGTGAGAAATCACATAACCCAAAAATGTAACTTCAGGTGATATGAATGTGCATTTCTTTAGATTCATAAACAAAGAATGATCAGAAAGTGCCTTAAAAACTTGAGAAAGATGACTGATATGTTCCTTGGCAGAGTGACTAAAAATTAAGATGTCATCAAAGTATACAATGACAAACTTACTAAAAAATGGTTGTAAAACTTGATTCATAAGCCTCATAAAGGTTCTTGGAGCATTAGATAACCCAAATGGCATTACAAGCCATTCGTATAAACCCTCTCTAGTCTTGAAAGCAGTCTTCCACTCATCTCCTTCTCTTATTCTAATCTGATGATAACCACTCCTCAAATCAAGTTTGGTGAAAATAATTGACCCAGAAAGTAAATTAATCATATCTTCAATTCTAGGTATAGGAAATCTATAAGGAATAGTGATGTGGTTCAAAGCTCTGCAGTCTATACACATTCTCCAACCATTATTCTTTTTGGGAACTAAAAAATGCAGGACAAGCACAAGGACTGTTGCTAGGTCTAATCAAACCTTTACTCAATAAATCATTGACTTTCCCCTATAAAATTTCATTTTCAGTTGGACTCAACCTGTAATGAGCTAGATTAGGTAGAGAGGCTCCAGGTATGAAGTCTATGCAATGTTTTATATCTCTTAAAGGTGGTAAAGTAACAAGTAATTCTTCAGGAAACAACTCAGAATACTTGGATAATAAAGGTTGTACCTGAACCGGAACTTTTATCATCGGCTTGTTTTCTTCATGAGAACTCAAAGTATGAGTTGAATGTAAACAACGTGATATTGTAGCCACCAAAGTACTTGTATTATCATCACTATGTTCTTTGATCACAGAAGAAGACTTGGACGGATGAAGGACCTTCTTTTTACCATTCTTGTAAAATTTGTATGTGTCAACACGGACATCATATTTCCATGGTCTTCCAAGAAGAAGATATGTTGTATTCATGTCTATCACATCACATAAGACAGAATCTTCAAAACCAACAAAAGAGAAAGTGACTACACATTGATGTGTAATTTGATAAGTAGTAGAACTTGTTACCCATCCCACAGAGTAAGGATGAGGGTGTGGAGTAACAGGTAATCCTAACTTCTCGACTACCATAGAGGAGATGTAATTATCAACACTACCACTGTCAATAACCATATCACAAACTTTCCCTCCAATGAAACACTTTGTTTTAAATATGCTATGTCTTTGAGAATAGCAAGGTTGATTAAGCAGGAGTGGGAGAATCATACACACTAAATGATCGACATAGACTTCATGCAAATCTGGATAATCTTCTTCTTCATCCTCATCATCATCTACTTGTTCTTTGTCTTTATTGTCAGAAGTGTCGCCAATAAAACCATTGAAACGTCTACAATCAGCAGAGGAATGACCAACTTGATGACACTCATTGCACTTATCACCTCTAAATTTAGAATATAAATTTGTGGGTTTAGTAGGAGGAGGAAATTGTTGTTGGTTCCTGTTTGAAAATCGAAGTGCAGCAGATTTTGATTGTTGTTGCTGGATAGGAGAATTCTCAGATGGACTTGGTAAAATTGGAGAAGAATTAGCATGAAGTGGTGACTGAGAGAAACTGAAATTCACTGGTGGATGTGTTGGACGTTGAGGTGGGGTGTAAACTCATCTTGATAGTTCTAACTTGGAGGAGACGAAACATAAGTATCTTGAGAAGTATTACCTGAAAAATGTTGTGGTTTATAGTTCGAATTAAACCGTGGAGGACGAAACTGAGAAGTTTTGGAAACCTTAAAGAGTCGTTTTTCGATCTTAATGGCTTGTTGAATAACTTCAACCATAGTAAAAGCAGATTGAGTCATGTTGTTTTGAATCAATCTATTCAATCCTTTAACAAAACGCGCTACCAATCGTTCTTCAGATTCATTAATTTCATTCCTGGCAAGTAAGTTATAAAACTCAGCAACATAATCTTCTACAAGACGAGATTCTTGTTGAAAATTCTGCAACTTAACAAAGAGTTGCTGTCTGTAGTCACTTGGTAAAAATTTAGCGCGTATCATCTTACGCATTCGTGTCCAAGTACGTATAGGGTGTTTATGAGAATTGCGTCTATCTTCACAAATCTTCTCCCACCAAGCAGCAGCTCAACCTTTAAGTTTATAAGCTACAAACTTAACTTTAGAATCTTCGGGAACGTCCATGAACTCAAAGAAATCCCCAGCTTCATAAAGCCAGTCTAATAGCTCCTCAATTTTGAAACTTCCATTAAAAGAAGGTATATCTGCTTTTAACTTATATTCTGGTAAAGAACTGTATGGAGTCTGTCCAGTACGAATTCGTCTTTCTTCAATCCATCGTCTTTGTAGCTCATCCTCGCGATTGTCTTCTGCATCACTGTCTTCTTGTAACTCGAAAGATTTCTTGTTTGGATTGAGAACATAAGCTCGATGTTGTTTAGGTTTCTTCATTCCCTCCAAAACATTATCAGGAATATGACCATTAGTATTATCACCATTAGGTTTAATCTCATCATCTTCTGAATTCTTTGTAGAAGACTCAGGAATATCTTCTGGTTTATACTTAAGGAACTTCATAAGATTAGACATCTGAGTAGATAAATCGTTTATTTTATCATTGAATTCCTTTTGTTAATTTTCAATAGCAACAAACCTTGTTTCTATAGCATCTGCCATGACAGTAAAATAGGTTGTGAAGGTTGTTCTTTTTTTTTAGCTTGAAAAGAAAATATAGGGTTGCGGAAGCAAAACAGGATCTAAGAAAAGATAAAAATCTCTTCTACTGTCGATAGATACCAACTAATGGCCAAGACGAATAAGATGAAAGCAATACGGAGATTGCTGAGAAACGAAAAGAGGTTTAGAATTGAAGAAGAATGATAAACTAAAGAAAGAAGTTAAGAATTGAAAAGCAATAGCTTGATAATAATAATGTGTCTTTCAAAGAACAAACTAAGCCTGTTATATATAGGCGTGAACAAGAATCTAAAAAGAATAAAATTCTAAAAGAAAAAGTTAACTAAAAATAGAATTACTAAGCGAAACAATAAACACAGAGTTGTAACAAAACTAGGAAACTAGACAAAGTCTAGAAGCTTATGAGCTTAGCTTGAGTTTGAAAAGGGATGTCGTGCATCACTTGGACACCATTAGACCCAGCCTTACGAGTTACGAAGGAGGAGCTCCGCAATAAAATTTGTTGATATGGTTGACAACTGACAACACACATATAATTAGTGCAACGGTCATACACTTGCACTCATAAATTACGATGAGAACGGAGAGAAAGAAACTAAGCGTGTTATCTCAGCCGAAGAAGCACTTCATCTCCCCCATGCACTGCAAGTGCAAAGTAAATAGGCCTCTCTTTGGGCTGCAAGTTATGTACCAGTACCACACCAACTTCTGCTGGGCTTGCAAAAACCGAAAGTGCCCAATAAGTCACATTAATTTAATTTTACATGAATGAATGTATATACACATGCATGCTGGTGGTTTAACGTCCTTGGCTGGATTTACCCGAAAGTAACTAGATGTTAGTTCTTTGTTTTAATGGCTTCAAATAGTGTATACTTTCTTCAACTTATTGCACGAAAGATTTACCAACATCAAATCTGAAACCTGTCCTTCGACTCCTATCTCCCTTCATTTTCAAACTCTCCTCCGTGGAGATGAAACAGTTATCCAGTAGCTTCAATCGTATTAAATACTACAGATTGTACATTAGGTACTGTAGGGGAAAATAAGACATTTCCCATAAGGGAATTACCTTCAAAATTGTCTTTAGTTTTTACTACTAGCACGTACCCCTTTCCTTGTTGGGTTTTCTGAAGTTTCTATGAAGAGTACGTTCTCATATCGATTAGCCCCTATGTTTTATGGAAGAGAGATCTGAGAGTTTCCATTACGTTACAAACTCTTATGTGTTTTGGGAGTCCATAGGAACATGGCTACTGTTCATTTGACATCTCGATTTCATCATTTGATTTTATTTTGGAAGTGATCACATAGTAAAATTTTGAATGTTAAATGAAAAACATCGGCCCAAAAGAGTTTTTAGTCGTTCAAATCAGGGTAGAAGATTATTGGGTCGTTCAAAACCAGTCTTTTAAGAATTCATCTTAGAAACGCATAGTAAATGATTGATGTTCAGTTCAAACTTTTGCTGAATTCTGAATTAATAAGCATCTTATTATTATCAATGAGTTTATCATCTTATCATGTTCAGTTCAAACTGCATGTACATTGTTCATAGTACGTGATGAGAACACAATTATGTCATTCAAGGATCATATTCCTAATTTCCTAACTTTTTCTTTACCAAGAGAGATCATCATGCATGGATGACTTTAATTTATTCTTTCACATAAAAATATATAGGAATATAGCCAAAAATATATTATGTATGGGTCACTGTCAAAATCTTGTTTCCTTGTCCCAAAAAAATGAGGTTGTTGGGAAGATGATTTGAATGTAGAGAAATCATGTCCACAAGAATGGGTAAATGTTCCTGTTTATGCAAGCAGACAAAATCAAAAAACGAATTTTGTGTAGATCATTGAAGCCATGGAGATTTCTTAGAAAATAAATATCCCTGAAACGACAATAACTTGTATGTGGATCTTAGGTTGTTAACAATGTCCCGATAAGCTAAGGGGAGCAGTGTCGTCCAACTTTCTTTTTTTTTAATCCGCAAAGAAAGATTTATTAGTCAAAAAAAAAAAAAATTCAAACGGCTGGGACAATAGGATCGCTCTGATACCAATTGTTGCGCCAAAGCCTGCGGAAGCGTTAGGTTGACACTACTACGAGGTATCTCAATATCGCCAAGAACATAATCACACACACAAAAAGAACAAGTATTTAACGAGGTTGAATCCTTGGGAAGGAATAAGAAATTTTATATATCACCGTATAGGTTGGAATATACAAAGCCTTAGACGAGACGAAGAGAACTCTTACTTAGTTCTGGTGTACTTTCTCGAGTTCTCTCTATGGCTATTTATACATATCAATAGGACTGGACACATTACTTAACAAGGATTACTTTTCCTACAAGTATAGGATTTCCTAACTTAACTGTAAGAGACAAACCTCTTAAGTTGCTATACTTAGGACACAAGTACTTGGTTTCCCAAACCAACTGGATTTCCTAATCAAGTCATTGACCATCCTACCAATAATTCTCCACTTCGGATCATGCATTCATGCATGAGACGGACAATAGACAAAATCACCTCCATCTTCCAACGTCGATTGAACCATCATTGGCTGCCTACGTATCCTCAATAGGAATCAAACCCGACCATAGTTCTCTAAAATGACCTTGCTAGAAGGCCTTCACCAGGTTTGTAAGAACCTCTCCCGCCTCCCCCCCCCTCCAAAAAAAAAAAAAAAGACTCTTACCAAACAGGAAGGATGTGGATCAATTTCGAACAATGTCGAAACATGATCCTAGATACTACTTTAGTCAACATATCAGCTGGATTGTCTTTGGTGTCAATCTTCACAAGTAGAATGTCTTCTTATTCAAGAATTTCTCTCACAAAGTGAAATCACACGTCTATGTGTTTGGTTCTAGCATGATGTACTTGATTCTTAGCCAAATAAATTGCACTTAGACTATCACAATGCACAAGCAGTTGGTCTTGCACAACTCCTAGGTCATCTAGCAAACCTTGTAACCATATAGCCTCTTTAAATGCCTCTGTCACTGCCATATACCCCGCCTCCGTAGTTGAAAGCGCCAACTGGTTCCCCTGATACGGTAAATACATACCCTGTAGTTGAACGTCTCTTGTCCAAATCACCAGCATAGTCAGAATCCACATACACCCCAAACAACTGCTTGTTACTTCAATCCTTCACAAACTCCAATACAACATCAATCGTACCGTAAAGATACCTCAAAATCCATTTCACAGCTTGCCAATGTCCCTTATCAGGACAATGCATATAACGGCTGACCATACTAACAACATGTGAAATGTCCGGCCTTGTACATACCATCGTATACATCAAGCTACCAACAGCCTCAGCATATGGGACTTGGGCCATATACTTTCGCTATTCTTCAGTAGCGGGCGACATACATGCATTCAACTTAAAATGAGCAGCAAGGGGAGTATTTACATATTTAGTTCCATCGTAGACACCAAAATTCTGTAACATTTTCTTCAAATATGCCTTTTGATACAAACAAACCTTATCCTTCTCTATGTTACGTTAAATGTCCATACCAAGAATCTTCTTAGCTTCTCCCAGATCTTTCATCTCAAACTCGGATGACAACTTGTGCTTCAAATTATCAATCTCTTTCTTGTTATTCGATGCTATCAGCATATCATCGACATACAAGAGCAAATATATGAAAGATCCATCACGTAGCTTCTTAAAGTATACACAATGGTCATAATGACTTCTTGTGTATGTTTGGCCTATCATAAACTGGTCAAATCGTTTGTACCATTGTCTTGGAGACTGCTTCAGCCCGTACAATGATCTCTTCAGTTTACATACACAATTTTCTTTTCCAACAACCTTGAACCCACTCGGCTGAGTCATATAGATCTCCTCTTCTAGATCACCATGTAAAAATGATGTCTTAACATCTAGCTGAACTAGGTATAAATCATATTGTGCTACCAAGGCCAACAAAATACGGATTGATAAGTGTTTTACCACCGGAGAGAACACCTCATTGTAGTCAATCCCTTCTCTTTGGGCATAACCTTTTGCAACTAACCTTGCCTTGTAGCGTACTTGATTCACCGAAGATCCTTCTTTCTTAGTGTATACCCACTTGCACCCTATGGCATTCTTACCGTTCGGAAGCTTCATAAGAATTCATGTTCCACTATTGTAAAGAGACTCCATCTCGTCCTGCATTGCACCTTCCCATTCTTTACACTCTGCACTACGTACAACTTCTAAATAGGAAGTAGGAGTACCATCTTCAATAACTGGTAATGCATAAGCAATGTAATCATTCATCCAACCAGGCTTCCTGGTTGATATTCTTGGTTTGCTGGTTGCTATGGTCTCCGTGACCGCAGCTTCTGTATCTTCTACTGACTCTTGTTCCTCTTCCTCAACAACGTCAGTATCATTTGGAATTTCAGTAGCTACTTCTCTTGCAGACCCACTGTCTTCAGATGTATTCTGAACAGATACAGACTTAACTGGAATTGGGGAAGTTGCATCAATCTTCACATGCTGCAAAGGCTCACTAGTGCTGGTGCTTCTGTTCTCCAAATGTCGAGAACCTCAAGACTTTACCATAGACATCTCATCAAATGTGACATCTCTAGTCATGACTATCTTCTTCTCAACTGGTTTCCAAATCTTGAACCCTTTTACTCCACTCTTCATACCCACAAAAATTACTTTCACGACACGACTATCAAGCTTGTTTTCACTAACATGATACCACGTAGGAAAACCAAAGATACGAATTGAGTCATAATCATAAGCTGGTTTACCAAACCACTTCTCCATAGGAGTTTTACCTTTTAATGCAGCTGATGGCAACCTATTAATGAGGAAGCAAGCATACGTAACTGCCTCATCCCAAAACGCCTTACCTAATCCAGCATTAGATAACATACCTCGTACCTTCTCCAGCAAAGTACGATTCTTTCGTTCAGCTACCCCATTTTGTTGCGGTGTCTTCTTAACTATGAAGTGCCTCTTTATCCTCTCATCCTGACATACTTGCTAGAATGGATCATTCTTGTACTCTCTACCATTGTCCGAACGTAGTACTTTGATATTTCTGCCAGTTTGAGTCTCAGTTACCTTTTTCCACCTCACAAAGACTTCTAGGACTTCATCCTTATGCCTCATGGTGTACACCCATACACGCCTATAATAGTCATCAATGAACGACATAAATCAATGTTTCCCTCCCAATGATGCATTCTTGGAAGGATCCCAAACATCTGAGTGAACATAGTCAAGAACTCCACTATTATTATGGATAGCTGTGCCAACGCTTGTTCTTATTTTCTTGCTCTTAACACAATATTCACAAAATGCTAACTTGTAGGTAACAACACCTTTCAACAAGTCTTGTTGAATCAACCTATGTAACGACTTTTCACCTGGATGTGCAAGTCTCATGTGCCATAACTTCGTCTTCTCAGTAGCTGCACTCTCGATGTGTTTAGAAATAAACATTTCTCATGTTGTTGTACTCCCATTCAAGTAATATAAGTTATGATGACGTGTGCCCTTCATGATTACCGTAGATCCAGAGATTACCTTTAGAACACCATTTTCAACGACTAACTTGTATCCCTTAGCTTCCAAAGTTCCGAGCAAAATCAGATTCTTCTTTATGGCAGGTAAAAATCTTACCTACTCCAGCTCTCTAACCATACCATCGTGCATCTTGATATGAACACTACCAATCCTAGTCACCCTGCAGGTATAATTGTTTCCCATACGTACTTCTCCATCAAGCTCTTCAATAATTGAGAACCAGTCCCGATATGGACATATATGATACGTTGCTCCGGTATCTAATACCCATGTACCATATGTAATAGTACAAGTTGATGGTGTCACAGTTAGCGAGAAATCAGAAGCATCATATGATTCTTCATTACCTTTAGAAATGTTCACCTCAGCATTACTATTATCTCCTTCTCTTGCCTTACGTTTGGTACAATCCTTAGCCCAATGACCAAAGTCATGGCACCAAGCACACTCATCTTTATGCAGTCGCGTTCTACTCTTAGAACGCCCTCTACCTTTACCATAACCACAATTCTTCTTTCTCCTATCTGTTGAACGACCTCTTGCAAGAAGCAAGTCATTATTAGCTTCACTTGCAAGGTATTCACGATCCATCTTCCTAAACTCCTCACTACGCAATGCTGTAGTGACCTCAGCGCATGTCATCTTATCATTTCCATGCATTAATGCTTTAATCACAGGTTCATACTTTTCAGGAAAAGAGTTTATCAGACACAAAGCTTGTTCCTCGTCGTTGATCTTCTCATCGTAGTTAACCAACTCAACAAGAAGTTTATTATATGCACCTAGGTGCTCGGTTAGGGTTACACCTTTATTCATGTTATAGCGATACACATTCCTTTCAAGATGTATCCTATTGGCCATGTTCTTCACAAGGTATTATTTTTATAGCTTTTCCCAGAGATCCTTAGCTGAAGTCTCGTGCTGATAATTAACTCTTACTGCAGTTGCTAAACACCCTCGTATCGAAGCAAGACATAATCTATTCATATTGTTCCACTGCATATCAGACATCTCAACTGGATGATCTTCTAGAGCTTCTTCTAGGTCAAGATGAACAAGAGCATCCATTACGTCCGTTCTCCATAAACTAAAGTTATTGGTTCCTGTAAACTTTTCTACCTTGAGTTGTGATCTATGTGATGAAATATTTCTTCTTTTGTTTCCTTATCTTTACTTGTGGACTCCGAATGTTCTCCTAAAGGATCTTTCAGATCAACTGGTTTATCCCCGTCAACCATTGTTCTCAAACAACCAAATATAGATAAAAAACAGAACATTTGAGATTAGTATTACCAAAAGAAATCTTCAGAAAAAATACCTTCACTTCAGCTTCAATCTGAGTACCCGTATCCAAGAGCGTCTCCTTGCTCTGATACCAATTGTTGGGACAATTGGATCGCTCTGATACCAATTGTTGCGCCAAAGCCTACAGAAGCGTTAGGTTTGCACTACTACGAGGTATCTCAATATCTCCACGAACACAATCATACATACAAGAAGAACAAGTATTTAACGAGGTTGAATCCTCGGGAAGGAATAAGCAATTTTATATATCACCGAACAGGTTGGAATATAAAAAGCCTTAGACGAGAAGAAGAGAATTCTTACTTAGTTCTGGTGTACTTTCTCTAGTTCTCTCTATGGCTATTTATACATATCAATAGGACTGGACACATTCCTTAACAAGGATTACTTTTCCTACAAGTATAGGGTTTCCTAACTTAACTTTAAGAGACAAACCTCTTAAGTTGCTACACTTAGGACACAAGTACTTGGTTTCCCAAACCAACTAGATTTCGTAATCTAGTCCTTGACCATCCTACCAACACAAACCCTACAAGTGGATCAAAAAAAAAAAAAAAAAAAAACATAGATCCAATAACATGCTACTAGATCACCGAAACAAAGAAGAAGGTAACAACAGACTACGCCAATTAACCATAACCGATTGATAGTCTAGGTTTTCAAAATCCTTAATCACCAAAAACCAAGTGAATAGTAGTATTTAGCTTTCACAATAACTTTAACTATAGTGTTCTCTTTTGCATTGAAAACTTGAGAACTCCTCTTACCAAATGCTCCACATGGTAAAAGACGGAATGCAGTTCCATAGTGTGATGCTTGTCTTATCAGAAAATTTCATATATCAAGAGTGAAAAGTGGAAATTATACAGACACTGTGTGCGCGCAATTAAGTTTTTATTAAAAAAGAGCCTAAAGATGTTTTTCAAAAGAACAATGCAGTAGAAGATGGCTGGTTTATTCAGTCTCATGGCAGAATATACAGGTTAAAGGAACATTCATACATATTTTGGACATGGTGGGTTATACCATGGTGATTGCGGATCATTCATGAATGTTTTGGTATTTTTGGTGATCCTTCGAGCATTACTTTAGTATTTTCAAAAAAGTTTAACCTTGACCAAAACTCTAAAATTTGTTTGAAGACTTAGTAGGATTTTGCTTTACAGACCAATTTTCGGAAATAATAAAACAATAATATTTTAAAATATTATATGGTGTAAATACCTAATGGTAGCTGGACCATTTGCTTTGTAGACCATGTGATCTGTGGAGCAAGATTCAATAAGCTAAAGAAATAATAATTATTATTTAAAACAAGAAAAAAATGGGGGAGGGGGGCCAGCCAAAACCGGCGGCATGGACGGCAGTACGGGCCCCACCTGTGTATTTCCCTTATATTATTATTATTAATTAATATTTCTCCCTCTTTTGATCAATATTCCATATCCTCTTTACTCCATTTTTTGACATGCTTTTTAAAGCGTTATTGTTAAGTACATCCACGCCATTTTCTCGGGACTAATCAATGGTGACCCATATGCCCAAAAGGAGAATATTCATTATTAATTCATAGAATTCAGCCGAAAACAACTATGATTTGAAGTCCTAAAACATTTTAGAAAAAGTGAAATATTTTCTAGGAATTCAGTAGATGAATATAGCACTACAATTTATTTATAAATCGCTCTATACTAGTAAGCAATCTATTTACAAGCACTTTATTATTCGAGAACAAGGTACGAGATGGCAAAAGCATCATACTCGTTCTGAATATTTCTTAAGGTCGGGGAACATCTGGAGAGGGGTTACCATCAGCACTAGCGACATCCTGAAGACATTATTGCTCTATACTAGTGGTCAATCCATCTAGGAGCGCTGTCCAATCATTTTAAATCCAACACAGAAGTGAATACTGAGTCATACGGTATAAAATCTATAGAATATTGAGAGCTCAGCCAGGGCGGTTCTAATATCGTCTTTATATATTTATACTTTGAAGAGGGTATATGATCATTCATAGATCCTTGTAAGAAGGGTATTGTTTCTAAAATATAAGATATGAATTTTATATACTTCTGATGCCGGGTCAGAGATATACGAAACTATGATTTTACGATTTTATCCTTCGCCAAGAATTCATCGTCAACATTTGGGTTCACGAATCCCTTAATGAAGACTTTAAAAGTCGTAAGTAATACAATTTCACGAAGAAATCTGGGTATTTATAGGACGACTCTAGTCGCAACTAGGACACCAAAGATTCTAGTTTGTATATAGTCCTATGTTTATCATGATGAACAAGGATAGGTAGATTACAATTCAAAGTTGAGTTTGTGAACTTGTTTCCATGTTTACGAAATACTTTGATACCAAGAAAGATTAACTTTTCCATATAGAATGATCATGTAAGAATGTGAGAAGTTTGTCTTGAATTACAAAAAAGAATGTCCAACTGCATATTTGTTGAAATAAGCTTTGTGTACCAGGAGGTTAATCTAAGAAATAATGTATAAGTTGTTCGTCAACTTGTAAGCATAAATTGGAGTTTAATAACTCTCGGGACCTAAAAATTTCATGAACTGCGTAAAACAAATTGTGAACATTTTGTCGTTTCGGAGTTTAGAAACTTTTTTTATTCATCATAAGTTCGCGAACTTTCTTAATCACTTTGTGTACTCAAGTTACATAAAGTGTCCAAGAACCTCTTAAAATCAACCGGTTCTCTACTCGTCTGTGTACTTGAAAATTCAAAGTGTCCAGGAACATCTCAAAATCAACCAGTTCGTGAACTGACCAAATCAGTCGTTTATGTGAGTTAATTAGAGAATAATTCATCATGTCTTATTATTTACAAGTTACAAGTTTTTGTACTAAGCAAAATCAGTTTGTGAACATAAGAACTAACTTGGCGACCTTCTACAAATTTAATACACAATTGCGATATATCGAACAATAAATTGCTCTCAACCAATTATGCGATAGGTTATATATTGCTTGAAATTAAGATTCGAGTTTTACAAAGTAATAGCTTGTACTCGAGATTTTTTATTTGAAATATTCATCATAATACTAAAGTCATACGACATATCTCGATCGATAGAATGGTAGATAATATGAGTAAATCGGATAGTCAGGCTTCATATACCTTTGTTGATGAAGTTCTCGTATATGTCTCTATTATTCATTAGTCTTCAATCTTCAAATCCGGTTGGTGAATTCTGATATTCAACTACCATGCACTAATCCAAGCCCAAGACCGACCTTAGTAGACTATAAATCAAGATATGGTTTTGATAAACGAAATTTTCCAATAAGCTTGATATACTAAAACTTGTGAGTTTGACCGAGCAATGCTCTAACAGAGAAATATAAAATATGGGACTTATATTTTCATCCCCTTTTTATGGACCCTGAAGTTTCAGGAAAGGGAAAAGCCTCATTCTGAGTTGGTGCAAAAATCTCTAGGTTGGGTGTTGCTAGTACAAAAGCTGCTGAAATTATTGAAATTCAGATACCATCGGTCCAATGGTCAATGTGGCTGATTCAAAGGAAGACGATGACTCATATGCTGTTAATATATATGTTGTTGATGCGGAGGTCGTGATTTATCTAGAGGTTGATGGTGATTTTGATATTATTAATACAAAAGTTTTTGATGTGGAGGTCGTGGTTAATCAGAGGATGGTGGTGACTCAAACGCTATAAAGAGTATATGCTGAATAAATTAGATTATGAACCTTATCCTAATCAGATGTTGTAACTTCTAGTAGCTATATAAAGACTATTAAGTGATGCAGCTAACGATCAGTTATATACGTGTGGTTTTTACCTATAGCATTCACTATTAAAATATTTGTTGTTTTATCATTGAAAACAACTAAGTTTATCATCTAAAATGTTAAATAATAACGTGAAAAACATTATGTTTAGAAAGCAGCATTCCCAACACATTGATAAAAATAAATAAATAGATGAGTTAAGGATAGATGATTCAAGTTTATCCAAGGTTCAATTAGTCTCCAATAAGAGTATTCATAACAATTATACCCTTATTATAAGTAATTTTCTAATGCATCATCAACAACATACACAAAACCAATCATCAAACGTATATAATTAATCCGTAAAATGATTTGTGAACGGTCTAAGACATAATTGCCAAAACGAAACTAACATATTGTTGTAAGTTTGTCATCGTATTACACATGCTATAGACACGACATATAGTCGACAACAAACACAAGTATCATATTTACTCGAGACGCATAATTGACACTTTGTGGATACGTACAAGACACTGTTGGACACTCCTATATGCATTATAAAATATTATTTTATATTTTGAAACTGACAGTGAGTTGAGTTTAATGCAAGTGGTAACGACAAAAATATGTTCATCCATATAACATAGTATAAAAGTTAACCATGACATGCTATTTTCTTCATAATTGAGTAGGATGCAAAGGGAATTCTAATGCAACAAGGATGACCCAAAAAGACAGGTACTATGCTTACTAAGCTTCAATACATATATGCTTACTAAGCTTGCATGGAGAGTGACAACTTAACATATGGTCTTTGGGTTCAGGTCCTAAGGAAAAAATACCTTAGTTCTTCTAATATTTTAATCAATTCTTGATCTTTTAAAATCTCTTGGATATGGGACAACATTTGAAAGGAAATGGAAATCTTAAGAGATGATTGTATATTAGACTTTTCAAGGAACTTTACTTTAGATATTTGATCTAAAAGTTGGATACCTGATACTGATTTCTCTATTCATCCAATTGTGATTGAGGAAGAAACTCCTAATAAAATTACTGAGTTAATTAATGAGCATGGTCAACGGAATACTGATATTTTAGTTTCATATTTTTCTCCTGAAAATGTTTCAGAAATTCTTACTTCGTGTGCCTCATGCAGAAATCAATGAACTAAAATGGATATATACCGAAAGATGGAATCCATACTATAAAATACATTTATAGAATGACTTTGTGGATTCCGCTCAAATTTTAAATCAAATATAAAAATTTAACTGTTAGCCTAGGGTCATTTATTTGTTTGGAAGCTAATTCTGATGTTTTTCCTTCAAATAATAAAATAACTGATATAACCCATAAAGTCATCCTTTTTTATTTTGCTTATGCAATAACAATCATGTGGAAGATGTTATTCAGTTATTTTGTAGATGTCCTTTTGAAACTAATGCTTGGTTTTCTCTGGGCCTAACTCATTTGATTACATGTCTTTATATTACTTCCATTCAAAATTAGATTGGAAAGCTTATTAGTACTCATGGTCCTAATTTGACTGAATAAACAACTTATAACGGCATACTTAAAAATCAGAAACCAGACTCTATGAATCTTATTAGAGAAATTTTATTCTGACATGCTTATACTGGCATGAAAACTATTAGAACGGAGCAAAGAGTAATTAATGTTGTATAATTATCTACAAAGTATCCTTGGAAAAATAAAAACAAAAACGTCATTCTAATAGATGCTATTTTTTATTACTTTTTAGGATGATTCGGAGAAGCTATAATCCTCTTGAACATCAATGGAAACAAACTATAAGCAAGATCCTCCACTGGCTTAACCACTGATTCAGAAGAAGCTCAATGCCATGCCCTTACAAATGAAATTAAATGGGTACCAGAGGTGATGGAAAACTTAAATATTTTACTAGTAAGAGACTACAAAAGTGTTAATTTTTGATGTAATTCTGAGATGGACGGCTAAGAAAATTACGAGGGAGTGTAAAGACATGTTTAATTGTTTTTCGAATTGTTTTTCTGTTTTGTTATTGAAAAGGAGAGGATACCAAGTACACCACCAACTTTTTCATTCAACAGTCTGTATGGACAAAACCATATACGATTGCAAAAACCAATTTAATGATCCTTGACAATATGTATGGAAGGTTTATATCTATATCTATTCCCAATCAGAGTGTAGGCTATGAAGTTCATGAACCTGATTATTAAGAAGAGTGCTTGGACGATCTCAAAAATCAATATCCAAGATCAATAAAGTCGTATGCCAAGTAATAAACTTGTTATCTATCTTTAAAGTTACGAATTCCACAAGAAACAAGTCTCGTAATCGATCAAAAATATATGGATGTATCTACTAAAATTGAATACGTTCTACTTGTATAGGTCCTATTATAAAGATAAACAATATGATGCGGAAAAAGGAAAACCACAAGATACTAGAAGTTTTGTTAACGAGGAAACCGCAGTAGCAGAAAAACCTTAGGACCTCGTCCATATTTGAACATCAAACTGTATTAAGCCTCTAAAGACACTAGCCTACTATTAGACTTCATCGGAATGTAATTGATACTGAATGAATCCTCTAAGCAATTCAGTTACAATCGCGTTTCTTACGTCTCTTGAATCTCGCAAGGCCCCACGCAATTGATTTCCTTAGCTGACGTCCTTTACAACCTAAGAGTTGCTTCAACCTAAGTGAGGACTTTTGATAACAGTCTGCCTCTAATAGATACACCTATTTGATTTCCCTTTAGATCAAAGATCAAATCTTGGAAATCTGTTTGCACTAGACAAAGCTAGCAAGCCTCACATATCTAGAACAGTTACACTCACTTAAATGAGAAGCTTGGATTCTTTACCATATTTCAAGAAAAATCTTTAATTTATCAATTAAGAATAGTTTTCAGATATCTATCTTGAGGAATCACAAAATTTGAGACTAAGAGAACTTTGCGATTACTATCTATCTTGCCTGAAAAAGATTACGAGAACCTCGATAATAGAAAAGCAAGATCATGATACACGAACTATCAAGGTAAAAGATAGTCGGACCTGGCTTCACGACTCCCCAAAGCGAAGTATTTTAGTCGTAGACCTAATTATGTCAATGGACACGACTCTAAATATCAACTAGGATACAGAGTGTCAGGGATTGATTCTTATAGTTGAAAGAGCATCTCTATTTATATTTTTCCAAGACTGAATGTTTCTTAGAAGTCAACCTAAGATAACTTGAGATTCAAGCAAAACAATTTCTCTATTTAGATGAAACTCTGATTAGGGTTTCAAGTAATCATGTGAGAAGTTTATCATGAAATCACATAAAATAATATACATAGTGGTCTGTGTACGTGAATCGTATACAATGATAGTTCTTGGAAAATATTCCTTATGGACTAGTAAGCAATTTGATGTTCATTTAAACACTTAAGAATTTAATCATGATACACATACACAAGTGTTTTGGTGATCAATGATATCTTAGAGGTGTTTATGAGATTCATAGCAATGCTAAACATATGTAAAAAAATAAGTTTTTGACTATCTGCTAAAATCCACTAGATCGTTGGTAAAACAGCTCGTGAACCATAAGGATAGTTCACGAGTCAGGGTGCTACGGTTCGTGAACCGGGTTCACCAACCCTTCTCGGCTCGAGAATTCAGATGAACACGACTGTTAGCCTTTTACACCAACATGAAAAATTCATATCACCACAGTTTATGAATTGTCCCCAACTGAACTTGCGATTTGCGAACCGGGTTCGCCAACCTTACCTGTATTTCTGAAACTCAGATATATATGGTTTGCGAAGTGGTTCTCCAACTATCTTGAGCCAAAATATTAGAAGTTCTGAATTTCTCTTTTCGATGTTTGAAACATTCTTAAATGATAAAATCATTTTCTTGGGAAATTTTCAATTGCTCCACAAATTAATTCTTGAACAATAAATTGCTTCAAACTAATATGGTTAAGGACCTTTGAACATCCAATGCTTCAATTAGATTTCGATATTTCTAACAAACAAGCTTGTCTCGAAATTTCTTCTTTGCAATAAATATACTATAAGCTATACGACATAATCTCATGATAGTGGTCTGGGTACGTGAACCGATACAATGATAGTTCTTGGAAAATATTCCTTATGGACTAATAAGCAATTTGATGTTCATTTAAACACTTAAGAATTTAATCATGATACACATACACAAGTGTTTTGGTGATCAATGATATCTTAGAGGTGTTTATGAGATTCATAGCAATGCTAAACATATGTAAAAAAATAAGTTTTTGACTATCTTCTAAAATCCACTAGACCGTTGGTAAAACAACTCGTGAACCATAAGGATAGTTCACGAGTCAGGGTGCTACGGTTCGTGAACCGGGTTCACCAACCCTTCTCGGCTCGAGAATTCAGATGAACACGACTGTTAGCCTTTTACACCAACATGAAAAATTCATATCACCACAGTTTATGAATTGTCCCCAACTGAACTTGCGATTTGCGAACCGGGTTCGCCAACCTTACCTGTATTTCTGAAACTCAGATATATATGGTTTGCGAAGTGGTTCTCCAACCTATACTGAGCCAAAATATTAGAAGTTCTGAATTTCTCTTTTCGATGTTTGAAACATTCTTAAATGATAAAATCATTTTCTTGGGAAATTTTCAATTGCTCCACAAATTAATTCTTGAACAATAAATTGCTTCAAACTAATATGGTTAAGGACCTTTGAACATCCAATGCTTCAATTAGATTTCGATATTTCTAACAAACAAGCTTGTCTCGAAATTTCTTCTTTGCAATAAATATACTATAAGTTATACGACATAATCTCAAAAGATAGAATGGAAAGATAGTGTGTAAAATTGAAAGGTCCAGTCTTCACATACATGATTGATGAAGTTCTCCAAATATCTTCGTCGATCGTCCATCTTCGAGGGTGATGTATGATACTCAGCTACCAAATTCTAACCTAGTCCGAGACTTGACTTAATAGAATAAAAATCAAGATATAGTTTTGTTCAACTAACATTGACAACAAGCTTGAGATAACAAAACTTGTGGGTTCAACCGAGCAAAGCTCTAAAAATTATGAGTAATGACCATATTGGAATAATTAGTTTACTCGTTAAAGAGATTAGGAAATCTGGAAACTTCGTTTTTATTGTTATGAATATGTCACAGGATGTCAGGTTAGCTTCTTTGAAGCACTTTGTAATGCGCAACATCCTGAACTAGTTTAGTTTTTTCCACTTATTAAAATTATAAAATAGTTCCAAACTATAAAAAAAGTTCTTATTAAAAACAAATACCCATTTTTCTGATTTCTGAAAACAGAAAATAAACCTTTTTTGTCCCAAGCAAGTTAGGATGGGATATAAATGAAAGTCGAGATAAACCAAGGGGTCGGCTTGCCTTGTGTTTTTCAGCATGACGCGTTGCAGGAAGGTATCGATCCAAATGGTTATCACTAGGTTCCATTACATGATAATATGCCTTATTATCACGACGGATCGTCTAGCCCTAATACAACCTACTCCGTTACTCCTGGTTGAGGTACAACTATACAGAAGGAGAACACAAGTAGAGTAAATATTTAGAGCTTTTTGCGTCAAGTTCGTTTTCGTATCCCAGGCCTGGTAGGGCAATGAAAAGTCTCTCCACCTGTCATACCACTGTACTTGGGTTCACCAGTTCCAGGGTTGTGGTCATCTCAAATATGAAAGCCTCGATATAAACCGAAGGACGGATCACCTCGCTTTTTTTAGTATGACGTGTTGCAAAGAGGGTGACACCCACTGTTATATCTTCTAGGGTTTCACTTTTGAGTTAATCCTTGGCGCTTTCCACGCGTTGGGTTCATATTGTTGGCGTGAGGAAAAGGCGTTAAGCCAGCTCCCTGCCTGGATCTTTGGTTCATGAGTTCGCAGGTTGTGGCTATCTCGGTAGGAGGTAATCGGGCTTGGCATTCGTCATGCAGAGCGCAGAGTCAACCAGCACGCGAGAACCAACTAATCCAAGGAAAGCACGAACATCAGAGACAAAGTTATTCAAGGTGAACACGCTATACGTGCAATGATCTATCCCCATCACGATGAAATTTTTGAAAATTATCCAGGCCTGTCGGCCAAGGCCATAAACTCGTTGAATATATCAGTGTAGTGCTTGTGCCACCCAGAACAACTAAGGGCATCACGTGCCCGTTATTACCTCAAACTTCTGTGGCCTAAACGACCATAATCCCTCTAAGAAACTGGCAGCGGAGGGAATCGTCTGCATATCTAGTTAGCAGGTTGAGATCTCGTTCGCTAACGAAATTAACCAGAAAAATTTCTCCACCAACTAAAAAGAGCCATGTACTACCACCTATAGAATTAAAAAAGCGATCTCAGTATGCTAATCCGTACTATGTACGAACATGGTAAGTTTCCGTATGTTGAGCCAAATTAAGTCGCAGGAACCGTTCCTGGTGGTTCCCTTCCATCAATTTCTTTAAGTTTCATCCCTTCGACCATCCATACTCCTCCCTAAAACCCAAAAACTTTGATTTCTCATAAAGTGTTGGCGGAGTCCAAAAAGAAACATTCGTCGATCCCTGATCGACATCATTTATGGTTGAGATTAGAAAGGTATCTGATCGTCTTTGAGCCCCCAATTTTTGCTCTTGATTAATCAAAACATCCTTGAAAAATTAGTTTTGCGGTTGTATATCTTTCATAAATTCAATAATTTCACCTCTAACTATGAAACACGAATGCCCCGACTATCCCTGTCAATAGTTACTCTGATCTCAGAAGACAACACATGACCCAAATCCCATGATGTTATCCCATGCTAATGTATACAGAGCTTGTGATTGCTTGGACCACTCCAATTTCTTCAAAATAACAACACTAGAGTCACGACCCGACCAATTAAGGCTAGGAACACACTGGTAGAAGGGACGAGACAATCAGTGCATATCCAAAAGAACGGGCAAAACGACCCAACCCAAAGTCCAATTACGATCTTTTAACTGCACAACTTATTTATGTTATTGGATCTGGAATCACAACGACTGTTAGCACTAGACTTTCCCTCTAATGGACACTCGTTGACGGATATATATCGTACTCATTTCAATTACTAGACTCAAATAACCTTGTATTGTTTATTATTTTCACTACCTCCCTGTGTTAGGATTGTGTAATTTGCACGCTTGTTACCTTTCTTGGATGTGGTATCCGTTACTCAGGCTCCCTTTGTGAAATCGAACCCTAATTTTTCGTTATCCGTCTCCACCATAGTAAGCCACTATCCTACCATCGAAAGTTGGTAGGAAGAAATTTGAATGATGTGCGCCTAACGCAAAGGCCGTGTGATCCGTCAAGTTATCATGCATCATTTGTAACGGGCAAAACCGATCTCGACCTTTAACTAATAAATGCATCCTTTTCAGAAGGTGAGGCTCGTTGCACGTACCAACTCTACAATTACTACGATTATCCGAGTAGCAAGTACCACCAAACAAACCATAGTTGATTTAATGAGTCATTCGCAGTTTGACAATCTAAATTAGTTCATCTTACATACACATAACTTAATCTTAGAGAGAAGCATAATAACAACTAGCACGATCAACCAGGTAGCATTCCTCAGTGGCGCCATCTCCAGAAAACCATCGTCAGAATTTCACCGTTCTTCAGGCGGAAAGAGACAACAATGGATTTTGGAAATCATTTTTCTAGGGATCAGGAAAGACTCATAATACCCAATAAAATCATCAGCATCCAAGGAAATAAGAAGATCTCGCGCCATAAGAACAGAATAAAAAACATCACCAAGCCATGAGAACACGAGACTTAAGTGGGGCACCATCTCGCTCCACCCAAGAGCAGGCGAGAGGCAATACAAATGAGGGACAAAATCGATACCTTCTCGCTAAGTAGGCAATCAAATGGGTCTTTCCCGGAAAAAAAATATGAGACTGGACTTAAAAGGTGATCGAGCTTGCCATTTGCCGTGCAGAGCAAAAAAACCAAACACCAAACAAAAATCAAACGCCACTCATACGCCAACAAGTTTTTTTATTACCATCACCATGATATCTCATATATTATTTTAGTTATCGGTGTGTAACATAATTTCTGGAGGTTTGGCCTGTTCACTTCAGCATTCGTGTGACCTTGGTCTAAGAGAACGCGATATTGCCGGCTTGTGGCAACATATAAGACCACACAAAAACGCATCTCTAGCATTGGATCCCTTTTTGCTTGAACAGTGGAGAAATGTGGGGCAATGGAGATTAGATCCAACGAGTCTAGATACTTGAACAAGGAAATTATCACTCAAAGAAGATAATTAAGGATGATGAAGTGAAATCAAAGTATAAAAATTTGGTGCGGAAGTTTAATGCTTTTGCTGGTTTTAGGGTCCTGCTTTTGTCTTGTTTTGAGGGAGCTTGAGTACCACCAATGGCAACACAGTTATTGAGAAGAAAGAACCTCACATAGTTCCAAAGAAACAGACCCAACAGAATCTTATGGAGTATCTCTTTCTCTTCATTTCATGGGCCCCATTCATAGATCACCCTCGTAGAGGGGCTTCAAAGTAATATACACCATGCATTTTGTAGCTCTCTATGAAAACCCCATTTCCTTGCAACAAGAAGAAGAGATCATTCTCTAAGTATGTGTATTACTTAACAAACCAAAACACACAAACTAACAATGTTTTAGCAAAACCCTGATTTCTTGTTAAACAGTTTTCAAAATTATCATACTTGTTTTGAGTAATAACCTCAAAAAATCATCTTAAGATACCTAACTATCTAAATGGTTTACGTCATGTGATATGAACTCTTCTAACTATATACCTAACTTTAATCAATGAAGATATCTGTTGTTAACAAAATTTTTGTTTTCATTATGTAAAAAGCTTGATAATAGACATCTTGTTTTTTAAGTAATATAACCAAGTGTTCTTTTAAGAAGTCATTAACCGAAAAATAACGATAAGCACTTGGTTGTGATTTATACGTGCATTACACGGCTAATGCTCGTAAGATTTAGTAATATGTCACTAATGTATCGGTATGGTTAAGTTACATACTTTGACTTAAAATGACAAAGTAAGATGCTTTTCAAACTTATGAACCAGGAAAAAGATGTAAGATTGCCAACAGGGATACCAATTTACTCGATGGTATACCAAACTCCGTATAAAACATAACATTAGTTACCTCTGACATGGTAAAAAAAAAGGTGGTTAAAAAAAGAAAGCTCATTACCTAAGAGATCAGAGAATGGAGTTTGTTTTGTGTTTTGGGGATTGAGGTTGAAAGGATAGGAGCTTGAAGTGACAAGAAACTAGCTAGATAGACCCTTGGCTTTGGCTAGAATCAGTCAATCAAACTCTTCCACTCCATATTGAGCAAAAGCAACCACTTGCAAAACCCCAATGATGTGAGAGGAGGAACACGTGAGAAATAGTAGAAATGAATGAGAAAGAAAGAAAGAAACAAGTTTTCTTGATTTGGCCAAAGGTTGCATGATGAGATGAATATATTCTCCGTTGTTAGAAATGTATTAACTTCATACGCTTCAAAACTCTAAAATCTCTTGTCTTTTATCTCATAATATAATTACCGATATAATAAATCTCCTTATACTAAAACCCTGACTTTGTTAATAGTCCCTCACAATTATAAAACACAACAAAGAAGAAAAAAGGAAAATTACACTTCCCAAACTATGTCCAATTGTAGAATGGAGTCTAGTAAGTAGACTTATAGGTTTGCGGTAATCATCTAATAACAAAGGAATAACCAAAAGTCTCAATCAAAAATGCTCATTGGACCAAGATCAATAACTAACTATCAGTATTTGTTGAATACAAGAAACTTGTACTTTGTTTATTCATTAATTAGCTTACTTAAATTGTATCCAATATGGTTAACTATCTCCTTCTATTCTAGTAAACTTCATTCTCCTAAGATGTGGAGCTCCTGCGCACTAAAAGGTTCTCTTGAAACAACTTTAGCATGTAGCATGAACACTATGTATTTGTCAAGTCATTAGCTGATGATATCGGTATTTAGAGTTCGAAATTCCGTCAGCGTCAAATTTTTTACTAATAAAAAAAGTATTTCTTGAACACTCCTGATACGTTGATTCACCAGAAATATGTGCCAGATTATAATTTTTGTATTGCTAAATTATGGTAATACAAATGCTCCTATGTTATGGCAAGTTAATCCTACTCAATATGATTGGGACTTTTTTTTTTTTTTGGTGGTGCAACAGATACTTGTGAGTTGGGTTTAGGTAGGTTTCATTTTCCCATACTAGTAAGGAGATTCAAATCTTTTTATTTGACCAGACTTTTGATCTTTTGCAGTAAATAAATGAAGGGTGGTGGTAGTACCATTCTCTTGCTAGATTTCTGACTCCCCAATTAAATGAAAACGTCTGGAATTGGGTTATCCAGTAGGGTAAAAACTAAACTTACATTTCTGGTGTAAAATGTAAATTGAATGAAAATGAAAACTCCCTTTCTTTTTTTTACTTGGATAAGAATTTAGGAAAAGAGGAAATGCAGGCTAAGGACATTCCTTGCAGGGAAATATGCAATTCCTTTTTATTATGTTTCTTGGTTTCTTGTTACAACAAGCAAACATTACAGATGAACAGGGTCTTCATTGGAGTACTAGTTATGAACATTTTCATTATTCACTATCACCTTTTGAATACGCACCCCCTATGAGTGGAGTCATGACCATGAAAAACCTTAAAAACAAGAAATGGATTTCCACAAATAGTTATAAAGAACAGTAACTAAACACAATAAAGCTTGAAGATCTATCAGAATTTGGGTCTTGTTACAAAATTGGTGAAAGTTTTTTTTTTTCATTGGACCCCACAATTTGATGGGTTCCAACTAATCACCATGAAAGGTCTAAGGTTTTTTACTGCTCTTCTCAACCATGGGCAGGTAAAGATTTTTTCTTCATGATTTTCAAACTTGAAATTTCTGTCTGAAGATGAAGTCACACAAGCAAACAGACAGTGCAGCAGAAACTAGAGTATATATAGACTTCTGTTTTTGGTTCTTCTTCTTACACACTTACACACCCACACGAGCAATAAAGGGATGACATACACCCACACGTGTACTACCCAAAGTTAAAAAAAAGTGAAAAAATAAGACTGTTACTAACTGTGTGTAAAGAATAGAAACAAAATGTTACTATAAGTTGGACGGACGGACGGACGGACGGACCCATTATATGAATTGACATGAAAGCAGTAGTAGTACTGGTCTGAGTCTCCCTCCCCATTGTCAGCAATTCTCCCACTAGATCCAATCCAATTAGCTTTCAAAAAAAATATTATAGATCATGCATCATATATAGACGTCAGAGTCAGTCAGGGTGGTGAACTTTTTCTCTCAAACAGAGAAGAAGTCGTGTGGGTTTCTGTTAAAACACTTTTGCTGTTTCAATAAGCATTTCCATTTACTTGCAACAACATCTCTTTTTCTTTCTCCTCCTGTGAGTCTGTGACTGACTCTTGTATTAATTCAAGACAAAAATTATTCACATTTATAAAAATCATCATCAGATCAGTCTTTTCTTTTGTACATGCAACAACATGACATTGCAGAAACAGTTCAACACTGCTGCTATATAATCTATCATCACCAAGTATATCAAGATATGAACAACAACAGTGCTAGCAACAACAAGTATAATACTCCTACTGCTGCTACTACTACGGAGAACTGTAACTCAACTTCTTTTGCTCCATCAATGGGTTTATTTGCAGAGATTAGTTCTTTATCTATTAATCCAAATGGGTTTTCTTCAAAAGATAGCAAATACATATGTTCTATGAATAATTTAGAAATGGTTAGTAAGAAAACTTCTTGTATGGGAATTCCTTTTTTAACCAACAGCAACAACAGTTTAGTAGATCAGCTTCATCTTAATCAGAGTGAGAAATGTGCTAGTGGTGGGAAAGGCTCTGATTTCAGTGATGGTTTTCAAGGAAATAATGGTATGAATATGGATCAAGATAACAGTAACAGTAATTTAATCAATGAAGAAAACCCATATGACAGTATTTCAGTAAATGGTAAAGAAATAGATGGTGGGCAATCAAAGCTCTGTGCCAGAGGACATTGGAGACCTGCAGAAGACAGCAAACTCAAGGAACTTGTTGCTCTTTATGGTCCTCAGAATTGGAACCTAATTGCAGAGAAGCTGGAGGGAAGATCAGGTAACATAGAGAGAAAGAGATGAAATGTGTTTCACTTTCTCTAGTCTCATTAAAGCTTGTTTTTTGGTCTAAAAAAAAATGAAAACACTGTTTTCTACTGATTCTAATTTTATTGTTTTATGTTTTCAGGGAAGAGTTGTAGATTGAGATGGTTCAACCAGTTAGACCCAAAGATTAATAGAAGAGCATTCAGTGAAGAAGAAGAAGAAAAACTAATGTCAGCTCATAGAGTGTATGGTAACAAATGGGCAATGATTGCTAGACTTTTCCCTGGAAGAACAGATAATGCAGTCAAGAATCACTGGCATGTTATAATGGCAAGAAAATTTAGAGAACAATCAAATGTATATAGAAGGAGAAAACTAAGCCAAACTGTTCACAGAAAGTTGGATGACAATTCAAGCTTAACCACTGAACAAAACTGCTTTGATCTCACCAATGGAAGCTTCACCAGCTTATCTCCTTACCCATTTTCAACTTCCATTAATACTGAATATATGTTTCTTGGTTCTTCAAACAACAACAACAAGATCTCTCCTGATCATCAAAGTGGCTTCTGTGGTGCAGACCAAACAACTTTTGATCCATTCACTGGTTTGTTATTTCTTCTAATGACTCTGTTTTAATTTTTGCAGTACTTTCCTCATTGATTTCCCTTCCTCTATAATTATCTGTGGCAGTTGTTCAACTAATTTGTTCTTTTTAAGTACATATGTTTCATACCTGCTTACAGCCATAGCTGTACCTAGATTCAGTTAGAATAATGCTACTTAACTTTCTGTTTTACTTTTATTGTTAATACCTTTTAATATGACTTAACTGTTGAGGCCTCTCTTTCTTTCTGTTGTGCTTAGAGTTCTTTAATGCTATATTTGCAGGTTCAAGGAACCAAGATTTGACAAGGTTTTTGAGGCAAAGTTGGGAGAGACCAAGAGATGAATCTTCCTTTTACCATCATCCTCATCACTACCAACAACAACAGCAAACCTTAACTCAGATGATGACAATGCAACAATCAAATCATAGCCATCCTTCAATTTTCTCAAACTCAATGACATCAACATCTCAAGTTTCAGATATTGAAGCATCAGCATCAATTGCAGAGAACAGAGGGGTCACCCATTTTGAGACCACAATTTCACCCCCATTTATAGACTTTCTTGGGGTTGGAGCAACATGAAGTTAAAAGGAAAGGGCTCAAGAAAATAACCTTAAAACAGATTATTCAAAAATGGTGGGGAAAAGGAAAAGAAAGCTTATCTTAGTCTTACATTGGAGGTAAAAAGGAAAATATTATTGTTCAGTTGGGTAGCAGAGGAAATCAGAACTAATCTCTTTTAATCATCATTTTCTCTATCTTTGCTTGTAACTCACTCACATAAAAAGAAAGAAGAAGAATTAATTTCAATATCTTGCTTCTTATTTCTGGTCTTATTAGTTTCATATCCTACTAATTTCTAGAACATGAAAAAATGATCAAGCCAAAGGAAATGGATATCAGCTAGTGGAAAATGGCAAGTCCAATTAAGGGCCTTCCAATATGTAAGTGCCCGTATTGATATAAGCAAGACAGTTTACATTAGTGACTTCCATTAACAGAATTTATTGTATAAATTCAGTGGAAGTATGTGTGTGCATAAGGTTACAAAAAATATTGAATTTGGTGGACCTGAGCAAGATTTCAATTGTTTTGCCAAGGTCTGTCCAATGAAGAATTATTGGTGCGGCCATTACCAGCTCAATTGTTATTCATTAGTATCATCTCCACGTCATAATCATGACTCTAAAACCTCCAACGGCAAGTTCAAGGGTTGAGAACCTAAAGCTGCTTCTAGTTCCCGCTTTGTCAATAAACTAGTTGAATGGGCAAATGCTGTCCCTGAATGAGCTCCAATTGCTTCCAGATTTGTTGGTTCTACCAAGAAACGGCTTCCAACTGAGGAAAGGGTTTTCTCGATAAAATCTGATCTGGGCATATACTCCTTCATACGACATATAAATTCTAAATGGTTCCTTTCCTGTTACAAAATAAGCCATGCAATCGAAAATGAAAACTCTTGTTGTCCAGTATGAACTTGATCAAGATTTGTAGTATGAGTTCTACTATTTACCCAACATATACAAACATAAAATGCATCTTCTTCCTATCTCAAAACAACTGAAAAAGGGTTCTTAGATGTGAAGACTGAAGAGTGCTGTTTAGATTTAACATTAGGCTATCTAATGCAGGACAAAGTGAGTTCGTGGCTCCTCGGAACTTTGAATATCTTTTCAATAAAATTCTCCAATGCTGTTGAATCCCTTAGTGCCAAGGACTTTAAGAATGTCGCTTGCGTCTAAAACAACACTTAGGCTTCTACTGTGGTTTAATTCCAGTTGCTACTAGGGGTTAAGCACTACAAATATAGATAATTGACACATGTAAGCCGACGAGGGGGTTAGACCTGAACCATACCCTGCTGGCCCCTAAGATGCATTCTGAAACAGTCCAGAATTTCAACTTGTACTGGCTGGTCAAAAAATGAATAAATAACATTCCTAAAATAAATTTAAATTTTCAAAATAGTTGCCAGTGTTGATAATGATGCTCAGTGTAGTCATGGTCATGACAATACACTACCATGCCTTTCAAGAAAACTGAGACAACCAAAAAAACAGCAATATAAGGAACAATTTTTAAGAGATTAAAAAGGAAGTGAAAACATACCGATCGATATTTAGGAATACGTCTAGGTTGCTTCAAGTAGGCCATATTTTTGGTCTCATAATCCCATAAAAAGGATGTATGGTGAATCCAGCGGTTCTTGGTTATGGACTGCGCATTCCCACCAAACTTCCGGTTACCGAATACATAATCTAGATTTAAACCACAACAGGCATCCAGTTAAAGTCACCTTCATTTTCTTATAAGAACTCAAAACTCAAAGAATCTATTTGTCAATGCAACCAAGATAGAATGAGATATAATTATTAATTTATCATATATATACCATTCTCACGGAGATGAAAATCGCCAACTTCTTGAAAAACTTCATCATATAACAAGCCACTCCAAGACATAATTGGTTGAGGATATGGTTGTACACCAGGAACATCAATCCTATTACATATGAATGTAACAAAAATTGTCCCTTGGTCAACAATAACAGTTCCTCCCCCTGTAAACCTTTTTATAACAGGAATGCGATCTCTTATCACAGATTCAACTTCAAGAAGCTCAGCAGGTTTCCTATAAACCAAATTATGTCATCATTTATCTAGTCAAACTGCACTAATTACGTCAAAATTGTGAATTTCAATAGCCAAGAAATCTGAAATCACTGAACTATCTAAGAATTGAAAATCAGGGGAAGAAGAAACTTACCCAGACATTCCCATGACAATTGTTGGAGAATTAGTTCCATCATTGACGATACACCAATTTTCAGAAGAAGTTCGAAGTAGCTTTTCCTCTAACTGTAATTGTTCTAAAATGGGAATCCCTTTAAACCTAACCAGATTCATCAATGGTAATCCAAGTTTTCTCAGTTGTACGATAGTCATTTTGAACCCTAGAAAAAAAATTAGTGTGTTTGGTTCAGATTAACATTTTCAGATAAAACATTTTTCTTTTGTTTTCACTTTCCTTTAGATTCAAAAACATGTTTCGTATACACTGTTATAAAAACAGTAACTTTCTGTAAATAACAACTACAAAAAATAAACAACATTTCAATGTATAACCATTCGAGATGAATAGTGACCCTGCATATATAAGATCAAAGATGAATAGTTGGAATCTTAACACTAGCAAAGGAATCAATAAGAGTTATTAATCACATAGATGTCCTGATATACAAGGCATATAATAGCTTCACTTTGTATACAGAAGTTCTAGAAGGTAAACTTACGCTTAGTCCCTTGGTAGGCTTATATGACAACATAAAGAATCCTGATAGTGCCCTAACATGTTCATATTGGTGAGATTCCTAGGCACCTAGCGATTCTTTAAGTTTTAGACAATATTTGAATTCAGCAGAATTTATCTAGGGTCCTGAATATGAAATGGACTCTGAATTAATCGCCCAAGTAATGAAGCTCTTATACGACAGTGTCGTATTTAACATTTATGAACTTGTTGAGACACTGGAAAGATCCATATTCCACATGTGGATAGGCATACAGGCCATATGGATTTCGCTTACTTTCAATTCATAGATTTCAGCCCTTTTAAGACAGTGTCAAATTTGAAGTATGTAAGCTTAGGTTTAACCAAATACTTTCATAAACTAAGTGTTTCACCCAAGAACGCTTTAATTCATCTCGTAAATCTTTAGATACGTTATCCTGCTAGAAATACAATACTTGTGTTCCAAAAAAAATGGAATGCAATACCATCTGGTACTCAAATGGGCTATACCTGGGTTTTTTTAAAGCCTTTAGTGTTTTGGCCTGGATTTAAAGCTCACATTCATATTCTTCGTAAAGTAAGATACTGTTATTGATTAATAAAATGCTTTAATTAGACCAAATCACTATAATCCTGGAGGAGATCCAATGTCGGGTCGGTTAACATTTGGCGCACATATCGGTAAAACACTAAAGGTCATATCTCTGCCACTGAATGATACTACGACAACTGCAACATAACTAGCGGAACAACTGAGGATCAAGTTACCTCACGCAGTTTAAGAATGATACCTTATTAAGCTTTGTCCATAAGCTCTAAAACCTCTCTTGCCACGACTACACTGGATCTGTGAGCAGACGCAGATATCATGTTAAGTACCTTGGAATTTCTAATTGTACAACTCATGAAACATTATTCATCAGTAAAAGTGTTCGAGAAAAATCAATCCAAAAAAATTATCTTCTCAGGGACCTCTACGGTATATACATTTTGCTAACCACCACAGATATGTTGCAAGAGACTATATAGGGATGAATAATTATATGAAACAGTATGTGTGCACTCATTTGTATTTTACACTCATCCTGTATTTCTAACAATCATTTGATCAAACAGTTTCCTACCAAGCTCAAATTTTCTCCAATTCTTGTTCTTAAGATTATAAATGTTTTCACAATCGATATCCAATCATATGTGTATTCCTAGAGGATAAAAACTCAAAGAATGATAGAAAAGAAACCCACCCGCAACTCTACCTTGAACAATCCCAGCACTTCCTAAGCAATAATAAAACTTAGTTTTTGTCCATTAAACTTACCACAAGGACTGTTCATTGATATTAATCAAGCTTGTAATAATGGAAACCATTATTTATCAAAATCAAAATGTCATGCTGCTCTTGCAGCTTGGGTTTACTCGATACAGCTTGACTACAACAACATAATATGATCCTTACCTAACCAAATTGATAATTCAGATAAAGCTTACCTGATGACTCAGAACTGGCGTTGATAATTCAGATAAAGCTTCTAAAAGTGAAGGAATTGAGTTGAAAAACCTAACCAAATTTGTGATTTGTTTTGTTTTTAAAGCCCTTTGGAGATGACCCTGTGAATAATACTTGCAAGAAAGAAGACCAAATTTCCGGCCCTTTCAGTATTTGGAACCTGATTGGGTACCTGTAAGCAGCTGCGGTCTAAATATAATTACCGTATTGACCCGAACAAATGTATCTCATCCCAATTTTGTTTTTCTTGAACGGATTTTTCAAACTTGTCTGAATTTGATAAGAAGACTGCATCGCTATCTACCTTTTTTTTATAAAATCTGACCATGGGTTTTAGATGGGTTGTTTCTTAAGAGTTTACACTCTTTTTAGTTTCATTTCCTTGAGGGTGGAAATACTTTGTGATATGTAATTGCAAAGGTCGTCAACTATCTCTACTGTTGTAATACGGCTATGTTGATATTGAGTTGTCCGTTGGATGAGTTCGCATGCTATGAAAAGAAAAATCGTAATGTGAACTGACATGTGTGACTGTGACGTACCTCAATGAAGTCATTCCGTGAAATCGCATATTGTCGTGATTAAGGAAAAAACATACAATATTGACATGATGTAGTAAAGAATACATTAGGAGTCTTGGAGCAAGGGCTATGGAGCGAGGGTTCTCATTCAATATGAATGAGTTTCACTAGATTTGATCAAATTTGGTGTTATTATGGAGTGAGAGTAGTCACTCATTCATCAATAATCATTGATACACTCATTATAGCGAATGAGTGGGTGAAAGTGTGCACTAGGCGGCTGATCTTCAGCCTCTTAGGAAAAAATCACTCCAAGCGGTACATGTTTAGCCTCTCAAACATATTTTTGAGTTTTTTAATTTAGTTTAAACTCTTTTGTTGGGTCCCGCAGAGATTTTATTAATAAAAAAACTGAATACATATCTAGGAGGCACATCTTTAGCCGCTTGAAGAGATTTTTTCTCTCTAAGCGGCTGAAAATCCATCCTCTTAGTGTATTCTTTTGGTTCCTCATGGTGAGAAAACCCCTCTTTCACCTAGTCTCTCATTCATTATGGCAGTGAATGAGTGTTTTTCACACTCACTCCATAGTCCTTGCTCTTAGGACAATCCTTTGATGGGGTCAAATAAAATTACGGTGGAAATTTTACTTACACTTAATCCATATTTGTTTTCACAAAAGACTGATTTTTAATTTTATTTTTGAAGGTTAATAAAAGGAAAACCAACATAAAACTAAGAAGCTAAAGAAGACTCATACAAAATGTAAGTAACGAAGGAGGAGTAGACAACCACTAGTGAGACAGATAGTGTTCAACATCGTAAGTTGCTAAGGAATGAGCTATGACATTGGCCTGTTTTTTGATAAAACTGAATTCAATAGGTGTAAAACAACCTAGCTTTTCCTTGACTCTGAATATGGTGTTTCTTATGCGCCAAGGAGTGAGAAAGTTGTGATATTTCAGTGAATTAATCACAATGAGGGAGTCACCTACAACAATAATTTGCTTTAATCCCTTGCTGATAGCCAGATCAATACTTAGCAAAGCACCATAAGCTTTTGCTTCCACTGAAGAAAAAAATCTAATACTTTTGTTTGACAACCATCAACTCCAATTGAAAGTTTCTTGGCACAAAAACACATGCATACCCTTTAGGACCAGCTGCATCATCAAAATTGATCTTAGTTTTAGGTTAATGTTGAGGAGGCCACACAACTGCAGCAGAATCTAACATGTTTTGTTCAGTAGGCAAAGCAATAATGTCTGTAGCAGAAGTGTTCAGATTATACCAATATGAAGTTTCCTGCAACATCTTATCCAACTGGATACGGCCTTTGTTAAGAATTACATCATTTCTTGTTTTTCAAATAACCCACAATAAACAAGTCCCAAACTTTAATTCAGACAAATATCCTCCTTCTAACATCCAGCTCTTTATATAATCAAGTACAGACAAATTCAATCTCTCATCAGTTCTGAAATTTAATGGAGAAGTAAATAAGATGTTCTGGGAAACTGAAAAGTAGAGGACAAGTCTTCAAGTGTTTCAATAGCCCCATTACACAACCTGGAATATGGATTAATGTCTTTTCAAAATTTTAAAAGTCTACTACCCTCTGCAATCCCATTGTTGAGGAGTTTCCATAGAAATATAAGAATTTTAGGTGGTAGAATTTTTACCTGCCAAAACTTTTTTCATGGAAAATCTTTAGTATTACCAGCATTGGAAGATGTCGAGATTCTATCTTGTAGGGATTTAATAAAATATTTGGTTGAAAAATTTTCATTCGAATGATGAATCCACAATAACTTGTCCTCAGATTCTTCTTTATGGTTTTTAGTGATTAGATGTCCAGAATTTTCCCAACTTCATAAGTATTAAATAGTTGCCGAAGTTTTTCGACATCTCATCTGACTAGATTCTGCAATATAATCTCATCTACATGAAGGACAATTGGAGGATCTTGAAGTAGGAGTGGGCCTGATATTGTGTATATTGGGTACCCAAGGATCATATTTAATTTTTATCTTCTTCCCATTCTTAACAACCTAGCGATACCCATTTTTCATATCACTTCTGCAGTTTAACATTGCCGACCAAGTGGAAGAGCACTTCTGAATTTTTTCACCTCCCAAAAGCTCTCATTAGTTGATGCCACAAACAACTATCATTCTCAAGTATGGCTCTGTTGATATGATGTAAGGTTCTGAATCCGAACCCTCCAACAACTTTTGATTGTTCAAACTTCTTCTAGTTGATAAAATGAGTTTGCCTTTGTTGATGGTGGTTTTTAGCTTAGGGTCAAAATCGTAAAACCTTGCATCTGATATAACGTCACTCTGCAAGGAAATAGAGCCACGTGTGCTAACCTCTCCACTGGAAAATTTATTGAGCCGCTCAATATACTTGCTGTAACTTGCATGAAATTTATCCAGACTGGCGAATCCCAGATGTTTTGTAAATTTTGGCGCCTCGCTATATTCACTTAATATAAGTTCCCCTAAATGCCTTCTATGCTATGTTCCCCGTCTGAACTCTTAATGTTAATATGGCATGACGATTTGTGTTCACTCGCAGCAGAGTAGAACGAATCTCCAAGTATCAAGAATAAGATCTTTGCATAAGGTATTCAATCAGAAAAGCATGCTGCTCTCTGGAAACGCACTTAAAAGAACTCTGTGTCGACACATAGAATTCAGTCAATCGTCCTGACTAACTTGCAGAAGTTAGGGTTTTGCGCCTCGTGCAATGCACCAGACCTTGCATGTCAAAATTAATTAAATCCGCCGCAGCGCACTGGAAGTGCGGCCACGCCCTAGCTTGCCATCCCCACTTCCCATTAACCAATCAGGTTGCCCTAAAGGCGCCACACCCTCACCAGAAGTTTGGTCGCCCCTTATGTTTAGCCGACCCCCTTTTGTGGCCAATCAGGTTATTCTAAACTTGTCACCATACATTAAAGGCCAAACGCACCCTACCGCGTCAACCTCGCAACATGCCAACTTCGTGGCAACCTGTCTTAAATAGCCACCACATGACAATTCCTACTCCTGTGGCCGTTTCACACTATGGTCTTGCCATGGTTCCTTTGGCATAGCCATGGCGCCATTTGCACAAAAGTAGCGCCATGCCGCAGCCCCACGCCACGTGCACTAATTAGGGTATTCGACAAACCCTAATTTGAGAAAATTTCTACCAAAGCCAAATAACGTTCCCAGAGCAACGGGACTGGCGTGGCAACATGGCCAACGTTTCCACGTCAAATGTGGGTCCGACTCCACGACGCATTGGCCACACCAAGCCCTAATTTAACCACGAATAATTCTTCCAACGGCCCCAAGACTTGGCCATGCCAAAGTCCTTCCAACGACGCCAAAACTTGGCCATGCCAAGTCCTTCCAACGGTGCCAAGACTTGCCACGCCAAATCCTTCCAACGGCGCCAAGACTTGGCCACGCCCAAGTCCTTCCAACAACGCCAAGACTTGACCACGCCAAGTCCTTCCAACGGCGCCAAGATTTGGCCACGCCGAAATCCTTCCACGACGCCAAGACTTGGCCACTCCAAAACCTTCCACGACGGCAAACCCTAACTTTGGATGCGGAGCCAATTTTTTGCTTTGGCTATGCCGCAACATCACTGGCATGCCACTATGTCGCGGCTACTAGCATGCCGCCATGCCATGGATACGCCACTTCGCTATACAACAACATGTGGCCATAATCAATGGACACCCTTCTTCATGAGATGCAATCTCAGCCATCCAAGTTCGCCACCGAACTGATGAGCTCGCGAAAAGTTTTAGGCGACTAGCCAAGACGAGCCTAGCATTACATTCTATTTACCTGCGGCAAGCCTCTCAATTTTAACTTGCCACACGTAGCAAAGTGCTACATTTTTTCCATGAAAACACTCGAGACATCAAAATATGTCAAAAACTGGGGGATGCTCATCAGAGTATTGATCTGGAGGTTTACAGCATGCGGCGTGCAATGCTCCCGTTAGAAGAAAGTGTCATGAAGTAGGATGATTAGTGGTGGTAAAAAGTAACGGTGTCAAAAATTCATTTCCTTCATCATGGAAGAGTAATGACCGGCGATTACACGAATTCACTTCCTTCATCATGGAAACACAACGTCTGGCAGTTACACGTTACTTTTTTCTTCCACCACTCAATTGTTTCCACTTCCTACGAGACCAGGGTACGTTTCACAATGATTTGTATAAATAGGTTCCACTTATTTCCACCAAACAACAAGTTTTTGGTCGGCAACACACAATATCTAGAAATCACCTGGTAGCTTTCCATCCGGATTACCAGTTCTACTTTCTGATACAAGTCACAAAACACCCACACTTCCAGAATCAACTATTTTGGTCTCAACACTTTCTTCGTTTCCCTCCCTAAGACCAACCCTTCTCCTTCACTTTGTGACTGAAGCAATCCTGGAACGACCATTTCTTGGTTTATGCCAGGATTGTACAGATTGATCTCTCGAATCAAAAGTACTCCCGTGCAGTACATTGTTTAGGGTTTAGATTCGTTTCTCACCCACACACCCAAAGTTACCAAAATCAGCAGAAAAGGTTTTCACCCTCAAACAATTGGCGACCACAGTGGAAGATTAATCTCTCGGTTACAAATCCAACTCTCGTTTCCATCATCCTACCAGCGAATGCCATGTTTTGAAGCACATCGTCCAAGAAAAGAGGGGTTTCAGGAGAATTGCGTCTGGGGACTAGAGATTCTCCATCTTAATACGGATCAATATAAAGATGTTCCACTTACAATAAAGAACGACCGGAGACTTCCCGTGGCGAGAAGGGCATTACGTAAAGACTCCAATTTACTACCTGAAGACTCAGTTCTGGTGAAAGACCCTAAAGCGAGTAAGTTTGCCAGATGATATTTACACGACCTATTGTTTAGATTTCCACATTTATCATGGAAGCCGATGACCCAATCATTCTAAGATTTCATGTATCTTCCTTTCTCATGTAACGTTCACGGTCCTGAATGATTTTGCTACTTACATTCGTAATTCAGATTTTGACATATCAATTGATCAAAAAGCCATTACTCCAAAAATAATCCAAAAACTCTTACAAAAAGCAATCATCTATCAATCCAAAAACCAGAAACCATACTATAAACTAGGCGTTTCTTCTGCCTTTACAAAAAAAAAAAACCTAAGAAAAGAAGTTCAGAAAATAAAAATATTTAAGGAAAGTTGCCTAAAAACGACTCGTTCTTCTTGGAGAAAATGTCCTTCATACTTTGAAGAGCCGCATGCTTCACTTCAATTCCTGGGACAACTTCTCGACTTCGACCTCCCGTTGATTAATTAAATCCGCGGAAGGACCATCTACCTCTTCAGCCTGCACCCTCTGGATCTCGGAAAATCCCTCACAGAACCAGGAAGCGTTAAACTCAAAGTTTACACACATATCCCGGTGGAACTCCCATTTTGAGATTACATCTCCAGAAACGGTGTGACCAGTCACCTTGCGCATATCACGAATTGAATATAATATTTCTTCCACTCGCTTAACCAATGCGAACCGGTTAGTGATCTTATTGGCTGCTGCGATGTGTCCATATCTCTCCCATATTCTGGTATACAACTCCTCATGCTTAGCCGGTACACTGAAGCCTCCAATCAACACGTGATCTTCATGAGGAATCAAGAATGGAGGGTTGAAAGTGGCGCCTGCAATCGATTCCGCGACCAGCAAGGATTCTTTGGCTACAATCGCCCCCGCAGCCGTGGGGGCGTTTTCCATCATCTGAAGCACATCAGCGTCTTCACGACGATCAGTTTTCATCTCCGGGTTTCTAACAAGTACGATTTCCATGACTGAAGACACTGTTACACCCTCATTGTCGTGGACTCCATCTCAGAGTTATTTTCGGAAGCAAACTCTTCCTGTAAATATCGCCAATTAATCATTTATTCGGTATAAATAAATGACCTAAAGAAAAGAGGGATGTGGAAAACTCACCGGCTCATTTGTTGGCCCACTGGAAGAAGACTCGCTGTTGTATTCAGAAGTACTCCTCTCATCACCGGATCTTGAACTTTCCTCTTCTTCGGATTCTTCTTCAAGAGATTCACTCTTGTCGCTTCCTCCCTCAAGACGCGCCGTCTTTTGGTCGTGGGCAAGTCTAGCGAAGATATTCGAGTTGCCGAGACCCTGAGTCAAAAAGAAGAGTCAGTAATGAAATGGAAAATTTATGGAATTCAGCCAAGTCTGTGAAGAGAATCATACACACCTGCGTGTTGAAAGAACTGAAGGTCAGAAGAGCCGTCGAATCTGATTGGAAGCCACCTGCACGATTTTTCGACCTTCACTCCTTCTTCTGGGGATTGTCTGCATCCAAGCTAGAGGATTTTCGTTTGCCCGAAGGAATCTCCTACAACAACTTATGCTTCGCTAGAACCGCAGAGGAAGGTTTACCACGCGGATTTATCACAACATCCTGAACGAACTGATGAATGGCGAGGAACTCATCTTTCCAGAAGACATTATATTTGTGAGTCGTCACAGGTCTTCGTTCCGAGAGCAAGAAAGGAAGGCTTTTACCTGGCGCAAGAACACTGGCATCAAGAGCAGCTGGTAACAATTCTTCCGGAGCAACCGGCCGACGAATAAATGGGACCCCTTGGTCAAATCCCATATGCCGGGCCGCCCTGTCAATATTATAAGGGACTGCCTTGAAAGATCCCCGGAAGAAGGATGGCACGTATCCGGAGATATAGCTTCGCATAAATACAACCTCTCCAACGCTCATGTTCTCTCCAGCAGAAAGAAAACTCAAGTTCGGAGCAGCGGAAAAAGTATTTGGCTGAACCATGGAGGCATGGGTCGGGGCCCAAGGAAAAAAGTTAACTGCATGCGAGTTGTCAAGGAAATCAATGAGATTTACACTAGGTCTTGGACGCCTCTCCAACCAACGGAGTATCCTGGAACGGCCATATGCATCAGGAAACAAGGTTCTCGGGTTCGGAGCGTAATTTTTGAAATGCTCATACAACCACACTTGAAGAAAAGCGACGTGAACGTATGAGTCCACTTTCATATAAACATTTGAAGCACACATGTCCGCGACCAGATGATCCAAATGGGTGTACAAAGAACCAAGAAACAAGCCACCAATGGGAAGAACGACGCCTTTCTCCAATTTGATGGCAATTTGATAAGCTCCCGTCTTATCTCCTTCTTACCAGATCCATCGTCGAAAATATCTCTGGACAGCCACAGAGCTAAAAATGCAGCGACATGGAGCGTATCATCTAGCACTAGATCCAACTTCGGCTCATCAGGGAACCACTCAGACACCCACCAGTTATAGAAGCACTTATCCTCATAATTCTTTCGAACATATCCCGCTACTTTTTTGACCAAAGTGGCATGTATTTTTTCTTCTTCCCCAGACAAGACAACATCAAGATTCCCAATTATCGGGAGACTCAACAGAACGGCTAAGCTTTCCAAAGAAATAGTCATCTCACCCCATATACATATAGCTGTGTGAGTTTCTGGGCACCACCTTGAGATGAAATTAATCAAGCCTACAACGTCTTTTCTAATTTCAAGTACTGCAGGCGTCATGACAACATGCATGATTTGCGCCTCAGTTAAGTTGGCCTTTACGTGATCGCGGCTCATCATGAACTTCATCCATTTATCATAAGAGCGCAATGGACTAAGGAATATTTTGAAGTCTATGTGAGAAGCTAGATATTCTTTCTTTTGAAGGCAAAACCTCATTATACGCCCTAGGCAGACTGATTGTACTTCTCCATCATTCTCTGAATCAGTCAGAAGAGTTGCCACGAATTTGGGATGGGTCCTTGTAATCGTAGCAGACTTCGTAAAGAACTCATCATCTGTGTTCGGTTTGGAGTTGTTGACACTCCTCAACGCGGCGGCGGAACTACTTTCAGGTGACATCCTAACAAATCCCTTATGCTTTTGAAGTAACTACAACAAAGCAAAGGAAAAGAATTACTACTTTGAAGAAAAGCATACATGGAGATTTTATCAAAAATTGGTTACCACAATCAAGGCTCAACAATACATTTGCTACAGAAATTTCTCTTTTGGCCACGTGTCATGGCATCCACGACTAAAGGAATGGGGATTGCTCAAGGAAATGCACGTGACGTCGCGGGAAGTACGCTCTTTGCCGAAACTAGGCAATGCCGCAGGGAACATGCGAAGCCGCGGAAATCATGACCTCGGACAAGTTACATTTGGTCATGGGAAATATGTTCATGGCCAAAAGGAGAATGTTTCCACCATGGAAACTATGCACACAGCCACAAGAGGAAAAGGAAACCCTAAAGATAGGTTTTCACGGGAGAAAAACTAACGGCAGCAACCCATTCGCTTGCGCCTATTTTGCATAATAATTGACATCCTTACTATTGTGACAGCTAATATTACTACGATACTGCTAGGAGGGAAGAATCATTCATACAAAAGTATTTCTACGGGTTCATGGAGAATATGTGTATGTCTAGGGTTTACACTAACAACAAAAAAAAAAGAGAAGAGAAGAAATGTTGGAACACATACCTGGAGTGCGCTCTCCTACTTCTCTGCTTTGCTGCTAACGTGGAGAGGTGAAAACAAAGCCAATATTACAAAAAAAAAAAGAAAAAGAAAGATGTGTGACCCCTTTTATACACATATTACTTTGAAGTTTGGGTGGAAGAAGGTTTCCTTTTATAAGCACAACGTTTTTGGAATTAGAATGGAGGAAGATTTCTCGTTTAAGCTATGCACGGAAAAAGGCAGCCAGGCCCACGAAGGCAACGGTCTATGGCGCCTCCAGTCCGCGTCCAAGACAATGCCAAACAGTTCGCTCCCAAACGGCCATCTCTACCGCTCCACGCCAACGCCAATGGTCCGCGTTCAATCCCCAAGAATCCGATCTTATCCAGTGCCATCCTATCCTTCCCAAACTAGCGCTCCATTGGCCTTCCCAAGCCAACGCTCCATGAGCCTTCCAATCAAGCCAACGCGCTATCCGCCATGCAAGCTAGCCGCGTCCACCCTCCACTCCAAGCTAGCTACGCCATCCGCCATGCCAAGCTAGACGCATCTATCCGTCACCCCAAGCTAGCTGCTCCATCCGCCATGCCAAGCTATCCGCGCCATCCGCCATGCCAAGCTAGCCGCGTCCATCCGCCACCTCAAGCTAGCTGCGCCATCCTCCATGCCAAGCTAGCCGCGTCCATCTGCCACGCCAATCTAGCCGCGTCCATCCGCCATGCCAAGCTAGCTGCGCCATCCGTCATGCCAAGCTAGCTGTATCCATCCGCCACTCCAAGCTAGCTGCGCCATCCGCCATGCCAAGCTAGCTGCGCCATCCGCCATGCCAAGTTAGCTGCACCATCCTCCATGCCAAGCTAGCTGCGCCATCCTCCATGTCGATCTAGTCGCACAATCGTCCTTTCCAAGCTAGCCGCGCTATTCGCCATTCCGCAGCTTCATTTCCGCTCGTCCAAGATTGAAGCACCATCTTCGCCGTTCAAAGTAATGCAATCTCCACCATTCAAAGCCGCGCCGTCCGTCATTCCCAAGCCGGAAGCGCCATCTTCACCACCCCATGGCCCAAATTTGCACCAATGTTCCGGGAAGCAAAACTCTACGCCAACCCCCCCTGGTCAAGATGGAAATAAGCCAAGTCGTCAATACAAGGATCACGGATTCATCATGCCTTCCGCTAAAGGTTAGTTGAATTTCCCTGGCAAACTCTTCACGTCTTGCCCTCTTCGATTTTGCTCTTTTCCGTCACCATCTCATGCTTACCCCGCAACAACGCTACTGTTACGTGCTAAGCAGGGGACTTAATGTTGATGGTGGTTTTTAGCTAAGGGTCAAAATCATAAAACCTTGCATATGATGTGACGTCACTCTGCAAGGAAACAGAGCCACGTGTGCTAACCTCTCCACTGGAAAATTTATTGAGCCGCTCAATATACTTGCATGAAATTTATCCAGACTGGCGAATCCCAGATGTTCTGTAAATTTCGTCGCCTCGCGTATATTCACTTAATATAAGTTCCTCTGAATACCTTCTATTCTATGTTCCCCGGCTGAACTCTTAATGTTGATATGGCATGACGATTTGTTTTCACTCGCAGCAGAGTAGCACGAATTTCCAAGTATCAAGAATAAGATCTTTGCATAAGGTATTCAATCAGAAAAACATGATGCTCTCTGGAAACGAACTTAAAAGGTGTCGACACATAGAATTCAGTCAATCGTCCTGACTAAATTGCAGAAGTTAGGGTTTCACGCCTCGCGCAATGCACCAGACCTTGCTTGTCAAAATTAATTAAATCCACCGCAGCGCACTAGATGTGCGGCCACGCCCTAGTTTGCTGGACCACTTCCCATTAACCAATCAGGTCGCCCTAAAGGCGCCACACCCTCACCAGAAGTGTGGTCGCGCCTTATGTTTGGCCGGACCCCTTTTATGGCCAATCAGGTTATTCTAAACTTTCCACCATACGTTAAAGGCCAGACGCACCCTACCGCGGCAACTTCGTAACATTCCAACTTCGTGGCAACCTGCCTTAAATAGCCACCACATGGCAATTCCTAATCCTGTGGCCATTTCCACACTATGGCCTTGCCATGGTTCCTTTGGCATAGCCATGGTGCCATTTGCACAAAAGTAGCGCCATGTCTTAGCTGAACGCCACATGCACTAATTAGGGTATTCGGTAAACCCTAATTTGAGAAAATTGCTAGCCAAATAACGTTCCCAGAGCAACGGGATTGGCGTGGCAACAGAGCCAACGTTGCGACGCCACATGTGGGTCCGACGCCACGACGCCTTGGCTACGCCAAGCCCTAATTCTTCCACGGAGAATTCCGACGCCTTGGCCATGCCAAGCCCTAATTCTTCCACGAAGAATTTTTCCACGACGCCTTTGCCATGCCAATCCCTAATTCTTCCACGAATAATTCTTCCAACGGCGCCAAGACTTGGCCACGCCCAAGTCCTTCCAACGGCGCCAAAACTTGGCCACGCCAAGTCCTTCCAACGGCGCCAAGACTTGGCCACGCCAAGTCCTTCCAACGGCGCCAAGACTTGGCCACGCCCAAATCCTTCCACGGTGCCAAGACTTGGCCACGCCAAAACCTTCCACGATGCCAAACCCTAACTTTGGCTGTGGAGACAATTTTTAGCTTTGGCCATGCCGTAACATCACTGGCATACCACTATGTCGCGGCTACTAGCATGCCGCTATGCCGCCATGCCATGGCTACACCACTGGCATGCCATTAGCGTGTGGCTGACGCCACTTCGGTATACAACAAGATGTGGCCATAATAAATGGCCATCCTTCTTCATGAGATGCAATCTCATCCATCCAAGTTCTCCACCGAACTGATGAGCTCGCGACAAGTTTTAGGCGACTAGCCAAGACGATCCTAGCATTACATGCTATTTACCTGCGGCAAGCCTCTCAATTTTAACTTGCCCCACGTAGAAAAGTGCTACATTTTTTTCTTGAAAACACTCGAGACATCAAAATATGACACAAACTGGGGGATGCTCATCAAGGTATTGGACTGACGGTTTACAGCGTGCGGCGTGCAATGCGCCCGTTACAAGAAAGTGTCATGAAGTAGGATAATTAGTGGTAGTGAAATGTAAAGGTGTAAACAATTCATTTCCTTCATCATGGAAGAGTAATGACTGGCGGTTACACGAATTCACTTCCTTCATCATGGAAACATAACGTCTGGCAGTTACACGTTACTTTTTTCTTCCACCACTCAATTGTTTCCACTTCCTACGAGACCAGGGTACGTTTGACTATGACTTGTATAAATAGGTTCCACTTATTTCCACCAAACAACAAGTTTTTGGTCGGAAACACACATTATCTAGAAATCACCTGGTAGCTTTCCATCCGGATCACCAGTTCTACTTTCTGATATAAGTCATAAAACACCCACACTTCCAGAATTAACTATTCTGGTCTCAATACTTTCTTCGCTTCCCTCCCTAAGACCAACCCTTCTCCTTCACTTTGTGATCGAAACAAGCCTGGAATGGCCATTTCTTGGTTTAGGCCAGGATTGTACAGATTGATCTCTCGAATCAAAAGTACTCCCATGCAGTACATCGTTTAGAGTTTAGATTCGTTTCTCACCCACACACTCAAAATTACCAAAATCAGCAGAAACGACTTTCACCCTCAAACAACCTTAAGAATGACCAGATCAAAAAATTCGCATAGTTCTAGTAAATGTTTGTAATGCCTTCTTTGGAATGAGAGAGGTGGCTATGTAGTAAGGTGGAATGAGACCCAAAACATGTTTAATCATAATAATTCTGCGTGCATGCGAAAAATGGGTTATTTTCCAACCTGCCAGCTTTGTGTCAAATTTATCAACTAGAAAATCATGAGAATCAATCTTGTAAGTAGATTTGAGAAGTTGATGACCAAGATACATATCATTGATTTGCATTTGTTGAACCCCCAAGATATTTGCAATTTTAGCTCTGCGACTTGGCCTGACACCTTTGCTGAAATGAATCACCAATTTTTGGATATTTGCATATTGACATGACTAAGAAGACTAAGTACCAAGGATTTTTTATAGGGTGTCAATCGTCTTCGATCTCATCAAGATTACCAAAGAGAATGAGATCGTCAGCAAACATTAGTGAGACACAAAAGGAGCATTACGAAATATCTTATAGCCATTAAATAGGGCATTAATTTATATAGTGCGCATAAGCCAAGATAAACCTTGTGCATATGTGATGAAAAGATATGGGGATAATGGACAACCCTGTCGTAATCCACTTTCACTAGTAAAAAACACCTCAGTTTGGCTATTGATGACTAAGGAAAACGAAGCAGTCGAAACACACTTCATAATTATTCATGGACTTTACCTACAATACCAAAAGCTCTAAGGCAGTGTCTTAGAAATCTCCAACTCACTTTGTCATAAGCCTTACTAATATCAATCTTAAGAGCGAAACTACCTATTATATAAGATGAGGTGGACATGGTATGAAAAATTTATGTAGCTGCCCCAATATTGTCAATTCTTCATGGTATAAATGCATACTGCTCATGGTTCACTAGATTGTTTAGGTGTTTATTCAGTACGCTTTGAGCTAAGATTTTGGAAACCACCTTATACATGACATTGGTAAGTGCAATAGGTATGAATTCAGAAGGCATAGTTGGATATTTTACCTTCGGGATGAAACAAATATTAGTATGGTTCAAACCTGGTGGCAAAGAGGCAGAGGCAAATTAAATAATGTTTGATAACTTGAGTGATATCCTCATCAGTATGCTCCCAACAGAGTTTAAATAAATTACCAGGCATCCCATCAGGTCCTGAAGCTTTGAGATTCTTCATGTGTTTGATCACACTCCAAATATCTTCACAAGAAGGAATACTGGCAATTAGGTCATTTTCTGCAGCTTCTAATTTAACAAGGGGCTTGAAACTGAATAACATGAATTTTCTTTTTTGGGTCTCTTTTGAACAGGGTGGAGAAATGGTTCACTAAGTATCTGAACTAATTTACTTAATGATTGGTTTAGTTTTTTGTTTTGGACGTCTGCCGAGGATATAAAACAAAGAAACAAAAAAATAAAAGAAAGGAGACATACTACAATAACTTCGAGCTGACTTGTTGGATTACAAGAAGGGATTTGAGAAGATGCCCAACAAGTTGGGACATGTGAAGCTTCCCGCTCACTGCAAGATATTGAATGTTCATGTCATTGGTTTTGTCACAAATTTCGTCAATGAAATGGCAAATTCTTCATGAAATGGATGAGTTTTTCCTTTGGAGGATGTACAGTATTTGTTTCCTTGGTGTTATTCATTTCAGCAACAATAGGATTTGTAGCTGTGCAACAACAAACGAATGGGAAGTTCTTATTGAGAAATGCAAGGAGAGACTTTGGTTGTGGAAAAGATCGAGTCTTTTTAAAGCGGATAAATTGACTTTAATGAAAATTGTTTTGTCAAGTATTTAGACCTGCATGTTATCTTTGTTTACTGGTCTTTCGAAACAATCACAGATTCCTTTGGGACCTTTCAGAAACGAGGAAGAATGTTTATCAACTGATCTATCAGGTGAAGACTCAAGCTTCCCATTGGCGTAAGAATTCAGAAGTTCTCAAATGGATCTTTCTTGAAATGTCACATCAAATTGGGCTCAGTTCTTTGTGTAATTTGTTTTTTGCTTTTTTGATGTTCTTGGGATGAGTCCGTCTTGAGTTTCTCTTTTTCTTGCCTACCTTTAGGATTGGTATACTTTTCTTACTTCTTGCAAGCCTTTTAAATGAACTTTTAGGATTGGAAAAAAAAGTAACAACAATTGCATCCACATTTTTACTTTAATGACATTAGGAGTGGAGGAATCTAATGATCATCAAGCTGAATACGCTAGTCATAGGGGGACTGTACTTCTAAGTCGATATCATGGCATTCTTTATAAGAGTTGAACCAAAACACTCCATCTTTTACCGATACCCTGAATATTGATAAATGTTTTTACAGAGACATGTTTTGAACTTTCCTAATTACGCAACAAGTGGGGTTCAGTGTCCACGTTTATTTTTGTATGCCTCCATCATCGTAAGAACATTCTGTCCAAATTTGTCATATTAAAAAAATGTACTCTCTTTGCCCAAGTTATATGGGCGGAGGAATCAAATTTCTTAGATTAAAAAAAACTACATACATGACTTTTATAAATATACTTTCTCTTTCCTGTTTTATCCCTTACTTTTGATAAAAACTGGAACGTTAAATTAACTTTAGTGTAATACAACTATCGTAAATAAGGGCATATTTGAAAATAGTCATTTAGGAGCTAAAATCATGCCTATACAGATGGGCGCCAACCAAAAACTAGTTCTTTGTCTCTATCTATAACTTGGACGGAGGAGGGAGTATAACAAAATATCAAAATAATGCCAACTTAACTTGGCTTTGATTGTCGATGCATTAGAGAAGTTACATATTCAAACTGAGAATATAAAGCCCGCATTTGTCTTGACATCATCATATTATTAAGATCAGTAGTGATCTCAAAAGGAAGTATTAGTTTTAATCCAAATTTTTAAAAGCCCTTTTTCTTTTTCTTTTTTTGTTATTCATCAAGTAATTAGTAGTAGTACATTTACAAGCGAATTAGTCATTCAAAGCTCTTTTCCATACACTTAACAAACTCATTAAAGTCTATCCTACCATCTCTATTATCATCAAATACTCTTATCATTCTCTTGCATTCCTTAATATCATGTCCTTCCTTAAATCCTAACTTAAACAAAACATCCTGCAATTCTCTTTCATCAATGAACCCATCTTTATTTTGATCAAACAAATCAAAAGCTTTCTTCAGTTCCGTCAAACTTGGCTCATCCTCGTCGAACAAGTTTGAAAACTCGACTGAATTCAATCTCTGATCATGAAGTTCTTTGCATCAAAATGGTTGCAAAATACTCCCAAACCCAAATTCTTCATTACCATCTCCACATCTCCCACGTATAGTTTTCCAACATTATCATCACTTGCCACCATCCTTTCCCCATTTACAGATGCATCCTTCGAGGCAATCTCATTATCATTGCATAACTTGTTAGCGCTGTTAGATGATGTTTCAGCTGTACTAGACAGTTCATGGAAATCGTATCGAACACTAATAAATTTTCCAAACTCAGTATCTAATTGAATTTGAAGAAATCTTCGTACTTTTGAGTAGTAAATTTGAACACAATTGAGAATTCTATAGTATAAGAGAAACCCAAGAAGGGAATTAGTGATAAAGAAGGTGACAATGTCCTCTCCATTGTTGGTTATAGTTAAGAAAGAACACAAAAATGTAAGTGGAGGAATGCAGTAAAATTAGAATTTGTTATGATGGATGGAATGAGAAGACTGGATATATATGGCTTATATATGTGTATGAGAATCGTAGGCTTGTTGAGGACACAAAATTACCAGGAAGAAAAAGAAAAACTTTTAATTTGTTTGGAAGTTGTTGGGTGCATGACTGACCGACTTGGGTGATTGAAACAGCAAGTTATGTTGGCTCTTGCCAACACAGAAAGATATTGATTAGGTTTATAGGGAAGGTTCTCGTGAAGTGCTCGAGAGAAAAATCTGAAGAGACAGAGAATTAGCTAAGCTGTCATTGGCCTGCCGTATTTTACTTGTATTTTTAATGAGGTGCGTCTGATTGGGTCAGCAGCATGATGGAGTACAGTTCCTAGAAATTGGAATGTATATTTTGTTGTTTAAAAATTCAAAACGACTCTTTAAGAATGAGATAATAAACAGCGCTGGAAGTTTCTTAGGAAGTACCAGGGAGAAAAAGACTTTGGAAAATTTTGTTTCGTGGTTGGATTGGCATGTTTGTTGTTAAGTGCTATCTTTTCCATGATAAAAAGCGTTTTATTTTATTGTTTTGCTTTACAAAATTAGGTATTTGCCGTCTTGGTCGGGGGAGCAAGAGGCTTTTGTGCAGGTTACATATGACAGGTCGACAGAGCCGTGGAGGAGGTGTGGTTTCGGCTGAGAAACCGCTGAGAAAATCAGTTTCACTTTAGTGGACGAAAGAAATTCACTACTACCCATAGACTATCTCGTAGAAATTGTAACCTGACTTGTTTAGAAATTTCTTTGATCAAACAAGTCGGTGTCTACCGAGCAAAAATAAAATAAAAATCAAATCGGTGTATGACTAATTCCAACATAGCCGTTTTTTTGTTCTGTGACATTTCATACTTCACGAAGCCAAGAGTAATTTTCCATTTCAGATTGGGATGGTGTCACCATCTAATGTGAAATCAGGTTTGCCTTCAGGTGACTTCACTTCGAACCAAAAACAAGAAGAAAACGAAACTCGTCCAAAGTTTGTTTCACCAAACGCATTGATTCCGCAATATTCTGGCTGGTAGTGGTACAACTGGATTGTAATTTCACAGTTCTGCCGGTGTCATTATAGTATAGTGGTAAAGTTATTGGGTGATGATAATAGTGACCGGAGTTCCAAACTCGCCAGCACGAGATTCTTTATCGATCAAAAAAAAAGTAACTTCACAGTTCTATGGTAATAGTAACGGGTTTCAATTGAAAAAAGCCCAAACCGAAGTCCAAATCAAACCACAACGTCTTATGATTTGAGGCCCAAAAGTTGAGCATGTAGATTAGCCGGGGGCATGCGGCCCCGATGTTCTGTTGGTGGGATCAAATTAGGTCGTGGTCGTGGATTAGAAAATTGGAAAATTAAGTTAAGGCCCAACCCATGAATAACTCATAATATGAGGCCCTTAGTTAAAAGAGTTTTAAAACCAGGCCCCGAATTAAAATAATTTTTAATAGAGGTCGAAATGACTAAATTAACCTTCCGTATTTATATGACCAGACCTATCTTTTTCCTCACAACCACCACATTCGACTGTTTTGGAGAGAGAGAGAGTTGCATAGAGGAAAAAAATTCAAAACCGAAAACTTCCAGATACAAAAACCCTAGAAAGAAGAAGAAGCAGAAGAAAAAAGAAGGCGAAAAAAGAAGAAGAAGAAGAAGAAACAGAGGTTTGCATATGTTGAAATCACTCGGTTCTGTAATTTTGATTTTGATTTTCTCCTAATTTTCACACCATTCCTCATTTTGTTGATTGGGATTTAGTCTTTTCTTCTTCTTCTTCTTCTTGTTTAAATCTTTCAGCCAAAAAACAAGAACCAAAAAACCTAGGAAGATACAGTAGTTTATCAATCTGTTTGCTGAGAAGAAAGAAGGAAGAAATGTCAGTTTTCTCTCTTCTGTTATCGATCTGTTACTCTCTGGTTTTAGGTTCTAATTTCTTCTTTCACATGTTTCGATTTCAAAAATCTCTTGATTTTGTGATTATTTTTGCAAATTAGGGTTTCGTAACTAAGTTTGACTGATTTAGGTTTCATGATTTGAAATCAACTGATTTATATTCTTACAAATCGCATTGTAGATTCAGATTCAGGCGATAATCAACTAATTTATATTCAAATGCCGAGAGGAAGAAGGAACCCCCCTGAAGAAGATCCTGCATTAACAGGTATTATGATTATTTCCCTTTAAGATGTCATTTACTATTGGGGTGTATGTTGTATGATGATATAATGTTAGTGAAAACATTCTTTTGTGATATAACATGTGTAACTTTAAGTTACACATTCAAAATCTAACCACTGACTGTATTGTGGTTTGTATATTGAGTGTGTAACTTGGAGTTACACATACAAATGAGACTATATAACTATAAGTTACAAATTCAAAATCTCACAACTGACTTGCCAAGGGGATGTGTAACTATAATTTACACATTTAGAATCTCATGTTTTGATTACATGTAATGCCTGTGAATGTGTAACTTTAAAAAAAGGTGCATGTGTAACTATAAGTTACACATTGAAAATCTCACCACTAACTTGCCAATTGACTGTATAACTAGAAGTTACACATGCAAAATCTCACCACTGATTTGCCAATTGCCTATGTAACTAAAAGTTACACATGCAAAATCTCACCTATGACTGTATTGTGTTTAAATAATAGTTACACATCAAAAAATGACTTCCGTAATCCTTCATATGCATGTGTAAGTTAAGGTTACAAAGCACATAATAGAATGATTCAGTTTGTGTACTTGGAAAATACACATAGTTTGTAACATGATTTTGATTTTGCAGTTAAAAAAAGAGTGTATTTGATAAGTACACAACATACTGACTCATGCTATTTTTGTGTGTGATGTGTACAGGAAAATTAAGGCAATCGTTGAATGCAGTTAAGGATTTGGTAAAGGTGATAAAACCTATAAGACTGACTAATATGGCTCAAAGATATCTTAGGAGAGCTTCTTACGGTAAGCTTGTATTGATGTATTACAATGAATATAATGAAGTTGTACCAAGTACAACAAGACAAATCAGTACCAACAAACACGGTGTCGTGAAGCTTTTGAATTGCTTTGATATAGATTGTGAGACATCGTGTTCATTCAAGTTTGTTGATGACAAGTTTATAGAGTCTACACCGGCAAAGTCGGCTGGTATATTTTGCATGCAAAGGATTGGAAGTAGAAAGGGTCAAAAGATGTTAAAGTACTTTTCTCATCGCGATTCGATTGACAATGTTTTATACAGCAATTTCTTCACTGATATCAAATCTACAACACATCAGACGACAGTGACTAAGAAGAACATTATAGAGAATATAAAACAACTTATGAACGACATAAATGCTACAGATAGAAGAAGAAAATTTGATGAGAATAATCTAGTTTGTTTGATAGGTTTTTATCTTTGCTGTGTATTATTTTTTGGCGACATAAATGCTAATGGAGTGAATGTGAAATATCTTAGTATCGTTGAAACTTATGAGACGGTGCTCAAGGTGTCGTGGCCTGATTTAATACGCGGGCACTTGTTTGAAGAGATTCATACTAATGTTGATTGCTTGGAAAATGTGAAGGCTTGTGTACAATACCTACTGGTAAAGCTTGTGTGTAATTTATATTCCAGAAGTTTTACTGTTACGTTGTGGATATTTTAGTTCAGTCGACTAATTAAATTTCTATGTTGCAGATATTGTTTGCTGAACACACACCAGAAGGATTAATCCACAAAGTTGCGAACCACGAACAAGATATCCCAAGGGTTGGAAGGTGGGATCTATACCAGATTTCAGATTACATTTCTAGAACAAACATGACAGAGTTTTCGGTAAGTGTTGTATGTTAGTTGGTTTATGTTTTGTAAATTTATGGTACTATAATTTAGATATAAGTTGGACGTAATCAAAATTGTCATGTGTAGCTATAAGTTACACATTTAAATGTGCTTGTGTAACTTATAGTTACACATGCAAAGATAACACCAATGAATTCAATTTTTGTGTAACTATAGGTTACACATATAAATGTGCTTATGTAACTGTAAGTTACACATACAACTGAAAAATTTGTATATTTAGATTTTTTAACTGTTTTTGATATCTCTTTTTAACCTCTCCATCTGTTAATTGCAGCCAACTCCTAGCTTTGTGAATGAGTTTTCACAGATTGAAAAGCAGCTTGGTATATCAACCATGGTACCAAGAAAAACGACCTGCAAAGGTGACTGAAAGGGAAAACCATTGAGAATGAAAAACTGAAAAAGCAACTGCAAGCAAAGCAAGAAATGTTTGATGCAGTGTATGAAATTTCCAGAGAAGGGATATCAGAAGGGGACCTTTCAAGAACACCAGAGTTCAAGATTCACAATTTTAGTTGCAAAATTATAAGAGCAATGGGTATTGAACCTTATAAAGTGACCCAGGAAGAGTTTATGCAACAAGGACATGGAGGTACAGAGCATCAGGAAGAGTTTGTGCATCAAGGACATGGATGTACTGAGCATGAAGAAGAAGAGTCCGAGAAAGAGACTGAGCAAGAGAAAGAAAAATATGACCGCAAACTTCCTTCCATGAAGAATGTAAGTAGTTGTTCATTTTTAATATGCTTTAACTTGATAGTGATAATGATATATTAGTTGACATGTGTAGAGGTACACAATTAGTTGACAGTAAGGTCTTTGAACCTTTTTAGTTTCATACTTTGGTGATTTTTTTTTGCTAGAGGTACCAAATTAGACTTAATAATTGTTGAGTACACAAATCATATGGATGTGTAAACCCTAGTTACACATGCTAGGTATCCAAGTCATATGCATGTGAAGCTGTCGATTACACGTGATATGTTCTTCTATAATTTTTTAAGAAAAAAATTAACATCATCATCATCATCATCCTAAATAAAAAAAGTTTCTCATTTCAATCCTTGCACAGTTCCATGTATAAATCTTGCGGTTGGAAATACGCCAACAATTCTACAAGCTCAAACTGCTGCAGAGGGGCGCAAAACGCCTCTCAGGACATATAGTTCGAGTATGAAGAGTGTGACAACATGCAAGCCTCCTCCTACAAAGAAGAAGCCAGTTGCAAAGCAAAATCCCACTCCTTCAAATCTTGTTGATGAGGAGAAGAAGAAAGTTGGTGCAGAGACACATGTTCCGGATGAGGCGCAGAAGAAAGCTGCGAAAGGTGGAGTTGTGGATAGGGCGCAGGAGAAAGCCGCAGGTGATGATGTAACTGCAAATGTCGAAGTAGATACACCTGCAACTGTTGGTGACGGTTTGGTTATGACTTCTCCAACTCAGCCAACACCTGAAACTTTTGATGACAGTTTCCCTTCAACTCAGCCAACAGTATTTGATGACTCTATGGTGATAGCAACTACAACCCATCCAGGTGACAATCCTTAGATAAAGGAAGTTGAAATAACTGATTGTAGATGGGAAAAAACGATTTGCTGGTTTTTACGGAATTGAGGATACGACAGCGCGGAGGAGTCTCCTTGAACCGAACGAAATGTTTAACCTCACACAGATGCATTGCAAGAAGGGAGTGCTTTAAGTTCGAGAGATGAATCTGTAGGACTCCGGCCTAAACCAAGACAATAGCCATTCCAGAGTCAATTCGGTCACAAAAGAGGATGGGTCGATCTGTAGGAGGGAGGCTGAGAAATGTGTGAGATCAATGGTGATCGAAGATTATAGGTGTGTTGTGTATTCTGCGTAAAGAAATAAGATAAACTCTGATAGATTGAATTTGCTCTGTTGAGAATAATTGCTCAGACGTTGAGTTGTTAATCTCGTGTTGTCTGTTTGACCAGAGATTGTCCGTTGTTTCAATCATGATTCCGAGACTTATTTATATTGCAAGAATTGTAAACACCTTGATCCCATGAAGTGTCACAGTTGTTGGAGTCAAAGAATGGGGAATTGGGAAATCGTGTCAAAACCAGTTGTTCAGCGTGCGGAGACTTGGTTAATTTTCCACCCACTACTTTGCTAACTCCTCTAACTGATTGCACGACTTGCTCACATCCTCGTTGTGTGTATGAACACATGTGCCGTAGACCGCCAGACCAAAACCCTAGTTAATATCCCCTATGTGACATGATTGATGTCTCGTGATTGTGGAGTTAGTTGCTGACTTCATGGGACGATGAGTCCTTGTATTGCTGAGTCTTGATTTGCAAATATTCTGAGACTCATGAATTGAACATGTCTGTTGAGACAAAGGTATCTGATAAATGTTGATAACTTAAGGTGAGCAAATATTGTTGAATCGTTGAATATTGATAGTTGAACCAATATTTCTTAGTCTGAGCAAATATTTCTCGTCTGAGCAAATGTTGCTCGTTTGATGAATTGTTAGTATCGTTGAATATTGATAGTTGAACCAATATTCCTTAGCCTGAGAATATTGCTCGTCTGAGCAAAATGTTAATTTAAGATGCTAACATCTGAGCCGAGCATAATTATTAAAGTGTTGATCATGGGATCAACGTAAAATTATTAATGTTTGAATCTGCTCAGAATTATGTTTTTGCAGAGCTCTGGATTCGAAACCCTAATTTTTGAGCAATTGATGATTTATTGAAAATCAACCACATTGATGGAGGGACCGGCTACATGGGATGATGAGTCGACCATGTAATGCCCAGATGCTCGAGTGAGAAAGAATACCAAAGTCTCTTGAAGACCAGTTGGTGAAAGGATGATTAAATGCTGGTTTAATCATTTATTAAAATAGTGCTCGTCTCAGCTTTAGGTGATGAAACCTAATTATGAAGAGACGAGGGACCGACCAAGAGGGAATGAGACCGGCTCTTGGTGGTCGTGGGACCAGCTGATGGTCGTTTGAGCAAACTCCAAGTTGTTTGAAGATAGTTTGGACCCAATATGAGCAATTGAGCAAACTAGGTAAAAATTGTTAAAACATGTGGGACCGGATATTTTAAAGCCTTGGGTCGGCCTTGGTCGGTCAAGGAGACATTCCCGTGTCACCATAATGTTCGTGTCTCAGTCCTGAGAGTTTCGATATTTTCTTATGCGCGTTTGAGCAACATTTGAGAAAATATGAAGGATTCAGGGTTTTGCCGAAACTGAGGAATCTTCGTGAGATGATGAAATAATTAATAAAATAGGGGATTCCAAGGTGTGGGACCGGATACGGCTAGGGCATGGCCGGACAACTAGCAAGCTCGGTCCCGCAACACCTTTCCCAATTTTATGTATTTTCCCTGATGTGAGCAAAATACCATAAACCGAGTAATTTCATGAGGTTAAGGAATTTCCATGAAATTAGGGAAATAATAATAACAAATTAGGGATTCATGAAGTGTGGGACCGGCCATGGCCAAGGCATGGCCGGCCGGCTAAGGAGCACGGTCCCATGGTACTTTCCCTAATTTTATATTATTTTCATGACTTTAGGGAAATATCATGAAATCAAGGAGTTTGTTGAAACTAAGGATTTTCATTGAAGTGAAGGAGTTTCCATGAGATGAGGGAAACAAATAATATAAAATAATAAGACAAGGGCGTGTGGGCGGCCACGGCTAGGTGTGGATGGGGAAAAACGGTTCGCTGGTTTTCAGGGAAGCGAAGAGCCGAGCATGAGTCGAGACTCCTCAACCGAGCAAACTATTCAACCTCACACAGATGCACCGCTGCAAAGGGTGTGCTTAGATTCGGGAAATCAATCTGTAGGACTCCGTCCTAAACCAAGTTAATGGTCGTTCTAGAGTCAATTCGGTCACAAAGAGAGAGATGGGTTGATCTGTAGAAGGGAAGCTGAGAATTGTGTGGGATCAGTGATAATCAAGGATTGTGGGTGTGTTAAAGGTTTCTGCAATTTGTGGTGAACTGATGAGTTCAAATAAGTTCTGATGGATTGATGAATTCTTGAGAGTAGTTTTCTCGAGGAATTTTGTGTGACAGTTGATAGCTAGTGATCAATTGTTGTCCTTTCTTTTTCAATCATGGATTCAGAGACTTATTTATATTGTCAGAGTTGTGAACACCTTGATCCCTGTAAGTGTGACGATTTCTTGAGTGAAAGAGTTGGAAAGGGGGAGATCGTGGTGCAACCAGTTTCAGGTCGTGCGGAGATTGGGTTGATCATTTACCCACTACTTTGCTAACTCCTCCAACCGTTGACACGACTTACTCACATTTCTCGTTGCGGATGAACCCACGTGTTGTAGGCCGCCAGACCAAAACCCTAGTTGTTATCCCCAAATTTGACATGATTGATGTCTCACGAATCATGGAGTCTGAGTGATAGACGTGTATTGATTAGTCAGTGGATGACTGATTAGACAGTGAGTCTAGTTTTTGTTGAATCGATCATAAGTGGTGAATGCTCAGCGATTCATGGATCGAACATGTAATTCTCTGAAATGGTGTCAGTATTGTAATTCAGTGATGAATTACTGACCAGCGAGAGCAAGTATTGCTCGATTCGAGAAATTATTGAATATTGAGAATTTGACGAGAAACTGAGCAAGTATTGCTCAATTTGAAAAACTAATGATTATTGATGATTTGACGTGCAACTGAGCAAGTATTGCTCAATTCGACAAAATATTGAATGTTGATAATTTATCGTGCAATCGAGCAAGTATGCTGATTTCGACAAAATACTGATAATTCACTAAATATTGATAGCTGGATCAATATTTGAGCAATTGAGCAAGTATGCTCAATTCGACGAAATATTTATTGGTGACGTGACCCAATAAAATATTAAAATATTAGTAGATTACCAAATATTATATGATTAATTCAGATGATGGTTGCTGAATCAATATAAATTCATTAGTTCCTGAATCTTGCTCAGAATGATGATTCGTAGAACATTTTATTCGAAACCCTAATTTCAGATCATAGTTGATGGATCGCTGAAAATAGGTCATGAGTGATATAGGGACCGACCACATGGGATGATGGGCTCCATGTGGTGCCCAATGTTCGAATGAGCATGTACCAGGGTTCTCAGTTCGAGAGTTGGTGAAAGAATGATGATTAAATATCGGTTTCATCATTTACTGAAATGTTGTTGGATTCAGCATTAGGTGATAAAGCCTAGATATGAAAGGTGGGGTGATGTGATTTGTAGATAGTGGTAAAAGTGGTTCGATTCTCAGACTTGTGAAGGATATTAATTAGACTTAAATTCTAATATTAAAATAGAAAACTCACTAAAAATTATAGCAAACTCAATCAAAGTTGATATCAATATTAAAAGAACACTGAGGCTAAGATTCCACTATTTTCCAAATTCAAAGTGATTTAATCCAATATTGATATTCATGCAAATTTTTTTCGTTCAATTTGATTCTAAACTATTGCAACAAGTAGATTCTCAAAATAACAAGTGTAAATCCGAAGCATAGAACATCAAAAACCTAGGTCCAAGCATGCTCTATCAAAAGAAATAACAATTGCTTAACAAGAATCATTGAAACTATTTTCACTCAAGGCAAAACAATCATAAATATAATTGCGATAAATAAATAAATAAGAATATACCACTTTTTGTTGGAAAAATAGCTTCTTCTATCGCCTCAGCAATGGAGTTTTGCTCCTCATATTAATCACTTTCTCAAAATACATGTTTGTTGCTCAAAAGTTGATTAAAAGAGTGAAAGGTGTAAAGCAGCTGATTTGCAACTGCGTAAAAGTGTTACAGATCTCTGGTACAAAGAGGAACAATGATTACTGTTGTATATAGACGCTACTTATCTTCTGTTGTTGAACAACGACACTGTTCTGCGACTGTTTCTCGGGCGTCAATGTTCTTCGCGTTCTTGAGATGTGCAGCAGCACCAGCAGCAGAAACAGAGTTTGATAAAACTCTGATTTCTTCTTCTCTGGCTCTCCTCAGGTCCCCAAACTCTCGACACCCCTTATATATGACCCAACAATCTATTTATATCAAAAATACCGATTAAATCTCTCCTAAATCTTCCAAAATCTCTTTCCTTCTCTTCACGGCAAAGTTGCGGCAATTTCTTGTTTTAGAATTTCTACACGTTTCTGAGCTTTCCTTTCTATTCTAAACTCTTCCTTAGATAGATACAAATCTTTGGGAAGGTTCATAGCACTTTAATCTCTCTAAAATTCCCTAAAACAGGTTACACACGTGACTTTCCATATATTTCCGTTGTGATAAAAATCCGTCGATTGAGCCCAGGCTAATCGGTTTCAACACCCATATTAGATTCCTAGACCCATAAAGAGTTTATCCTATGAAAATCATAGGTTTAATCGACCTTAAACTCCTCCAAATAAAGAACCCTAAAATCTGTTCTTCACTGCCAAGATATTTCCCGCCAAAAATTGGTTTTTGAAATGTTGAAGATGGTCGCCCCCTATCCAGAGTAGGGGTGCGATTAGCAGCTGCCTGGAAATGGGATGCCCCTTAGTAATTAGGTTACCCCTTATCCAAAGTGAGGGTCTGAATAGCAAATGTCCTCCCATGAACGCAAAAAAACACTTTTCGAGCCAATTTCGCCGCAAAATCTTATTTTTCCAAAAACACCTACAAAGACATAAAAAGCCAAAATAAATACAAAATCGAACACTAACAATATATACAATTGAGATTATATCAGACACAAAAATGTGTCTATCAAATACCCCCAAACCTATTATTTTCTAGTCCTCGAGAAAAAATAAAATAAAACTAAAATCCTAACTCACTATCGCAGGCATCGTCGATTGCATTTAGCGTATGCAATAAGCCTTTAAACCCCTAGGTGTCTCTAGTGGCGGAGTGTTGTCTCCGGAGGGCTTACCAGAGGTATACCGACAAAACCTTTATACTCCAGACCCTAGCTATCTACACAGAACCTTGGAAGGCACTAAAGAATCTCCTTGGTTGGAATACTTATTGACTACAAGAGGAAGTACCCTGATGCGAAATTCCAATTGTTGTACACGAGTTCGCACTCAAGCATACTAGAATTCATAAGAAGTGACAGAGCTCTACTCAGATAGTCGCACTATGGACATCAATATCCGGAGTCGAAACTAATCACATGGATAGATCAAGAAGATGGATATAGAAAAACATAGATGGTTTTGATGTTTACTAGGTGAACGGTGTTTCTCATATCTGTCTGAAGGCCTCCGCTAAAATGAACCTATCCTAATGGACTGAGATACTAGTCTGACTAATATCAACACACTGGCATATACAAGGGAACCGGTGATTGATAATCCTAACTCTAGGTCAACACACTGGCATATACAAGGGTTCCAGTGGTCGACTTTATTGAATTTATTCCAGTTGGTCTGATGGTTTGGTCTCAATTTCTCTTTCTTTTTTTTTCCTTTTTTTTTTCTTTTTTTTTTTTTTGTATCTCAATAACTCTAATTCACCCTAGCATTGGTAACAACTTGAATCGTGAGCCCCACCTAATCACTTAGAGAAACATAGTTTAAAAACAAAATAAAAACAGAAGTGAAAAGGAATCAACGAGATATGGTGAAACTATCATGTTATTTCTAACACCTGAGCTCTGTGCTTTTATGAATAGACTCTTTAGATGTTGCCATCTAGTCAGATTGGTTCCTCAACTCCTACAACCAAAATGCTTCCATCCACTTAGATTTGTTAGTGCCATCCTTAATAGGGATAAATTTCTAGGCTCTGGAGTTTATTTATTGCAACGAAAAGGTAACAAAAAGTTCCACCCCACCCCCAAAATTAAATCTAACATTGTCCTCAATGTTTCTAATTAAAGAACAATACCAAAAATATAAGTAACATGAGGAAATAGAGAAGTCGGAAAGATAGTACCTGGGTGAAGTGTAACCAAAAACCTACAAAAATATTATACAACATACAAAATCGCCTCGATGGTCAATCAAGGTAAACAGGGTCCTCCAGAGGGACATCCTCAACATCACCTGTATGAAAAGGATCTAAAAAGGGCTTCAATCGCTGACCGTTAACCTTCGAAGAACTACTACCATCTGGTGTCTCAATCGCAATAGCGCCATGAGGAAAAACAGTATGGACCACAAAAGGACCGGTCCACCGAGAGCGCAACTTCCCGGGGAATATATGCAAACGAGTGTCATCAAGAAGAACTTTTTGACCTGGAGAAAATGACTTTCGCAAAATATTCCTATCATGCACAAGTTTCATTTTGTTCTTATACTCCTTAGCACTATCGTATGCATCTCTACGAATCTCGTCCAACTCATTGAGCTGGAGCTTTCTTTGAGCTCCTGCCTTGTCAAGTGAAAAGTTTAAGTTCTTAATATCTCAATAGGCTCGATGCTCTAGCTCAACAGGCAAGTGACATGCCTTTCCAAATACTAAAAGATAAGGTGACATTCCAATGGGTGTCTTAAACGCAGTACGGTAAGCCCATAAGGCATCAGTAAGCCTCGACGACCAGTCTTTCCTGTTTGGATTAACTGTTTTCTCTATAATACGCTTAATTTACCTATTGGAGACCTCTACCTGACCACTAGTCTGTGGATGATATGGGGTATATAATTTGTGGGTAATACCATATTGTTTCATTAAAAGAGCAAACGGTCCATTACAAAAGTGTGAACCTCCATCACTAATTATAGCTCGCGGCGTACCAAAACGTGTAAGTATATTCTCTTTCAAAAACTGGACTACAACTCTGTGGTCATTCGTTTTACACGGAACCGCCTCAACCCACTTAGACACATAGTCTACAGCGACAAGTATGTAAAGATAACCAAACCAAATAGGAAATGGACCCATAAAATCAATGCCCCACACATCAAAGACCTCAATCACTAAAATAGGGTTCAAAGGCATCATATTTCTACGGGAAATGGTTCCTAACTTCTGGAAACGCTCACAAGAAAGACAATGACTATGGGAATCTTTAAACAACGAAGGCCAGTAAAATCCACACTGCAAAATCTTAGCAGCAGTCTTCTTAGCACTAAAATGACCCCCACATGCATGTTCATGACAAAAGGAGATAATACTAGACTGGTCACTCTCAGATACACATCTCCTAATAATCTGGTCCAGACAATACTTAAACAGATAAGGATCATCCCAAAAGAAATTCTTAACCTCGGCTAAAAACCTAGAACGATCTTGCTTACCCCAATGTTGAGGCATTCGACCAGTAACAAGATAATTCACTATATTTGCATACCAAGGTGATTGGGAAACAGAGAACAATTGTTCATCAGGAAAACTGTCCCTTATATGAAGGGAATTATTAGGGTAACTAACAACTAGCCTAGACAAGTGGTCTGCTACTACATTCTCTGCACCCCTTTTGTCTCTAATGTCTGGACAAAATTCTTGTAACAAAAGGATCCATATAATCAATCTAGGTTTGGTATCTTTCTTAGACAAAAGGTATTTCAAAGCAGCATGATCAGTATAGATTACGATCTTAGAACCTAATAAATAGGATCTAAACTTATCCAAGGCAAACACGATGGCTAGAAATTCCTTCTCGGTAGTTGTATAGTTCATTTGGGCATCATTCAGAGTTTTTCTAGCATAGTAAATCACATGGAGTAATTTGTTTTCTCGCTGACCTATCACAATGCCTATAGCATAATCTGAAGCATCACACATAATTTCAAAGGGTAGGTTCCAGTTAGGTGCCTGGACTATCGGGGCAGTAGTGAGTAAAGTTTTAAGCTTCTCAAAAGCCTCTAAACAAGCATCATCAAAGACCAACTTAACATCTTTAGCAAACAAATTGCAAAGAGGTCTAGAAATCAAGCTAAAATCCTTAATGAATCGACGGTAAAAACCTGCATGCCCTAGGAATGACCTAATATCTTTTACGGTTTTTGGGACCTGTAAAGTCTTAATAAGGTCAACTTTGGCTTTGTCTACCTCTATACCCTTTGAAGAGACGATGTGCCCTAACACAATTCCTGATTCAACCATGAAATGGCATTTTTCCCAATTAAGCACTAAATGTTTTTCCTTACACCTAGTCAACACTAATATCAAATGATGCAAGCACTCATCGAAAGATGAACCAAACACTGAAAAATCATCCATAAAGACCTCTAAGAACCGTTCTACCATATCAGAAAATATGCTCATCATACAACGCTGAAAAGTTGCAGGGGCATTACATAGCCCGAAAGGCATGCGTCTATACGCAAAGGTACCAAAGGGACAGGTAAAAGTGGTTTTCTCTTGGTCTTTGGGGCAATAACGATCTGATTATAACCGGAGTAGCCATCTAAGAAGCAATAGTGACTATGTCCAGCTAATCGCTCTAGCATTTGGTCGATAAAAGGAAGGGGAAAGTGATCCTTCCTTGTGACCTTGTTCAATTTCCTATAGTCAATACACACACGCCATCCCGTGGTCACTCGGGTTGGGATTAATTCATTATTATCATTCTGGACTACAGTGATACCTGATTTCTTGGGGACAACCTGAACAGGGCTGACCCACTTACTGTCTGAAATTGGGTAAATAATACCCGCATCTAACAACTTAAGCACCTCTTTTCGAACTACCTCTTTCATGTTAGGGTTCAGTCGACGTTGCATCTCCCTAGAAGGTTTGGAGTCTTCCTCTAAATGAATCTGATGCATACACACAGTAGGACTTATACCCTTAATGTCTGCTATAGTCCACCCTAAAGCTTCCTTATTGTCTTGAAGTACATTTACTAGCCTACTTTCCTGATCACTATCCAAATCGGAAGCTACAATCACAGGTAAAGTCTCAGATGGGCCTAAAAACACATACTTTAGAGTATCGGGTAGTGGTTTAAGGTCCAACTTTGGGGGCTCTTCTAAAGAAGGAATTAGGGTAGTCTCAGAAACTGGTAACGGTTCGAACCTAGCTTTCCATCTATCAGTGTCTAACACAGGGGTAGAATCTAATAGAGCATTCACCTGTTCAATAGTGCTATCGTCGTCAAAATCTAAACCAAAATGGGATAGACAACTTTCTAATGGGTCTTCAGACAAATGTTTGGTAATGACTCCTGAACTAAGGCTTCTATCATGTTCACCTCTTCAAACATGTGTCATCTAGCTCATGAGGTTGCTTACTGACATTAAAAATGTTCATCTCCATAGTCATATTACCAAAAGATAAACTCATCACACCATTTCGACAGTTAATGATCGCATTAGACGTAGCTAAAAATGGGCGACCTAAAATCACAGGTATCTGGTTCTCTGGGTCAGGGACAGGTTGGGTATCTAGGACCACGAAATCCACTGGATAAATAAACTTGTCGACCTCAATAAGAACATCCTCGATAACACCTCGAGGGATTTTAACAGACCTATCAGCTAACTGCAGTGTCATCTGAGTAGGTTTCATTTCACCAAGTCCTAGCTGTAAGTATACATGGAATGGCAGTAAGTTCACACTGGCTCCTAAGTCAAGTAAAGCTTTTTCTACCCGGAAGTTACCTATTGTGCAAGCAATGGTAGGAGAACCTGGGTCTTTGTACTTTGGAGTTGTGGTGTTCTGAATGATTGAACTTACGTGACTAGCTAAAAAGGCTTTCTTATGGACGCTAAGTTTTCGCTTTCGCGTACACATATCCTTAAGGAACTTGGCATAAGCAGGAATTTGCCTAATTGCATCTAATAAGGGAAGGTTTATGGTAACTTGCTTAAAAACCTCCACTATGTCATTAAAGTTCGATTCCTTCTTTGTTGGTACTAATAGCTGAGGAAATGGGGCTCTAGGCCTAAAATCAGACCTTTCAGGAACCGAATTCACATCATCAGAAACTTTATCAGTCTCTTCAGCTACTGGTCCTGAGAGGTGAGATCCTGAGGGGTGAACTACAGTATGTTCACTATCGGGCATGGTTACCTTATTGTCTACAACTCTACCACTTCTAAGGGTTCTAACATTCAATTGATTCGATGGTTTTGCACCTAATTCATGAACTCCTCTAGGGTTGGGTTGTGTTTGACTAGGAAACTTACCTTTTCTCTCAAAGAATCACTTATCAGACCAACCTGGGTTTTTAACTCGGAAATAGCCTGACTATTTTCTTGTCCTATCCTGTTACTAGCTTGTAGACTTGTTCTACGGATAACTGAAATTTTGCAGTTTCCTGAGTTAACAAGGCGAGAGATTCCTCTAAACTTAGGATTTTCTTATCTGACTGATTCTGAAACTGAGCTAATCCTGAAGGATTCTTAGTATAGCCAAAACATGGGGGAGCATTAGAATTACTAAACTGACCTTGACTTTGGCCCTTAGGCCATGAAAGATTCGGATGGTGTCTCCAACCAGGATTATAGGTTTCTGAATATGGGTCAATCTTTTGACGGTTATCAAACCTAGTGTTATTATAAAGAGCATTGGCTTGCTCTTCAATATTCTGGCCTTCCCAAAAAGGCTCCACTCTACCACTATTCTGACCCACTTCTAAAGCTTATAACCTTTTTGCTATAACATCAATTTTGGCATCTGATTCGTAGCCTCCTTTTACCCTATTAACGTTTCCTCAACTTAAAAGAATTGTTTTCTGGGGTGCCCTACTATTTTCCCATTGCTGGGTTTTTTCGGCGATTTCATTAAAAAATTCCATCGCCGCATCAACAGTTTGGTTTTCAAATCCACCAGTGCATAGAGACTCAACCATGGTCGTTGTGGAATAATCTAAACCCTCATAAAGGATCTGAACTAGCCTAACCTTTTCTAAACCATGATGAGGACACTGGGATAATAAATCATTGAACCTTTCCAAATACCTATATAAATATTCTCCCTCTTGTTGTGAAAATGTGCATATTTGCGTCCTAATAGACGATGTTTTGTGCCTAGGGAAAAACTTATTGAAAAAGGAAGATGTAAGTTGTTCATATGTCTCAATTGACTCGGAGTCCAAACTATACAACCACGACTTGGCCTTATCTTTCAGGGAAAATGGGAATAACCTAAGTTTCAAAGCATCATCATCTAAGCCTATAATTCTTAGAGTACTACAAATTTCCTCAAAATCCCTAACATGGTAATAAGGGTTTTCATTTTCTTTCCCTAAAAAGATTGGGAGCATCTGTAAGGTCCCAGGTTTCAGTTCATAGGGTGCCTCCGTTTCAGCTAACTTAATACACGAAGGACGATTAGTCTTAGTTGGATTCAACAAAGCTTTCAAAGTTGCCATTTATGGCGCTGTCGGAGCAACATGGATTCTATCCTCAGTCAAAGGACGTTCAAAAACAGACTCTTCAAAAGTCGGACTCTCTAGGTTACGTGTTCCTAAAGCGGGCAAGAAGAGAACGGTGATGAAATCTGAACCCTTATCTTGTATGGCCAGGATTTGCCCTTTACTAGAAAAATAAATGTCCGTATTCAGTCCTCAACATATATGCATACGAAGGAGTCTAGTAACTCGCTGATTGGGGATTCGCGAGTGTTTAGAATCTTACCTCCCGTTCCAGACGGGGGATGAATCGGTTGAAGTAGACTCGGTCCACTGACTCCGATGTCTAGTGTACGAACCCAAGGTGCAGAGACAATATCGTAATTGTCCTCCTTCTCTGCAAACAGTTTATATTTAAAGTACCCTTCCGTAGGGTAATAAAAAAAATGTCCAAAAGTCCAAAAAGTAAAGAAAAATTACAAAAATAATAAACCCTAATACAGTTTTTTTTTTCTAAAAGAAAATAAACAAACCCTAAACTAAAATTGTCTAAAATAAAATTGTCTTCTTTTCTGTTCTTTTTGCTTTAATCTTTAGCTCCAAGTCTTTATGAAATCACCAAACTCTTTGGCTCAATTTTCTTTATGATCCAGAACTTGTAGACACAAGATAAATAACCAAAAACATAAAAAAAGGACAAAAAAAATAAAAAAAATAAATAAATAAAAAATAAATAAATCTAAAACCCTAAAAACAAGTCCGCATCGGCGTCGCCAAAAATTGATGTGATTTGTAGATAGTGGTAAAAGTGGTTCGATTCTCAGACTTGTGAAGGATATTAATTAGACTTAAATTCTAATATTAAAATAGAAAACTCACTAAAAATTATAGCAAACTCAATCAAAGTTGATATCAATATTAAAAGAACACCGAGGCTAAGATTCCACTATTTTCCAAATTCAAAGTGATTTAATCCAATATTTCTATTCATGCAGTTTTTTTTCGTTCAATTTGATTCTAAACTATTGCAACAAGTAGATTCTCAAAATAACAAGTGTAAATCCGAAGCATAGAATATCAAAAACCTAGGTCCAAGTGGTGTGAAAATGGGGAGCACACAAAACACTTGCAAGTATACAAGGTCAAGATTTATAATATAGTGATGAGTGGGGGTTTGTCCACAGGGAGAGGAGCATACAAGAAGTCTTCCTAGCTAAGTTCACAGTGAGCTAATGGCAGTGACTATAGTGACAGTGACAAGTTTCTAGAGTAGAAGTGAAACAAAGGCAGCAGCCTAAGGCAAGGGTATTGAGTAATAGTGACTGACAAAGAGAAAAATGCAGAATTGTGTGAAGTAACTAAGGCAATTGAATCCACCTTGTGCCCTAATCAAGCAATGCAATCTAGGTTTAGTTGGAGTTCCTATGCATACATCTAGAATGAGATGAAAATCAGCTTGCTCACTGATATGCCCCTAGAATTGATTGTCTTTTGACAGCACAATCAATCACAGGCATGCCAGAGCACTGAGTACTTCTCATTGCTCAAGCAAACAGGCAATAAGAATACTATCCTAACCATGCATCATCCAACAGTGCACTAGGCTTCATCAGAGCCCTAGTTGCAGTGAATTAGCTCATGCTAGACATGAGTATAACCAAAGCATTCATCCAACAGACTAAATTCAAATGCAACATACATACAAGAAACACACATACACACTATCAACTGTTGCTAAGACAGAAATTGAAAAAAATGAGAATTGATTCAATAAATTGTTCACTGGCTAGCCCAGAGATAGTTTATAACACAACCCAACAGTACATATTTATACCCACAGATTAAAATTAGGGTTCTTCCCCCTTTTTCCAAAAGTCAGAAATTAGGGTTACCTAATTTGTTGAAAATTGAGCCTTGAAATCGAGCACCCATGCTTTGAATCGTCCTTATGCTCCCTCCTGAATCTTCTGCTACCATTAATTTCCCTAAATCGAGATGTTTTCAACCTCACCTAGGACAGTTGGTGAGAGAGGATAAAACAGCTAGGTTTAGGGGGATTGTTTGGGGGTTTGTTCTGTCGGGTGATGGTGGAGGTTATGGTGATGGTTGAATGATTTGGGGAAAGGATGGTGGAGTGATTTGGGGGAAGGGTCACTGTTGCAGGAGAGGGGAAGAAGAAGAAGAAAGAAAGAGGAGAAGAATGGGTCGATAGTTTAGGGTATAGGTATAGGTTGCTAGGGTGTTGAGCAGGTGTAGAGGATTTTGATGTTTCGCGAAGCTGGACCGATGGATGGGAAGATGGCAGAACAATCTGACGGCGAGATGGAGTGAAGCTTGTAGCGACCGCTGGATTATATAATACAACAAAATCAACGACGCCAGATGGAGTTAGGTGTTGTAGTGTTAGGCGGAGATATCAAACTTCGATGTACAGCAAGGGAGCGACCGTCGGATGCTTCTGAGAACTGATCTGACGGCTGAAGACGCAAGCGGGTATGGATTTGGGTTTGGGAAATGAGTTTGGGCTTGGAAAACCTTGAGCCCACTTCTTCTTCAAGAACAACTTTCTTCTTCTTGAGCCCATTTCCAGCTTTTTGGACGTGCGCTCCATTCTTTGCGGCCTTCTTGCGTAATTTCTCCCGGCTTTTCACCACTTTTCTGCTCTTTTTGCTCCGCAACTCATCCAATCTTTATTTATTACCTAAAAATGCAAAAATTAAGTAAGAAAAATATTTATTCTTGAAAACAATGAAAATACAGAATATGGGATAAAATGTAGAATTAATGCATAAAAGATGAGTTAAAATGCCAACAAAAAGGGATAAATATATACATTATTTGGCACTCATCAAATACCCCCAAACCTGAATTTTACTTGTCCTCAAGTAAAACAAAACTAAGGAAATCCTAACTATACCACTGTCGCTGGTCTCTCGAATGCATTTAGCATATGCACTAAGCCTTTTAAACCACTAAGTGTCCCTAGTGGACGAGTTGAAGTCTCGTGAAGGTTTGCTTAGAACGTACCTACAAAGTTCTAGGTCAAAATATAAGCTCAGATTCCATCAAATGTGACATGTGCAAAACAGTTAAGCTCCCAGCAAAATGGAGATGTCAATCTAGCTATCAAAGGCACAATCCTAGCACTGATAACAAAAAAAGACATGTGATAAGAGTGTAAAGTGTATCTACACATGTGTAAAGAAAGATCTGAAGTTATGACTACTAATCACCAAGAGATAGTTTCTCAGGCTAAGAACTGAGGTCGAAATCTAGCTAGCTGTCCGGACTTTACGAGAATTGTGAATGAGTTGGAGGTATTTCACAATTACTCGCGTTGTACATCAATGGCATACACCCTCCTTGCTTATTACAATAAAACAACAAAATGACTATTTACATGACTCTTATTTACATTGACTATTCTCTTTTATTTTTGGAACAAGAGATGATGGAATTGATAAATACTTGATTTTTTTTTTTTCTGATTTTTTCTGATTTTTTTTTTTTTTTTTTTAAGAGTAAACACTTTTGATACAAATACAAAAGGAAACAAAAATTACATGACACTTTGCAAGAGGTAGCCCTTTTTGATGCACCCAGTTAAATTCGATGGTTGTCTTTCTTAATGTAACCTCCACCTTCTATCCCAACCAACCAAAGAACAAGCTAGTCAAGTTTCGTTCAGTATTCTAAAGTGATTGGCAATCGTAACTTCCTATCAAACACCTTGAAGATCGAGGCCATACATGTATTGGTAGATCGTGCGCGTGCAAATTTCTTATCACTATGTGAATTGTGCTAGAATCAGGGTGCCTAAATATCTAGACTAAGACTCCTAATAATTACATATTTGCACAAGAGTCAACATTTCAAGGTAAATGAGCTCCATTTTTATGATTTTTCATTTTTTTTTCAAATTTTTCAATTTTTTCAAATAAAGAAGGAGTTCGTTTTCAATTATGGCAAATTATCATGGTATCTACTCTATACCCCCAAACCTAAACTAAACATTGTCCTCAATGTTTCAAAATATGGAAAGAATTATAAAACAATATATGAAGAGGAACATGCTGAGTAGAGTAAAAGGAGAGAGAATACCCGATTGTACGGCGGCAGCTCGATTAAAACTCCGTTATTCAAGGCAAAAATCCATCATATTAGGAGTCACAATGGATGAGCACAAAATATATACAAAAGGAAATTTAACTAACACATTATCTACAAGAAAATTTGGTTTTTAATGGGATTGGACTTTTTGGAAAAAATTTGGTTTTGTTGGGAACATTTGGTTTTGATGGGAAAACGAAAAATTTTGGTTTTTAGGGAAAGATTTGGAAAACTTTTTGGTTATTTAGGGAAAGAGTGGACCAGTTTAGTCCACATAGACTGGGTCCTCCAGGTTGGTTGTTTCAATGTCGGGTGGAAATGGCTCAAGGAATGGCTTTAATCTCTGCCCGTTGACTTTGAAAACGTTCTTGTTGGAGACATCCTCCAGCTCTACAGCTCCATGAGGAAAAACTGTGCGTACTAGGTACGGACCCTTCCATCTGGAACGCAGTTTTCCTGGAAAAAGATGTAATCGGGAGTCATACAGCAAGACTTTCTGACCAGGAGTGAAGGATTTGCGCAGAATACGCTTATCATGAAATATCTTCATCTTTGCTTGTACAGCTTGGCACTGTCATAAGCCTCATTTCTCAATTCTTCCAACTCGTTGAGTTGAAGTTTCCTTGAATTCCAGCTTCGTCCAGAGAAAAGTTCAGCTCTTTGATTGCCCAGTAGGCACGATGTTCTAATTCCACAGGTAGATGGCACGGCTTTCCATACACTAGACGATAGGGGGACATGCCAATTGGTGTCTTATAAGCTGTTCTATAGGCCCACAAAGCATCATTCAATCTCAATGACCAATCTTTCCTGGACGGGTTGACCGTCTTCTCCAGAATGTGCTTAATTTCCCTATTAGAACTTCCACTTGTCCACTAGTCTGAGGGTGGTACGGAGTAGCAACCTTGTGAGTTATGCCATACTTGCGTACTAAAGACTCAAAGTACTTGTTACGAAAATGTGAACCGCCGTCACTGATGATAGCTCTAGGGGTACCAAAACGTGCAAATATGTTTTCCTTTAGAAATGAAAGTACCACCTTGTGGTCATTTGTTCTGGTTGCTATGGCTTCTACCCACTTAGAAACGTAATCAACTGCGACTAGGATGTACAACTTGCTGTCAGACATGGGAAATGGACCCATGAAGTCTATCCCCCAAACATCAAAAATCTCCACAATCAAAATGGGGTTCAATGGCATCATGTTTCTCCTCGAAATGCTTCCTAGCTTTTGACAGCGTTCACAAGCAACACAATAATCATGGCAATCCTTGAACAATGATGGCCAATAGAATCCACACTGCAAGATCTTTGCAGCGGTTTTCTTGGCACTGAAATGGCCTCCACATGCTTGGTCATGACAGAAAGATATCACATCTTTCTGTTCAGTGTTGGGGACACATCTCCTAATGATTTGGTCTGGACAGTACTTAAACAAATATGGGTCATCCCAAAGGAAATGTTTGACTTCAGCCAGGAATTTAGAGCGGTCTTGTCTCGACCAACGTGAGGGCATCCTACCTGTAGCGAGGTAGTTAACAATATCAGCAAACCAAGGAAGGTCTGAGATAGACATCAGCTGTTCATCTGGGAATGATTCTCTAATCAGCTCACATTCATCAATAGACTCTAAAGTTAATCTAGACAAATGATCAGCAACCACATTCTCACAACCTTTCTTATCACGGATTTCGAGATCGAATTCCTGTAATAAGAGTATCCATCGAATAAGGCGAGCTTTAGCATCCTTCTTGGAAAGAAGATACTTCAAAGCCGCATGGTCTGTGTATATGATGATCTTAGACCCTATCAGATAAGATCTAAACTTGTCTAATGCGAAAACGACGGCAAGCAATTCCTTCTCGGTAGTTGAATAATTGAGTTGGGCATCATTAAGGGTTTTGCTAGCATAGTATATCACATATGGTAGTCTATCAACTCGCTGTCCTAAAACAGCACCCAGCATAATCAGAGGCATCACACAGTTCGAACGGAAGCTTCCAATCGGGTGGTCGGACTATAGGAGCGGTGGTGAGAAGGGTTTTTAATTCCTCCCATGCCTTCACACAAGCAGCATCGAAATTGAAGGCAACATCTTTGGAGAGAAGACTGCACAGAGGTCTGGAGATTTTGCTGAAATCTTTGATGAATCGCCGGTAAAAACCAGCATGACCTAGAAATGATCTGATCTCCTTCACAGAGCAAGGTTGTGGTAGATGTTGAATGAGGTCAACTTTAGCTTTATCCACTTCAATTCCTTTCTGAGATGATGTGTCCTAGAACTATTCCTGAATTCACCATAAAATGGCATTTTTCCCAATTTAGAACAAGGTTCTTTTCTTTACATCTGGATATCACGAGGGCAAGATGCTTCAAACATTCGTCAAACGAGGAACCAAAAACAGAGAAATCATCCATAAAGATCTCGAGAAAACTATCTATCATGTCAGAAAAAATGCTCATCATGCAACGCTGAAAAGTAGCAGGTGCATTACACAACCCGAAGGGCATACGTCTATAAGCAAACGTCCCAAATGGACACGTGAATGTAGTTTTTTCCTGATCTTCCGGAGCAATGTGAATTTGGTTATAACCGGAAAAGCCATCTAGAAAACAGTAGTGACTGTGTCCAGACACACGTTCTAGCATTTGGTCAATGAAAGGGAGCGGGAAGTGATCCTTCCTTGTTACTGTGTTCAACTTCCTGTAGTCGATGCATACTCGCCATCCTGTGGTTGTACGAGTAGGGACTAATTCATTCTTGTCGTTCTGAACTACAGTAATGCCTGACTTCTTAGGCACAACTTGAATGGGACTAACCCATTTGCTATCGGGAATTGGGTATATGATACCCATCAAGTAGTTTCAGGATCTCTCCTTTGACTACATCTCTCATGTTAGGATTAAGTCTCCTTTGCATTTCCCTCGATGGTTTGGCATTCTCTTCAAGGTTAATGTGGTGCATGCAAATGGTGGGACTAATTCCTTTGAGATCTGAGATGGTCCATCCTAAGGCCTCTTTGTGTTCCTTAAGTACTTCTAAAAGCTTACTTTCCTGTTCCGTGTCTAAACATGATGAAATAATGACAGGTAAAGTATCAGAAGAACCTAGGAATGCGTACTTCAACGTACTAGGCAACGTTTTCAATTCAAGCTTGGGTGGCTCAACAATGGATGGAATAATCTTGGAATCAGAGAATAGGGGTTGTTCCACTTCATATTTCCTTTCAGTGACGTCCATTTGAGGTACAGATTCGAGCAGAGATATGACGTCACTACAGTATGCATCATCATAGGAATCAGGGTTAAAGTTCAACGAATCTTGCATTAATCCTTCAATCATATTAACTTCATGCACATCATCATCATCAAGATTCACAGGTTGTTGACTAATATCGAACACATTCAATTCTACCGTCATGTTACCAAAAGACAGTTTTAACACTCCATTCCGACAGTTGATGATCCCGTTGGACGTAGCCAAGAAAGGACGTCCTAAGATGACAGGAATGTGACAGTCTGGGTTTTGTACAGGTTGAGTGTCTAAGACAATGAAGTCTACGGGAAAATAGAATTTGTCAACCTTGATCAAAACGTCTTCGACCACTCCACGAGGAATCTTGACAGATCGGTCTGCCAGTTGTAGAGTGATAGATGTTGGTTTCAACTCCCCAAGACCCAACTGCTCATAACAGAATATGGCAGTAGGTTAACACTTGCACCTAGGTCTAATAACGCTTTATTGACCGTGTGTTTCCTATAGTGCAAGAAATTGTTGGACATCCTGGATCCCTAAACTTGGGTGGAGTTTTGTTCAGAATGATGGAACTCACCTGCTCAGCTAAGAAAGCACGTTTTTGCACATTGAGCTTGCGCTTTTGAGTACACAAGTCTTTGAGGAATTTGGCATAAGCAGGGATTTGCTTGATTGCTTCAAGAAAAGGAATGTTGATGTTGACTCTCTTGAACAGATCTAACATCTCATTGTAATGGGTACTTTTCTGTTGATAGATCAATCTTTGAGGAAATGGGGCAACAGGAAGATGAGTTGGCAAAGGGACATTCACAGCAGTAGAATTGTCAGATTTTCCAACTTGCTCAGATTCTTTGGTTTTCTGGGGTTGTGGAGACAGCGTGGAATTTGTATCAGATTCATTAGGTTCGCCCACGTTGTTCTCGATGACTTTACCACTTCGGAGGGTGGTAATGGCATGGATTTGATCGGTGAGGTTTCAGTGCAGGATGTTGTGCCTGTTTGAAATATCCTCTTTGGATTTTGTTGGGGTTGGCTCGGAAGTTTACCCTTTTCTCTCTCACACATTTGATCCATCTTTTGATCTAGATTTTTCTGACTTTGCATCAAACTCTGGAACATTTCCTCTAGGGTGGATAATCTCTTGTCGGTATTGTGTTGAGGATATGATTGTTGTTGAGAGTTTGATTGTTGTTGAGGGTTTCTCGGGTGTTGATAACCTTGATTGTTCTGATATCCCTGATTGTTTTGATAGCTCTGATTGGGTTGAGATGGTCCTCCTTGAGTGGGTCCTTTTGACCATGAAAAGTTAGGGTGGTTTCTCCATCCTGGATTGTAGGTCTGTGAATAAGGGTTATGCTCTGGTTTTTGAAACATGGCATGTGCCTGTTCAAGCCTAGACTCCTGGACTGCAAGCAAATCGGACAATTTTGGAATTGATGGTTGGGGTCGTTACAAGCAGCACAAACAGACGAAGCGACATGTTCTCGGAGAGTAGTGGTGGAAGGTTTTGAATTTTTATGTAGTTCTAACTCTTCTAATCTCCTAACTATTGATGCCATGTTTGCTCTTCCCTCAAATCCGCTTCAATCCTAAAAGCCTTTGCTTCGGATGTAGTCTTTCTGGTTTCACGGATGGATTCCCACTGTTGCGTCTTTTCAGCTACTTCAATCAAGAAGTCCCAAGACGCGTCAGCAGTTTTATCTACGAATAGACCATTACACATCGACTCAACCGTTGTTCGGGTGGACACATCTAGACCTTCATACAAAATTTGCACAAGTCTCCATTTTTCAAAACCATGATGGGGACATTGGAGCAATAATTCATTGAATCTCTCCAGGTATCTAGCTAAGGTCTCACCTTCTAATTGCACAAAGCTATTCAGACTTTGACGAATTGTCGCAGTCTTGTGGTTCGGGAAAAACTTTTTGAAAAACTCCTTTATGAGGTCATCCCATGTCATGATGGATTGAGGCTGTAAAGCATAGAGCCAGGCCTTTGCCTTATCTTTCAGGGAGAAAGGAAAAAGCCTTAACTTCAGGGTTTCGTCGGTCATTTGAGTGAAACGCAGAGTTCCACAAATTTCCTCGAATTCTCTCACGTGGTGGTACGGGTTTTCATTCTCAACACCTCTAAAAATAGGAAGCATCTGTATTGTGCTTGATTTCAGCTCATAATGGCCATTAGCCTCGGGCAGCAAATACAAGAAGGTTGACTGGCTCTAGTTGGGTACATATAATCCTTGAGGGTACGGGGTTCTCCCATTGTTTCTGGTTGATCTGGACTGTCTCCCTCAGAACTTAGAATTTCGATAGGTTCGTCTGGGTTAATTCTAACAAGTCTGTTTGTCTGGTCTCTGTAGGTCACAATCATGTCCTAGTAGGTACCTTAACTAACATGTTGGTCAGACAGAGCAATCGGAAACAATTTGGCCCACAAGGGTTATGAAGATTTGGTTTTGAATGGGTTTTGGTTTAAAGAAGGGTTTTGTTTTTGGTTTAAAATTGGGCTTTGGAAAAAATTTGAACTAAACCTAGCATAAATTAGCACAACTCATAAAAGAAAATAAAAACAATAATAATAATTAAACAAGCCCATAAAAGAAAAAAGAAAAATAAAAGAAAAAAACAAAAAAAATTACAGTCCCAAATAAAAAAAAAAAGAAAAAAAATAAAAATTATTACAATCCCAAATAAATAATTAAATTAATTATTACAAGCCCAATTTGAATTTAAATGAGGCCCATGTGGGTTAACTCATGGGTTAGGCTTACTTGTTTTTTTGGAGGGAAGCCCAAAAATAGGCTTTTAGTCCCCTTTTAGTTGCACAGCCCAGTTGGGCTTTAGGATCGTCCTAAGCAGCTCACGTCCAAGCCCAGCAGCAGCAGCGAAGCCCAAGAGCAGAAGTTGCAAACCCAGCAGAAGAAGTTGCAAGCCCAGAGAAATTGAGGTTACTGAGCCCAGCTCAGTTGGTTAAAGCCCAGCAGCAGAGGTTGGATCAGAGCCCAGCAGCAGAGGTTGCACAAGCCCAGTTGACAGCTTCAGTTGGCAGCCCAGTTGGCTTGGCAGAAGCTTGGCAGAAGCAACAGCAGCAGCAGCAGCTTGGCAGCAGCAACAGCAGCAGCAGCAGCTCAACAGCAGCAACAGCAGCAGCAGCAGCTTGGCAGCAGCAACAGCAGCAGCAGCTTGGCAGCAACAACAGCAGCAGCAGCAGCTTGGCAGCAGCTCAGGCAACAGCAGACTTTGAAAACTTCAAAAATATGGCAGCCAGCTCCCCGGCAGCGGCGCCAAAAACTTGGTGTGAAAATGGGGAGCACACAAAACACTTGCAAGTATACAAGGTCAAGATTTATAATATAGTGATGAGTGGGGGTTTGTCCACAGGGAGAGGAGCATACAAGAAGTCTTCCTAGCTAAGTTCACAGTGAGCTAATGGCAGTGACTATAGTGACAGTGACAAGTTTCTAGAGTAGAAGTGAAACAAAGGCAGCAGCCTAAGTCAAGGGTATTGAGTAATAGTGACTGACAAAGAGCAAAATGCAGAATTGTGTGAAGTAACTAAGGCAATTGAATCCACCTTGTGCCCTAATCAAGCAATGCAATCTAGGTTTAGTTGGAGTTCCTATGCATACATCTAGAATGAGATGAAAATCAGCTTGCTCACTGATATGCCCCTAGAATTGATTGTCTTTTGACAGCACAATCAATCACAGGCATGCCAGAGCACTGAGTACTTCTCATTGCTCAAGCAAACAGGCAATAAGAATACTATCCTAACCATGCATCATCCAACAGTGCACTAGGCTTCATCAGAGCCCTAGTTGCAGTGAATTAGCTCATGCTAGACATGAGTATAACCAAAGCATTCATCCAACAGACTAAATTCAAATGCAACATACATACAAGAAACACACATACACACTATCAACTGTTGCTAAGACAGAAATTGAAAAAAATGAGAATTGATTCAATAAATTGTTCACTGGCTAGCCCAGAGATAGTTTATAACACAACCCAACAGTACATATTTATACCCACATATTAAAATTAGGGTTCTTCCCCCTTTTTCCAAAAGTCAGAAATTAGGGTTACCTAATTTGTTGAAAATTGAGCCTTGAAATCGAGCACCCATGCTTTGAATCGTCCTTATGCTCCCTCCTGAATCTTCTGCTACCATTAATTTCCCTAAATCGAGATGTTTTATCAACCTCACCTAGGACAGTTGGTGAGAGAGGATAAAACAGCTAGGTTTAGGGGGATTGTTTGGGGGTTTGTTCTGTCGGGTGATGGTGGAGGTTATGGTGATGGTTGAATGATTTGGGGAAAGGATGGTGGAGTGATTTGGGGGAAGGGTCACTGTTGCAGGAGAGGGGAAGAAGAAGAAGAAAGAAAGAGGAGAAGAATGGGTCGATAGTTTAGGGTATAGGTATAGGTTGCTAGGGTGTTGAGCAGGTGTAGAGGATTTTGATGTTTCGCGAAGCTGGACCGATGGATGGGAAGATGGCAGAACAATCTGACGGCGAGATGGAGTGAAGCTTGTAGCGACCGCTGGATTATATAATACAACAAAATCAACGACGCCAGATGGAGTTAGGTGTTGTAGTGTTAGGCAGAGATATCAAACTTCGATGTACAGAAAGGGAGCGACCGTCGGATGCTTCTGAGAACTGATCTGACGGCTGAAGACGCAAGCGGGTATGGATTTGGGTTTGGGAAATGAGTTTGGGCTTGGAAAACCTTGAGCCCACTTCTTCTTTAAGAACAACTTTCTTCTTCTTGAGCCCATTTCCAGCTTTTTGGACGTGCGCTCCATTATTTGCGGCCTCCTTGCGTAATTTCTCCCGGCTTTTCACCACTTTTCTGCTCTTTTTGCTCCGCAACTCATCCAATCTTTATTTATTACCTAAAAATGCAAAAATTAAGTAAGAAAAATATTTATTCTTGAAAACAATGAAAATACAGAATATGGGATAAAATGTAGAATTAATGCATAAAAGATGAGTTAAAATGCCAACAAAAAGGGATAAATATATACATTATTTGGCACTCATCACCAAGCATGCTCTATCAAAAGAAATAACAATTGCTTAACAAGAATCATTCAAACTATTTTCACTCAAGGCAAAACAATCATAAAAATAATTGCGATAAATAAATAAATAAATAAGAATATACCACTTTCTGTTGGAAAAATAGCTTCCTCTATCGCCTCAGCAATGGGGTTTAGCTCCTCATATTAATCACTTGCTCAAAATACATGTTTGTTGCTCAAAAGTTGATTAAAAGAGTGAAAGGTGTAAAGCAGCTGATTTGCAACAGCGTAAAAGTGTTACAGATCTATGGTACAAAGAGGAACAATGATTACTGTTGTATATAAACGTTATCTTCTGCTGTTGAACAACGACACTGTTCTGCGACTGTTTCTCGTGCGTCAATGTTCTTCGCGTTCTTGAGCTGTGCAGCAGCACCAGCAGCAGAACCAGAGATTGATAAAACTCTGATTTCTTCTTCTCTGGCTCTCCTCAGGTCCCCAAACTCTCGACACCCCTTCTATATGACCCAAACAATCTATTTATATCAAAAATACCGATTAAATCTCTCCCAAATCTTCCAAAATCTCTTTCCTTCTCTTCACGGCAAAGTTGCGACAATTTCTTGTTTTAGAATTTCTACACGTTTCTGAGCTTTCTTTTTTATTCTAAACTCTTCCTTAGATAAATACAAATCTTTGGGAAGGTTCATAGCACTTTAATCTCTCTAAAATTCCCTAAAACAGGTCACACACGTGACTTTCCATATATTTATGTTGTGATAAAAATTCGTCGATTGAGCCCAGTCTAATCGATTTCAACACCCATATTAGATTCCTAGACCCATAAGGAGTCTATCCTATGAAAATCAGAGGTTCAATCCACCTCAAACTCCTACAAATCAAGAACCCTAAAATCTGTTCTTCACTACCAAGATATTTCCCGCCAAAACTTGGTTTTTGAAATGTTGAAGATGGTCGCCCCCTATCCAGAGTAGGGTGCGACTATCAGCTGCCTGGAAATGGGATGCCCCTTAGTAATTAGGTTACCCCTTATCCAAAGTGAGGGTCCGAATAGCAAATGTCCTCCCATGAACGCAAAAAACACTTTTAGAGCCAATTTCGCCTTTCCAAAAACACCTACAAAGACATAAAAAGCCAAAATAAATACAAAATCGAGCACTAACAATATATACAATTGAGATTATATCAGAAACAAAAATGTGTCTATCATGGGGACCGACCAAGAGAGCATTAGACCGGCTCCTGGTGGGCACGTGACCAGTTGTTGGCCGTTTGAGCAATCCCCAGGTTGGTTGAAGAAAGTTTGGGCCCAATACGAGCAATTGAGAAAATTAGGTCAGAATTATGAAAACGTGTGGGACCGGCCTTGTGCAAGCCCTAGGGATGATCCTGGTCGGTCATGAAGGCATGCACACGTCGCCGTGGCGTCCATGTCTCCATACTGAGAGTTTCAGTATTTCCTGATGTGAGTTCGAGCAACGTTGTGAATTTTCAGAAGAGTTTCATCTTGACTGAAATTCTTGATTTTTGTTGGAATGAGCATGTATGCTTAATTCATCAATATTTTGTAAATATTAAAATAAGTGTATTTTAATATATAAAATTGTCGTGGGAGGCTAGCCGGTCGTGTGACCATGTTGGCTTTTGGTTTTTCATGATTCGAGCAAAATTTGAGAAGTTATGACAAAATCATGATTTTTTCTCAAACCCAGGAGATTCATGAATTGAGGAAAATAATAATTATAAAATATTAGGGATTTCAAGGTTTGGGACCAGCCACGGCTAGGGCATGGCCGGCCGGCGATGTTGCCCGGTCCCGCACACCTTTCCCTAATTTTATATTATTATTTTCATGAAAGTAGGATATATGGAGGATCCATGAGTTTTATTGAAACGGAGGAGTTTCATGAATTTGGGGAGTAATAATTATAAAAGACTAGGGATTGTGAGGTGAGGGACCGGACACGGCTAAGGCATGGCCGGCCGGCTAGGTTGCCCGTCCCACACACCTTTCCCTGTTTTATAATATTATTTCATGAATCCATGAAGTTATGGGACATTCATGAGTTTTGCACCAAAACAAGGAAAGTTGCTAAAATCAAGGAGTTTTCATGAATTCATGAAAATAACAAAATAGGGCAAAATAATAAAGGAGGCATGGGACCGGCCATAGCTAGGGCATGGTCGGTCGGCCGGTGGGCCTGGTCCCTGGGCGCCCCTTGTTATTTTATTATTATTTTTTGTTTTTCTCCTGTGCGTAGGATTCCTCATCTTTTCATGTTTTTTGATGCTCGCTTGTACATCCGGGTGCTCAGTCGTGCATCATTGTCGAGTACACTTGCACCATCTTTGTGGGGCTTACTCAGGGATGGTCCAGATTCCCGATTGTTGAGTATGCATAATAATTTGTGTTTACTCGCAGCAGAGTAGCACGAGTTTCCAAATATAAAAGATAAGGTCTTTGCATAAGGCATTCAATCAGAGAGCATGCTGCTCTCTGGAAATGAACTTAAAGAACTCTGTGTCAGCATATAGAATTCAATCAATTACTTTTGCGCCATATAGCAGACCTTGCTTGTCGAAGGTAAACCTAGGAGAACTAGGAAAATTAATCCGCCATGTATTAGTAGGTGCAAAACCTTGCCAAAACAGGGAGCCGAAGCAGCAAAGGGAGGCGTGGCCACGCCTTGGCGCCACTTTCCGTTGTCCACGCCCCATCCTAAAAACGTCCCTATTTACCTCGACCAATCAGGTCGCTTTAAACTCGCCACGCTCACATAATTTATGGTTGGGCCCATGCTTGCCGTCCCCATCTCTCATCGACTAATCAGGTTGCACTAAAGCCGTCACACTCACACCAGAAACGTAGCCACGCCCATGCTTGGCCGGCCCCTCTCCTTCCTACCGACCAATAGGGTCACTTTAAATGCGCAACAAGCACTAAAGGTGTGGCCGCACCTTATGTTTGGCCGACCCCTTTTCTTGGCCAATCAAGTCGCTCTAAACTTGCCACCATATGTTAAAGTACAAACGCACCCTGCCGCGCCACCATACTAACTGGCAAGCCAAACGCGCCCTGCCACAACAACATATTGACCGGCATGCCAACATGCCACTCTGCCGCAGTAACATGCCATAAATGGCGCCCTATGTGCTAACCTACCTCCTGTTCGTGGCCAACGCCATGAAAATCTTAAGATTAGGGTTTTCTGGTCAAAAGCACGCCTATGCATTAACCAAAGCCCTAATTCCCAGTCGTGGCACAAATTATGCCACTTCGACCCCACAACATGTCACGAGCCGTGGGGACCCAGGAAGCCCTAGGGTTGGCACCATATCATATCCACTCACGACAATCCCTACTCCTATAGACGTTTCCACACCATGGCCTTGCCATAACTCCTTTGGCATGGATATGGCGCCATTTGCACAAAAGTATCGCCATGCCGCCAAACCCTAGTATTCGCCAGGCCGCCAAACCCTAGCATTGGCCATGCCGCCAAGCCCTAACTTTGGCCATGGATCCAAATTTTGGCTTTGGACGTGCTACAACTGGCATGCCGCTATGCCACGGCTACGCCACTGGCATGCCACTAGCATGCCACTATGTCATGGCTCCACCAGGCGCCACTATGCTAATGAGCCACTTCGCTATACAATAAGATGCGGCCATATTCAATGGCCATCCTTCCTCATGAGATGCAATCTCAGGCATCCAAGTTCGCCACCGAACTGACAGACTTGTGGAAAGTTTCAAGCGACCGGATGCCTAAATCTCCCACTTGCACCACCGTGCCACTGGCATGCACGAGCCATGCCACATTGCCACTGGCGTATACCAAAATTCCACCGCGCCATTATCAAGCGCCAACACAAGGTAGCCATAATCAACGACTACCCTCCTTCATGAGATGTGATCTCAACTATCGAAGTTCGCCACCAAACTGACAAACCTGTGGCAAGTTTTAGGAGACCAGCCAAAACGAGCCTAATAGCATTACATGCTATTTTCCTGCGATAAGTCCCTTGACTTTGACTTTCCACACGTAGCGAATTGCTACATGTTTTCCACGAAAACACTCGAGACTATGCTAATGGCGCCACTTCGCTATACAATAAGATACGGCCATAATCAATGGCCATCCTTCCTCATGAGATGCAATCTCAGCCATCCAAGTTCTCCACCGAACTGACAGACTTGTGGAAAGTTTCAAGCGACCGGCTGCCTAAATCTCCCACTTGCACCACCGTGCCACTGGCATGCACGAGCCATGCCACATTGCCACTGGCATATACCAAAATTCCACCGCGCCATTATCAGGCGCCAACACAAGGTAGCCATAATCAACGGCTACCCTCCTTCATGAGATGTGATCTCAGTCATCGAAGTTCGCCACCAAACTGACAACCCTGTGGCAAGTTTTAGGAGACCAGACAAAAAGAGCCTAATAGCATTACATGCTATTTTCCTGCGATAAGTCCTTTGACTTTGAATTTCCACACGTAGCGAATTACTACATGTTTTCCACGAAAACACTCGAGACATCAAACATGTCACAACTGGGGGATGCTCATCAGGCTATTGGTCTGGCAGTTTACAGCATGCGGTGTGCAATGCGCCCGTTACAAGAAAGTGTCATGAAGCGGGAAAGTGAGTGGCGGTGAAAAGTAACGGTGTAAACAAATTTATTTCCTTCATCATGGAAGCATAATGTGTGACGGTTACACAAATTCACTTCCTTCATCATGGAAGCATAATGTCTGACGGTTACACGTTATTCTTTTCTTCCACCACTCAATCGTTTCCACTTCCTACGAGACCAGGGTACGTTTCAATATGACTTTTATAAATAGGATTCACCTAATTTCACCAAACAACAAGTTTTGGTCGGCAACAATACAATATCTATAAATCACATGGTAGCTTTCCTTTTTGCTAGCCAGCTCTACTTTCAGGTACCAGTCATAAACAACCACACCTTCAGAATCAACGATTCTGGTCTCAACACTTTCTTCGCTTCCCTCCCTAAGACCAACCCTTCTCCTTAACTTTGTGACTAAAGCAAGCCTGGAACGACCATTTCTTGGTTTAGGCCAGGATTGTACAGATTGATCTCTCGAATCAAAAGTACTCCCGTGCAGTGCATTGTTTAGGGTCTAGACTCGTTTCTCATTCACACACCCAAAATCAGCAGAAACGGTTTTCACCCACAAACAATTGGCGACCACAGTGGGAGATTAATCTCTCGATTACAATATCAATTTTCAATTCTCAGTTTCACTTTTCAACTCCAACTTCCAGAAGATGGTCGGTCTTAGAGCTGAGTCCATGATCCCAAATTCAACTCAGACTCTGGCGAATGGTGATGTTTCCTCTCCCGACACGACACCTAATGGCACATCTGATGGAGAAATTCCAAGGTTGGCCGAATTGGCACGGGTTCAGGAGATCTACACAAGGAACATGGACCTGATGAAGGAGGCGATCAACATCATACTCAACTTTATTGTCAGTTTGACATCGGATCTGACTGATTCACCCGTCCTGGAAATTCCATCACTTGGGACTGACGTCCCAGATGATCGTTCTCAGGTCAACAGCTTCACCACCAATCAAAAACTGGTGAACCAGGAAGCAGCCGAGTTGGTGGAAAGTTTATGTGAACTTCTGCACCTTCCAAAGGACCAGCGAGCAGAGACATTTACCGCGATTAATCAAATAGCCCTAGACGCGTGTTTGGTTCCTTTACGCTCGGAGACTTCAAGAATATCATAGATGTCTGTCAACAATGTTACATTTACTGAAGACGACATGATGGCAGAATAAGGACATAACAGGGCCCTACACGTCACTGCTCGCATCAAGGAATCGGAGTTCAAAAGGGCCCTCAACGACACGGGGGCGTCCTCCAATGTTATTACTCTCAGAACGCTCAGTACAGCCAAGGTACGGCCAAGCAAAATTATACGAAATCCTACCATGATGACAGATTTGGAAGGCAACCAAACCAGCACGAAATCCTACCACGACGCAAGTAAGACAGCTTTTCGAACTCCTCTCGGGAAACTTTTACTATACCATGATGCCTTTCAGTTTGAAAAACGCTTGCGCCACCTACCAACCCGCCATGACTGCAATTTTCCATGATATGATGCATAAACAAGTTGAAGATTATGTGGATGACATAGTGGTTAAATCAAGAACCCGGGCATCCCATACATAGGTTCTGCGACAGGTGTTTGAAAGGTGTCGTGAATACAAAATAAAGATGAATCCTTTGAAGTGTGCCTTTGGCGTCTCTTCTAGCAAATTTCTAGGTTTTCAGGTGACTGCCGAGGGAATCAAAGTCGACCAAGCCAAAACCCAAGCCATCCTTACGATGATGCCTCCACAAACTGCGAAAGAACTCTAGAGCTTCATGGGTAAGGTAAAATACATCCTGTGTTTTATACCGGGTTTATCTCAGCTTGTTGCTGCATTCACCCCCTTGCTGAAAAAGGGGGCGAGTTTTTTTTAGACGATGCTAAAACAAGAGGCTTTTCGAAAGATTCAACAGATACTGTCATCCCCAGCCGTCATGAAATCTCCTGTACAAGGAAGACCGCTGAGTCTCTACACTGCTTTTAGTGATACTGTTGTCGGAGCTCTTCTCTCCCATGAAGATGATAAAGGAATTGAGCACCCTATATGCTACTTCAGTCGAACATTGAGGGATGCAGAACTCAGATATCCTAAGGCAAAAAAAGCATGCCTAGCTCTGATTCACTCCATTAAGAAGTTTAGGCATTATATGCTCTCAAACAAAGTGGTGCTGATATCTAAATCCGATCCTGTGAAGTTCTTGCTTTCAAAACCGTCCCTGATAGGAAGGCCAGCCAAATGGCTCCTACAAATTTCAGAGCTTGATATAACGTGTGCTTCCCCAAGAGTTACTAAAGGACAAGCGATCGCAGATTCACTAGCAGCTTTCCCAGGAGAGGGTACCACAACACTGCACGAAGACCTTCCTAAAGAGTTTCTGTAAATCGCTTTTGTCAAAGAAGAAGCGTGGCTATTATTTTTTGATGGCTCCGCCACCCATAGTAATGACACCGGAGGAGCGGGCGTGGTTCTAGTATCCCCAACCGGTGAAGTTTTCTCCCATTCCTTTAAGCTAGACTTTCATTGCACCAACAATTCAGCAGAATATGAATCCTTTCTCATAGGGTTGTCATTGTCCAAGCAAGCTGGAGCCACACGTCTGGAAATAAGGGTAATTCTAAATTACCGGTTAACCTGATGAACGAAGTATATGCACTAAAAGAGGTGACACTGGCCCCGAGATTCGAAGCGCCAAAGCTATTGAATTACTTATTGACGCGACCATAACACATGTTGGCCGTAGCAACAACAGACATGATGATTGCCTAGCCACATTAGCATCGAAGCTGCAGTTCGAAGGTTTGGAAGAAAACCTGACGGTGAAAAGACGAACCGTGGCATCAACGTGGATTTCGAAACCTAAGGAGACTGAAGTCAACGACTGGAGAACACCTATTATTCAAGAACTTAACAGCTCGCTTTCCCAAGGAAAGGTCAGTCTCAAGACCTTGCAAAACTTCTTCATGCTTCACGGGATGTTGTACACCGGAACCCAGATGGTTCCCTGTCAAGATGCCTCGGAGATGAAGAGGCACAACAACAACTTAACCATATTCATAGCAAAATTTGCGGGCAAATGTTGGTGGTAACACTTTATCGTCGTCTGCAACGTCTTGGCTATTACTGGACGGAAATGGAGGCTCAATCTCGATTGCTCCAAGGATCTTGCTCCAATTTCCAAGCACCGCCGCATCAATTGGAAGTTTTCAACGTCGACCATGTTGGGGACTGGAAAAAGCCCTACATCATTTACCTTCGCAATGACGCACTCCCTACCAGCAAGAAAGACGCAACCAAGGTGAAGCAAAGATCCAATAGATTCGTACTCCATGAAGAAATCTTGTATCGTAAAAGTTTTGGAGGAGATTTATTATGATGCCTGGGCGAGGCAGAAATACCCATGATGGCTGAAAGAAATGCACGAAGGCGAGCACCAAGGAAAAACGATGTTGTTTCTCCAAATACATGAGTGATACTACTGGCCGACCATGGAGGACGATGCGGCTGCTTTTGTTCAAAGGTGAAACGAATGTCAAATTCATGGTAATCTTATCCACGCACCATCTACTCCCCTGCATTCACTAAGCAGTCCGTGACCGTTTTATAGCTGGGGACTCGACATCATTGGGAAGATTAACCCGTCATCATCGAAGCAGCATGAGTATATAATAACCGCAACGGAGTATTTCACCAAATGGGTCGAAGCCATCCCTATATGAGGGACCACTAGAGCCACAATTGCAGCGTTCATTAAGGAATACATCATTTATCGTTTCGGTGTGCCCAAACACATCATCACCGACAAAGGCACTCCTTTCGCCAACAAGCAAGTACGGGAGTTACTTGAAGAATATGGAATTAAACAAGTCTTCTCCACCATTTACTACCCCCAAGGGAATGGGCAGTCCGAAAGCACTAATAAGACTCTAATTTGAATACTCATCCGGACAGTGCACGATAACCCTCGGACATGGCACGAACAACTTCCAATGGCTCTTTGGGCATATTGGACATCACCAAGGAGCTCTACTGGCGCCTCTCCCTATTCTCTCGTCTACGGCGCATACGTCATTCTCCCAGCAGAAATTAAAACCCCATCGGCTAGGATTGCCGAGGCAAGTGGAGTTCAATGGAATGAAGACGAAGCATCGAATGCCAGGGTGGCAGAGCTAGATACTTTGGATTCCAGAAGAGCTAAAGCAGAAGATCACGCACAACCATACAGAAATAGAATCTCCCGAGCATATGAAAAAGTTGTGAAACCTCGAGTTTTCAAGTAGGGGATTTGGTGTTGAAGACCGCCAAACACATCCAACAAGACATGTCCGCGCCAAATTCTTCCCAAAATGGGAAGGGCCTTATGTGGTCACCAAAGCGTATAACAGTGGATACTACAAGGTCATCAAGGAATATGGAGGCAAACTGGAAACATTAATCAATGAAAAATGGCTCAATGCATACTAAGCCTAACCATTACCCCACCTCTTATCGTCTCAAAGCACAGTTAGCCAGGCACTTTTCTGTTTTCTTCACATCCCAGTTATCAAATTTCACTCGGTCAAAGCATATTAATGAAAATTATATTATTTCTCCAAAGCCAGTACACAAAAAAAATATATTCGAGATCCAGAAAGAAAAACAGGTGTCTCACAACTACATGACTCAGAAAAGCCCATCCAATAGATTGTAATTCCTTGAAAGCATCATCTTCAACCTGTTTTGATATCTTTCAGTCCTACTCTTCAAGTCCCAGATTGCCTTTTATACCTTTTGGGATTCCATGGTCAGAGCCCCCTCCTCTTCCAACATGTCTTTTGTGGCAGGAACAACGTTGGCAAGGATATCCGCTCTATCAACCTTCACAATGTCAAGGCAATGCCGCAACCAACTTACGTTAAACTCAAGGGATTCACAGGTAGCACCATGTTTTACCACTTTTCAATAGTTGATTCTGTGACGTCGCGGATGGATGTGCCTTCCATTTCAACAATCATGGGCAGGAGACAGTTCACTATGGTAACCAAAGCAGACGAGCAATGCTTCACCACGTTCCTGGTATCGATATGGCCATTTCTTCTCCATATTTTCGTCTACAGAGTCACGAATTCCATTCGCACTAGGAATTTACCAACGTTTCGGTATCTAGAAGATAAATACTTCATGCGGATTTCGAATGACAAACCTGCATTGGGATATTCATGGAAAGAAATACCCAAATCAGCATTTTCCAGATCTGCAGCGGTCGGTGTGTTCGGATTCGAAGGAAGGGGGTGGTCAGATCATCATCATCGACAACGGTCACACATGTTCTAGATGGATATCTCTGCACAAAAAGAAACTCTCTCTTTCTCACTCGCTGGTGGTAACAAACAAATATCTATTGGTCGATAAAAAAAATGTACCGGTATGATCTTCTTAACTCGGATGACCCGGACGGGGGAGTTGTCGCCAGAATCAGGTATTTTTCTATACTAAGAAAAGAAGAGAGAAGGAATGTTATGGAAAAAGAAGATTCATAATTTCGAAAATTAAGAGGTGGTCAGAGACATACTCTGGATGCAAGCCGCCTGCGTCTGACTGAAGAATCTGGCTGACTCAAAGACGCTTCGCTTCTACTCGACATGATGAAGGAAATATGGATTCAACAGAGAAAGTCCTTGCCTTGAGCTAATAAGGGCAACCTAATTGCACCAGCATATATACTGTAGAAACCCTAAAGAAAAACGAATGCTGAGCAAACGCAATGAGTTTACACTGTAGCCGAAAAGTCAGCCTCAACCAGATGAAGTCTCTCGACAAAAACCTAATGAAGGTCGGGAGAAAACGGTCAGATAACTAAAGGAGCGCCACTTTCACCGCTCAAACAGGGCCATGACTCCAGCACTCCGTGATCAAAGCCGCGCTATCTCTGCCCATTCTGCGACCTAGCCGGCTCCATCTTCACCGTTTGGTAGCCAAATTTCAAAGTGTTGTATCTAACATTCCATGGATGTAGCCAAGATATCCGCGCTATCCACCATTCCACGGATGTATCCAAGTTAGCCGCGCTATCCACCATTCCACGGAAGCAGCCAAGTTAGCCGTGCTATCCACCGTTCCGAGAAAGCGGCGCCATTCCGCAGTGCCATCTCCGCACGACCAAGATTGAAGTGCCATCTCCGCCTTTCAAACCAGCGTCATCTCCGCATTCTGTGACCTAACTAGCCAGCGCATGTTCCGCGGATCAGTAGCCAAAGTTTCAACGCTGACGCCAACACCCTATGGCCAAGTCAGAATTATGCAGAGCTGCCAATACAAGGATCACAGATTCTTCATGCCTTCCGCCAAAGGCTAGTCTAATTTCCCTAGCAATATCTTCACGTCTTACCCTTTCGATTATACTCTTGTCTGTCACCACCTCATGCTTACCCCGCAACAATGCCACTGTTACGTGCTAAGCAAGGGACTTAATGTTGATGATGGTTTTTAGCTTAGGGTTAAAATCATAAAACCTTGCATCTGATGTGACGTCACTCTGTAAGGAAACGTAGCCATGAGTTCTAACCTCTCCGCTGACATACTTATTGAGCATTCAATATATTTACATGAAATTTATCCAGACTGGCGCATGTAGCAACCATACCAGATATTCTGTAAATTTCGGCGGGTTGCCTATATTCAGTTAATACAAGTTTCTTTGAATGCTTTCTATTCTATGTTCCCTCGTCTGAACTCTTAATGTTGATATGGCATGACAATTTGTGTTCACTCGCAGCAGAGTAGCACAAATTTCCAAATATCAAAGATAAGGTCTTTGCATAAGGCATCCAATCAGAGAGCATGCTGGCAATGAACTTAAAGAATTCTGTGTCAACACATAGAATTCAATCAATTACTTTTGCACCTTGCGCAATATACCAGACCTTGCTTGTCGAAGGTAAACCTAGTCGAACTAGGAAAATTAATCCGCCATGGATTAGTAGGTGCAAAACCTTTCCAAAACAGGGAGGCGTGGCCACGCCTTGGCGTCACTTGCCATTGGACACGCCCCATCCTAAAACCGGCCCTATTTCCCTCGACCAATCAGGTCGCTTTAAACTCGCCACACGCACATAAGTTGTGGCTGGGCCCATGCTTGTCGGCCCCATCTCCCATCGACCAATCAGGTTGCACTAAATTCGTCACACTCACACCAGAAGTGTAGCCACGCCCATGCTTGGCCGTCCCCTCTCCTTCCTACCGACCAATCGGGTCACTTTAAATGCGCCACAAGCACTAAAGGTGTGGTAGCGCCTTATGTTTGGCTGCCCCCTTTTCTTGGCCAATCAAGTCACTTTAAACTTGCCACCATATGTTAAAGGCCAAACGCACCCTACCACGCCACCATACTAACTGGCAAGCCAAACGCGCCCTGCCACAACAACATATTGACCGGCATGCCAACATGCCACTTTGCCGCAGTAACATGCCAAACATTCCACTTCGTGGCAACATGGCATAAATAGCCCTATGTGCTAACCTACCTCCTGTTCGTGGCCAACGCCATGAAAAGCTTAAGATTGGGGTTTTCTGGTCAAAAGAACGCCTATGCATTAACCAAAGCCCTAATTTCCATTCGTGGTGCAAATTATGCCACTTCGACCCCACAACATGCCACGAGTCGTGTGGGACCCATGAAGCCCTAGGGTTGGCGCCATATCATAGCCACTCACGTCAATCCCTACTCTTATGGCCGTTTCCACACCATGGCCTTTCCATAACTCCTTTGGCGTAGCTATGGCGCCATTTGCACAAAAGTATCGCCATGCCGCCAAACTCTAGCATTCGCCAGGCCGCCAAACCCTAGCATTCGCCATGCCGCCAATCCCTAACTTTGGCCACAGAGCCAAATCTTGGCTTTGGACGTGCTACAACTGGCATGCCTCTATGCATGGCCACGCCACTGGCATGCCACTAGCATGTCGCTATGCCACTGGCGTGCCAATAGCATACCACTATGTCGTGGCTCCACCAGGCGCCACTATGCCAATGGCGCCACTTTGTTACACAACAAGATGCGGCCATAATCAATGGTCATCCTTGCTCATGAGATGTAATCTCAGCCATCCAAGTTCGCCACCGAACTGACAGACTTGTGGAAAGTTTCAGGCGACCAGTTGCCTAAATTTAGTGGCCATGGCTACGCCAGGCGCCACTTGCACCACCGTGCCACTGGCATGCACGAGCCATGCCATCCATGCCCCATTACCACTAGCGTATACCAAAACTCCACCGCGCCATTATCAGGCGCCAACACAAGGTAGCCATAATCAACGACTACCCTCCTTCATGAGATGTGATCTCAGCCATCGAAGTTCGCCGCCAAACTGACAAACCTTTGGCAAGTTTTAGGCGACCAGCCTAAACGAGCCTAATAGCATTACATGTTATTTTCATGCGATAAGTCCCTTAACTTTGACTTACCACACGTAGCGAATTGCTACATGTTTTCCACGAAAACACTCGAGACATCAAACATGTCACAAACTGGGGGATGCTCATCAGAGTATTGGTCTGGCGGTTTACAGCATGCGGCGTGCAATGCGCCCGTTACAAGAAAGTTTCATGAAGCGGGACAATTAGTGGCGGTGAAAAGTAACGGTGTAAACAAATTTATTTCCTTCATCATGGAAGCATAATGTCTGACGGTTACACAAATTCACTTCCTTCATCATGGAAGCATAACGTCTAACGGTTAGACGTTACTCTTTTCTTCCACCACTCAATCGTTTCCACTTCCTACGAGACCAAGATACGTTTCAATATGACTTGTATAAATATGCTTCACTTATTTTCACCAAACAACAAGTTTTGGACGGCAACAATACAGTATCTAGAAATCACCTGGTAGCTTTCCTTTTTGGTAGCCAGCTCTACTTTCATATACCAGTCATAAACAACCACACCTTCAGAATCAACGATTCTGGTCTCAGCACTTTCTTTGCTTCACTCCCTAAGACTAATCCTTCTCCTTCACTTTGTGACCGAAGCAAGCCTGGAACGGACATTTATTGGTTTAGGCCAGGATTGTACAGATTGATATCTCGAATCAAAAGTACTCTCGTGCAATGCATTGCTTAGGGTATAGACTCGTTTCTCATTCACACACCCAAAATTACCAAAATCAGCAGAAACGATTTTCACCCACAAACACCTGTTTTAAGAGGAAGACAACCCTAGTTTGTTAAAACTTCTGCTGCTAAAGGTTAATTTTTACTTTTGCCATAAGTGAAATTATTTTGCTAGAGTTGTCATTAGCACAGAAAAAATTGATAATACCACAGCTCGGAGCGTCTATTCCTTCATATCCCAAACCTCGTGTGTCACGATGTTTTTTACATGCTCCTAGCATATTGGATAATTTCGTCGAGCTAGCATTGAACTTTTTCAAGTTCTCCTCCAGTGATTTGACCTTATCAAGAGCAGCTTTTAGGTCAGTCCCTAATTTTGTTTCTTTAGCGAGAAAAACGATTTCTCTGTCTCTAAAACAATTTTGTCGAGAGACATATCTTGCTTCAGATTCAGCAAGTTCTTCTTTCAACTTAAAGATATTTCGATGAAGATTTTCACATTCAGAATTCTTTGAACACACATCTTCTTCTTGGTCTTTAAGAATGGATTGTAAGAGATTATATCCACAATCATAACCTTTAAAGAGCTTTCTAATTTTCTTGTTTTCTAGACAGAGGGGAGTCAGAAACTCAGCCAAGCAAGATTTTGACTTCTTTTTATTTATGAGATGGTCAAAAAGCTTGATGTATTGAGAGACTTCCTCATCAACATCGTATCCATCATCTGAATCACTTTCATCTGAAAGATCATCCAACTGTTCATCTAGGCGTGTTTCCCAGTTATACACATTTTTTGGCAATGAAGAGGATGAGAAAGATTTCTCAGGATAACCATAGCTTTGAACTGAGTCAAACAATTCTGAACTGGTGATGCATTTTTTGAGATAAAATTTCTGTCCATAGAGTCAGATTGCTACAAACACAGACTTATAAGGTCTTAAACCTGTTTGCCTTCTCTGATACCAATTGAAAAGGAGGGGGTCTAACAACCACACCCAATATTTCGTTTCGGCAATCTGTATGGACTAACTCCAAGATACTTCCAAGAGAATCAACTAGACAGTCAGACTCAATCAAGGAAAATATATCAAAGAGTTATATCTCTGTTTTTCAATGTAATCGGCAAATCAAACAGATAGAAATACGCGAGCCTGAACATTTTGAGAAACAACATGAACGGTACCAAATACCAATGTTCAAGTGCCAATCAATTTATATCAACAACCAAAGATTGGATTATCAAATTGATTGAACTACGCACAATCTGTGATATTTCAATTATATATAAAAATATAATGCGGAAAAGAAAAAAAACAGACACCAGAAATTTTGTTAACGAGGAAATCGCAAATGCAGAAAAACCCCGGGACCTAGTCCAAATTTGAACACCACACTGTATATTAAGCCGCTACAGACTCTAGCCTACTACAAGTTAACTTCAGAATGGAATGTAGTTGAGCCTTAACTAATGTTACACTGATTAAGGTACAGTCGCGTTCCTTACGCCTCTGAATCCCAGCAGGATTGTACGCACTTGATTCCCTTAGCTGATCTCACCCACAACTAGGAGTTGCTACGACCAAAAGTCAAAGACTTAATAAATTTTTTTGTCTCACACAGAAAAGTCCATTGAATAGATAAATCTGTCTCCCACAGAAATACCTTCAGGTTTTTGTTCTGTCTTTTGATAAATCAAGGTGAACAAGAACCAATTGATACATCAGACTTATATTCCCGAAGAACAGCCTAGTAATATCAATCACCTCACAATAATCTTAATCGTATGGTAGCGAAACAAGATATTGTGGAATCACAAACGATGAGACGAATATGTTTGTGACTATTTTTTATCTTACCTATCGGAGATTGAATCTCGAGCAAATCTTAGAGAAGATAGTACTCAATACGATAGAAAAAAGTAAGATCAGAACACGCAACTACAGAGAAAATAGTTGGGCCTGGTTTCAGAATCCCAATGAAGTCTTTAATTCGTTAACCTACAATGGTTTTAGAAAATCATAGGTTCAAGGAAAATCGACTCTAGCCGCAACTAGTATCACACAAGAGGTGTGGGGATTAGGTTTCCCGGTTGCTAGAGTTCTCCCTTATATGGTCTTCAAATCAGGTTTGCAATCAATGCTACCTTGGTAACAAAGCATTCAATATTCACTGTTAGATGAAAACCTGATTAGATTCAAGCTAATATCTTTCAACCGGTAGATCGAACTTAGATTGTTATAAAAAAATGAAAAGTGACTTCGTTTATATATGGGTAACCGTACCTAAACGTGTACACTTAGTTGGCTCAAAAATAGTTAACTGAAGTTATCCATATGAACATTTTCATATCAACCTTGTTCATCTCAATCACAACTAGTTCAAATGACTCAAATGAAACTAGTTCTAGAGTTGTTCAATTGTTTATATTTTCATAGAGTATACAAGACACAATTGAAGCAAAATCGATTTTGATTCACTCGAATCAATTCATTAATATTATAGCCACGGTCTGAAAAATATTGCATTCCTTATTATATAAATGTATTTGTTCATGGATGAACTGATTTTAGAACTTAACCCACTCAAGTATGCAAACGGCTACGCATAACTAAGTAGCCGGACTTGGTCTGGTTTCGCCAGTATGCGAACGGGTACGCATACTGTCGTACACCACCAAACTCAGTTGAACTCCCGGAATTGAACTTACGCCGGTACGCATACGGGTATGCATACTAAGTTCGCGGACTTCAACTATCAAACCAGTACGCATACGGGTATGCATACTATGGTTCCCGGACTTGGAATAACTTGCAACGGTTAGCATACATGTACGCATACTGTGCTATATCCAATCAATGGTTAATCGTTCTAAACTCCATTTTAATCATTGAAACATTCTTGGAAGACGGGAATAGTTGTCTACATCAAATGACTGTCTCACACAAACTATTAGCTTCAAAGCAATTTTCAAGTGATCAATAGATCAATACGAAACATTCCAAGTCTGCATCAAATGACTGTCTCACACAAATCATGTAAGATGTTACCAGGCGATTTTCACATGATCATATTTTGACTTTCGTCAAGAATATAAGATGAACTTGGTTAAAGCGAAAGCTACCAACTTATATTTCGAGAAATATGTAAGTGAGTTAAACTCAGCTCGAAATATCAAATGTATATAATTGAAGTCTATATAGCTATACGACTTTTGTATCAATAGGAGATAAAATAGAAATAAATTTCTGAGTGATAGATGAGTTCAAGTCTCCACATACCTTTAGTTGATGAAGTTCCACAAGATCCCAATAGTAGTTCTTCGTCTTCAATCGATGAACGTCGTGAATTCTAAAGCTCAGCTACATATTCTATCCTAATCCGAGACATATCTATAAGTAGACTAGAAATCAAGACTTATAGTTTTGGCAACTAAACTTCGACCGAGCAGTGCTCTAACAGTTACAATAGATTCATATCATTCATAAGATTTTCCACAACAACTACCACATTACATAGTGAATTTGAGAATGGTATGCACAGTTATTGCAACAATTAATCTTCAAATCTGATAAAAATTTGAATTTATATTACCTTGCTTTAAGTTTTTCACGATGAAAACATCAAACCATTGGCCAATATCTCCACAAAACTCTCAACTTTTCCAACCTTCATTTTTTTCCTCTGCATGTCAACCTAAATTTTTGCTAGACCCGAGAGAGCTGTACTCAATAGCATATGAAACACAAAATAAAATCTAACTGGGTGATAGGTTAAGAATAAATTACTAATATACACACTCTTTTGAAGATATCCAAAAAACTACTCTAGGACGACTAATAATCTTTCCTCGAATATATTAATGGTTACGAAACTATAACTACATACCCTTTTTCTCTACGATAATTATGATCTACAAAACTTTAAAAGAAACAAAAATGGAATGTTCAAACACATCCTTTTTTAAGCTATAAACAATTTATTGTGAACCATCTTGTCGTACCTATTTGAAAATACGTTCTTCCAATACAAAGTTTCGTGTGTCAACTCCATCACACATGTAGATCTAGGGTATCTTGGTTCTTTATCTTCAGGATGCACCAGCGAACCAATTTTGTGATAGCTCTGACCTTGTTTTCCATACAAATACGGACCCTACCTTAAATATCACTATTATTATCAAATTGAACTCCTGTTGAATTAAAATGAAGCGTAGAGTTGTATTTCCATATATTTTTTCTAACTTGTTTGACCATTAAAATCTGAAATCCTCATAAAAGCATCTTGATAATCTTTAATAAGAGGTAGAGTAACATTACCTCTGGAAAAACATATGATAAACTCACAATTGACTACACTCCAAGATCTTTTAGTCCTGTCTTGATACCAATCGATTGCACCATAATATTGGCATGCATGAGCTGGTGCACATCAGATTTCTGGACACCCAATCTTGTACAAATTAAGAATAAATAAATAAACAGTAATAAACTATGGTGGAATATTATATATAAAATGAAAAATATAATTTATCTTACGTATAGAATTCTCAACATCATGTTAACACCTCAGCTTCACTTGATCTGTTATAAGAGCTGGATTCCAATGGTATTCCGTCGTCCATCAACAAATGCTTGTTCGTAGCCCTTCTTGCATCAAGTTGTTCTTCGCTAAACCTCTTGTTTCTGGATAAAAAAAGTAATTCCATCTTGACCAATATCTATTATTTACAAAAACATTACTTGTTAGAAGATCAGGAAAACAAAACTTATTAAACGATCCCAAACAACTTGTTTGTATTTAAAATTTTCAACATCAGTGTAACATCTCATCTTCACTTAAGATGCCATCAGAGATGGATTCCAGTGGTATTCCTTCTTCTATAAACAAATGCTTGTTTTCATCCCTTCTTGCATCAGGTTATTCTTCATGAAACCTCTTGTTCCTGGATAGTGTATACCTTCCGGCTTGGCCAATATATATTATTTACAAAAACATCACTTGTTAGACGATCAGGAAAACAAGACTTATTTGATTGTTTTATTATATAAGCGAAAGAAAAAATTTAGAATGAAATTATTTTTCGTTTGTAACTGTTTTGAACTAATAAAACCTTAATCAAAACAGAGAAAAGATATAATCAAAATCTATTATTGTTATTAGTATGAACCTCTTGTTAGTTCATACCTATCTTGAACTCATAAACCCTTTATCTACAAAAATATAACCGAAAGAACTCGAAAGTCAAAAAATAAAAGATAAAAGGAGAAAAACCTAGTTTTTGTTTCTGTAAATCAATTAAAATAGAATAAGAAAGTACGTTAAGAAAACTGATTTTACCTGGTATGATTCTCTACGTGATACTACAACAAGATTTTAACTCCCATCGGCAACGCAAACAGTTAAAGAACTCTATTGTAAATCAGAATATACATGAGAATGGAAAAAAAGGCGAGTAGAGGATCAAAATAGGGAGAAAAAGTTATTCTGGGATTGTATACCACAGTAGTTCCGGTAGTAGATTACGTGTCCACAGGGAAAAACGCTTCTCAATTCCTGTAGGTCTAAGTTCCCAATAGCAATTTCTTGCCGGTCAGTATTTTTTGTGAAAGGAGTAATTTTTTTTCATGTTGTTCTAAATTGTGTCCCGCGATTTCTTATTAGTCGAAATTGTCTCAAAGTGCGTCCATAAGCTCTGAGAATCAAGAGCATTCCCAACTTTCAACCGCATCATAGGAAAAACTCCTGAAATCATAGAGATTCTTGACAATATTTAAGAAGAAGTAGAGCAATATTACCTCTAGTGAAAACGCAGGGGATACCAAGTAGGCCCAACTTTTTCGTTCGGAAACCTATATAGACTAAACTTAATACGATTGCAAGTATACCAATTAAATGATCCTTGACAATATGTATATAGAGTCAATATCTCAACCTCTACTCAATCAGTATGTATATAGACACAAGTTCCGTGAACCAGATTGTTAAGCAGATTTCTTAGACGATCTCAAAAATCAATATCCAAGATCAATCTAGTCGTATCCAAATAATTCAATCGGAATTCTGCCAAGTGATTAAACTTATTATCTATATTTTAAGATACGAATTCTACAAGAAACAAGTCTCGTAATCGACTATAATTAAGTGGATGTATTTACTTGGATTGAATACGTAAAAACCTGTGTAAATACAATTATAAAGATAAACAATATAATACGGAAAAGGAAAAACAGAAGATACCAGAAATTTTGTTAACGAGGAAACTGCAATAGCAGAAAAACCTCGAGACCTCGTCCAGATTGAACATCACACTGTATTAAGCCGCAATAGACACTAGCCTACTATCAGACTTCAGAATGGAATGTAGTTGAGACCGAGTCCACCCTCCAAGCGATTCAGTTACAGTCGCGCTCTACGTCTCTTAAACCTCGCAAGGTTCTACGCACTTGATTCCCTTAGCTGACGTCCTTTACATCCTAAGAGTTGCTTCATCTGAAGTGAAGTATTTTGATACCAATTTTCCTGTAACAGATAATACTATTTGATTTCAGTTTAGATAAAAGATCAAGGTCTGGAAATCTGTTTGCAATAGCAAGCTAGCAAACCTCACAAATCCGAAACTTAAAACTCATGAAGAGCATCCTAGATTTTTAACAACCTCTCAAGAACAATCATTGAAAGATCAACTAAGATCATTCTTTAGGTATCTATCTTGAGGAATCATAAAATCGGAGACAAAGGGAACTTCGTGATGACTATCTATCTTGTCTGAAAGAGATTACGAAACCACGATATAACAAAAATCAAGATCAGGATTCATGAACTATTAAGGTTGAAAAAGCGGGGGTCAAACAACCGTGCCCAATATTTCGTTTCAGAAATCTGTATGGACTAACTCCAGTATACTTCCAAGAGAATCAACTAGACAATCAGACTCAATCAAGGAAAATACATTCAAGAGTTATATCTCTCTTTCTCAATGTAATCAGCAAATCAAACAGATAGAAATCCGCGAGCCTGATTATTATGAAAAACAACTCGAACGGTACCAAAAACCAATGTTCAAGTGTCAATCAATTTAAATCAACCAAAGGTTGGATTTATTAATTGATTGAACTGCGCACAACTAGTGATATTTCAATTATATAGAAAATATAATCTGGAAAACAAATAACACAGACACCAGATATTTTGTTAATGAGGAAACCACAAATGCAGAAAAACCCCGGGACCTAGTCCAGATTTGAACACCACACTGTATTAAGCCGCTACAGACTCTATCCTACTACAGGTTATTGATAAACAAATCTGTCTCACACAGAAAAGTCTATTGAATAGATAAATTTGTCTCCCACAGAAATGCCTACGAGTTTTTGTTCCGTGTTTTGATAAATCAAGGTGAACAGAAACCAATTGATACACTGGACTTATATTCATGAAAAACAGCCTAGTAATATCAATCACCTCACAATAATCTTAACCGTATGGTAGCGGAACAAGATATTGTGAAATCACAAAGAATGAGACGAAGAGATTTGTGATTACTTTTTATCTTACCTATCGAAGATTAAATCTCGAGCAAATCTTAGAGAATATAGTATTCAATACGATAAAACAAAGTAAGACCAGAACACACAACTACAGAGAAAATTGTTGGGTCTGGATTCAGAATCCTAATGAAGTCTTTAAGTCGTTAACCTATAATGGTTTTAGAAAAACCTAGGTTAAAGGAGAATCGACTCTAGTCGCAACTAGTATCACACAGGAGGTGTGGGGTTTAGGTTTCCCAATTGCTAGAGTTCTCCCTTACATAGTATTCAAATCAGGGTTTGAAATCAATGTTACCTTGTTAACAAAGCATTCAATGCTCACCGTTAGATGAAAAAATGATTAGATTCAAACTAATATCTTTCAACAGTTAGATTCTCTTAGCTTGTTACATACAAATGAAATGTACCTATCTTTAGATATGGTTAACCGTACGTAAATGTGTACACTTAGTTGGCTCAAAAATTGTTAACCGAAGTTAGCCATATGAATACTTTCATATCAACCTTGTTCATCTTAATTACAACTAGTTCAAATGACTCAAATAAAACTAGTTATATAGTTGTTCAATTGTTTATATTCTCATAGAAGTATACAAGACACAATTGAAGCAAAATCGATTTTGATTCACTCGAATCAATTCATCAACACTATAGCCACGGTTTGCAAAGATTGCATTACTTATTATATAAATGTATGTGTTCATGAATAAAACAATTTTAGAACTTAACCCACTCAGGTATGCAAACGGGTACGCATACCTAAGTTCCCGGACCCGGACTTGTTCGCCAGTATGCAAACGGGTACGCATACTGTCATTCATAACCGAACTCAGTTGAAACCAGTACGCATACGGGTATGCATACTATAGTTCCCGGACTTCAATTGTTGAATCAGTACGCATACGGGTATGCATACAAAATTCTCGGACTTGGAATGTACTTGCAACAGTTAGCATACAAGTACGCATACTGTGTTATATCCAATCGTGGTTAATTGTTGTAAACTCCCATTTTAATCATTGAAACATTCTTAGAAGATGAGAATAGATGTCTCACACAAACTATTAGCTTCAAATCAATTTTCAAGTGATCAATACGAAACATTCTGAGTCTACTTCAAATGACTGTCTCACATAAATAATGTAAGATGTTACCAGGCGATTTTCACATGATCATCTTTTGACTTTCGTCAAGAATATAATATGAACTTGGTTAAGCGAAATCTTACCAATACATATTTCGAGAAATATATAAGGGATTTAAACTCAGCTCGAAATATCAAATGTGTATAAGGTAAAGTTTATATAGCTATACGACTTTTGTAGCAATAGGAGATAGAATAAAAATAGACTTCTGAGTGATATATGAGTTCAAGTCTCCACTTACCTTTTGTTGATGAAGTTCCACAAGCTCCCATTAGTATTTCTTCGTCTTAAATCGATGAACGCCGTGAAGTCTAAAGCTCAACTACACATTTTATCCTAATCCGACACATAACTATAAGTAGACTATAAATCAAGACTTATAGTTTTGACAACTAAACTTGAAAATCAAGCTTGAGATAGCAACGCTTGCGAGTTCGACCGAGCAGTGCTGTAATAAAGGTAAAGATAGTCGGACCTGGCTTCACGAATCCCCAACCAAAATCATTTTAGTCATATGCCTAAAAGGTCAATAGAGATGACTCTAAAATCAACTAGGATACAAAGTGTCAGGGATTGATTTCCATACTTGACAGAGATGCTCTATTTATAGTTTTTCAAAGACCAGGGTTAGCTTATGTTAGAGCACTGCTCGGTCGAACTCGAATTCATTGCTATCTCAAGCATGTTGTCAATGTTAGTGATCAAAACTATAAGTCTTGATTTCTAGTCTACTTATAGCTAAGTCTCGGACTATGATAGAGAGTGTAGTTGAGATCAAGACTCCATGACGATCATCATATAAAGACGAAGAACTACTCAAGGAACTGGTGAAACTTCATCGACTAAAAGGTATGTGGAGACTTGAACTTATATATCGCTCAAAAGTCTATCTACTCTATCTCCTATCTTGAGACAAAAGTCATTTTGTTATATATACTTTGATTATACACATTTGTTATTTCGAGCCGAGTGTATCTCGCTTATATTTTTCTCGAAATATGTGTTGGTAAGCTTTCGCTTTGGCCAAGTTCATCTTTACTAGTGACGAAAGTCATGTTAAGTTTCAATTACTTGAAATTTTCTTTGACGAAAAATAGTGTGTGAAAAATAACTATATAACGTCCTCTAAGAATGTTTCAATGATTGAAATGAGAGTTTAATTATATAATCATTATTGGGTATAAGCATTGTGTGGTAACTCATACATGTATAAGTCCTTATTCCTTGAATCAAAGTATGCGTACTTGCTTAGGAAAACCGGAACAGAGTGCGCGAACCCAGTACGCGTACCCAGTCAACGTACTGTCGGAGATTCTCTTCCCGAGAAAATCTGCTGGAGTTTATGAACTATTTACAAACTTATTCCGGGTACTTAAGTCCGCGTACTTAAGTTGGTTATTTTCTAAAAACGATCATTCGTGAACTTAAACTTATAAAAACCAAGGAATGCAAGTTTGCAAACCGTGGTTGTAAAATACATGAATCGATTCGAGTGAATCAAATCGTTTTTGTTTCAATTGTGTCTATTATAAAGATATATGCAATTGAACCACTGTCTAACTAGTTCATTTGAGTCATTTGACTAGTTGTGGTAAAGAAGAATATGGTTAATATGAAAGTACTTATATGGCTAACCATTTGGTTAACTACTGTTGAACCAACTAGATGTACATGTTTGGGTACGGTTACACGAACCTAAATAAACGTGCATTTCATTTGCGTGTAACAAGCTAAGTTTCCATCTAACGGTTGAAAGATATTAGCTTGAATCTAATCAGGTTTTCATCTTACGGTGAATAGTGAATGCTTTGTTACTAAGCTAACATTGATTGAAAACCCTGATTTGAAATATTATATAAGGGAGAACCCTAGCAACTGGGAAACCTAATCCCCACACCTCATGTGTGATACTAGTTGTATTAGATAGAGTCGATTCTCCTTTAACCTTAGGTTTCTACCGAGACCCTGTAGGTTAACGACTTGAAGACTTCACTGGGATTGTGAATCCAGACCGATACTTCTTTTCTTGTAGTTGTGTGATCTGATCTTGCTTTTTCTATCGTACTAAGTACAATCGTAATACTGGCTTGAGATTCATTTCTCCGATAGGAAAGATATAAAAGTAGTCACAAACATCTTCGTCTCATCGTTTGTGATTCCACAATATCTTTTTTCGCCAGTCGATTAATATTATAGTGAGGTGATTGATAATACTGTTAGAGCATTGCTCGGTCGAACTCGCATGCGTTGCTATCTCAAGCATGTTTGTCAATGTTAGTGATCAAAACGATAAGTCTTGATTTCTAGTCTACTATAGTAAGTCTCAGACTAGGATAGAAAGTGTAGTTGAGCTCAAGCACTTCATGGCGATTCATCATACAAGAAGAAGAACTACTCAAGGAACCGGTGGAACTTCTCGACAAAAAGGTATGTGAAGACTTGAACTTATCTGTCACTCAAAAGTATATATACTCTATCTCCTACTTCTTGAGACAAAAAGTCGTATGCTATATATAGACTTAGATTATACACATGCCTCACCTATCTATATCTCGAAATATGTGTTGGTAAACGTTTCACTTCGACCATGTTTATCTTTACCTAGTGACGTAAGTCATGATATGTTTCAATCACTTTGAAAATTTCTTTGACGAGAAATGGTGTAACAACTATATAACGTAAGTCATAAGTTCTATCCCTTGAACCAAAGTTTGCGAACTTTGTTGATCAAGAGAAACCGTAAGAATCGCTTGTTGCCAAGACCGCGAACTGCCGAACTTCTCATCCCGAAAAATTCTGCTGGAGTTGACAAACTTGTTGCGTGAGTACTAGTCCGTGAACCGGCGGAAAGTCTTTGCCGAGATTTTCTGCTGGAGTTTGTAAATTCTGTGATTAATGATTTTTCGGGGTTGTAGTAGTGAGGTTCAAACTCTCGGACTTGTGAAGGATGATTTTTTTTAGACTTAATAAAAAGAGATAAATATATACAATAAAAATATTAACAATGGTGAGAGGTACTGGGACTAATGATTCGGCCAATTTTCATAACATAGGGCTCAGTGATTTATTCTCAACAATAATCGCTCAAAACATAAATTATATGGACTCTTATTTTGCCAAAGTAGATTCTCAAAACATTGATTGTAAATGTTAAGCATGGAACATCAAATCACCTAAGCTAAGCATGACCCATCTAATCAAATAACAACCAATTTAATTAAATCATATTTCAATTAATTTTTAATGCAAAAGTCTTAAAAAGAATTAACAAAATTACCCATGTATGAAGCTCGGCCTCCTCCGTCGTCCCAGTGATGGGTTCTAACTCCGCATATTGGAAACACGCTCAAAGGAATTTTTCATTGCTCAAAAGAGGTGTACAAATGATGAAATGGAGATAATAATGAAAATCGGGTGTTTGCAACGTTTATAATTGTTGCAAACACCGTTACAAAGAACGATAAATGAAATGTGCTGTAGTATATAGAATACTACGACCCTCAAGTGACAATCGTTGTTACTGTAGTATGAACGACTGTGTCTGGTTGTCTAATGTTCTTCGTGTTCTTGAGTTGCAGCAGCAGAAATGGTGGCTCTGCAACTCGATTTTTCTTCACTCTGTAGCCTCCAAAGCTTCCCCAAACTCTCGACCACCTTTCCCAAACTGTTTTGCCTTGTATTTATAGTGAATTGGAGCCAAAAATCCGACCATTGATTGCATATATTCTCCATTTAATCCAAATATTCTCGGCTGCCAATAATAACGAAAATTTCCAAAATTAACTCTGTCACACGTTAGAATTGGTTCTGCACACTCCAATTCAGCTCTCCCACGCCTAGTAAGTCGTCGAACGTCCCATAATCACTTCCATGCATAGCCAAAACACACACAACAACGTGTACAGGGTGTGTTCTGTCCGTGTAGCTCTGTTTTGAGCTCGAGAATCAAATCGATATTTCCAGCCAATTCCGATCAAATTCGACACCCAAACTTTGTTCATTATGCCAAATCACATCTTTCTGCCAATTTTCAGCGATTGAATCGCACTCTAACCCATTCATTTTGACGATCACAATTCTGCCAGTTGAAAACTTCATTTCCCGCCAAAACACAAATTCAAATTGTTGAAGAAGGTGCCCCTTATCCAGAGTGCTGGGGTGCGAATAGTAATTTGGGTGGAAATAGTAATTTTTCTGGGTTCCTCCGGGACATTTCTGGGACGCTTCCGGTGCATTTCTGGGGTGCCTACGGTACATTTCTTCGGGGTGTAAAACACTGCTTTTTGAGCCCATTTCGCCGCAAGGGCTTATTTCTCTAAAATTTCCTACAAGAACACAAAATAACACAATAAGTACTTAATCGACTCTAACAATACAGAAAATTGAGAACAAAATAGACACATAAATGCGTCTATCACTCTGCCCGGTTGCTTAAGTCCGCGAACCTAGTGTGCAAACTTAAGAAGGTTATATATCTAAAGATGATTTCTGAACTTAAACTTATAAAGACTAAGGAATGCAATTTGCAAACCGTGGCTATAAAGTTCATGAACCGATTCGAGTGAATCAAATCATCTTTGCTTCAATTGTGTCTTGTGTAGTACATAAGATTTCCTTGCAATTGAACAACTCTCTAACTAGTTCATTTGATTCATTTGAACTAGTTATGGTGAAGAAGAATATGGCTGATATGAAATGCTCATATGGCTAACCTTTTGGTTAACTATTTTTGAACCAACAATGTACACGTTTGGGTACGGTTAACAAACCTAGAAGCGTGCAGTTCATTTGTGCATAACAAGCTAAGTTTTCGATCTAACGGTTGAGAAATATTAGCTTGAATCTAAATCAGGTTTTCATCTAACTGTTTGCTTTGTGACCAAGGCGAAACCTTGATTTGAAAGACTATATAAGGGGACATCTAGCAACTCTGCAAAACTAATCCCCACACCTCACGTGTGATACTAGTTTGCGTACTAGAGTCGTTTTTCCTTTAACCTTTGGTTTTCTTATTCTAAAACCAGGTTAACGACTTAAAGACTTCATTGGGATTGTAAAGCCAGACCGATACTACTTTTATCTTACATCTTCTATCGTACGAGTACAATCAGGTTGATTGGCTTGAGATTAATATCTCTGATAGGCAATATATAAAAATTAGTCACAAACATCTTCGTCTCATTGTTTGTGATTCCGCAACATCTTGTTTCGCTACCATACGATTAAGATTGTTGTGAGGTGATTGATTTATATAGGCTGTTCTTCGGGAATATAAGACCGGATTATCAGTTGGTTCCTGTTCATCTTGATTATTATCAAAAGATGGAACAAAAACTTTAAGGTTTTTCTGTGGGAGACAGATTGATCCTTTGATAGACTTGTCTGTGTGAGACAGATTTGTTTATTGTTAAAGCCTGCGATTTTGGGTCGTAGCAACTCTTAGTTGTGGGTGAGATCAACTAAGGTTATCAAGTGCACAGTATCCTGCTGGGATCAGAGGCGTAGGGAGTACAACTGTAACTTGGATCAGTGAGAGACTGATTGGGGTTCAACTACAGTCCAGTCCGAATTTAGCTTGGAATAGGCTAGTGTCTGTAGCGGATTAATACAGTGTGTGTTCAATCTGGACTAGGTCCCGGGGTTTTTCTGCATTTGCGTTTTCCTCGTTAACAAAATTTCTGGTGTCCGTGTTATTTAAGTTTCCGCATTATATTGTTTTATCTTTATAATTGAAATAATACAGGTTGTGCGTTAGATCATCAATTAGAGTAATCCAACCTTTGGTTGTTGATTGTCATTGATTGATCCTTGGATATTGGTCTTTGGTATCTGATGAGTCCTAAAAAGTGCATATTTCTATATATTTTTCTTGGCATTTAACTCATCTTTTGTGCATTAATTCTACATTTTATCCCATATTCTGTATTTTCATTGTTTTCAAGAATAAATATTTTTATTAATTAATTTTGTATTTCTAGGTTGTAAATAAAGACTAGATGAGTTGCGGAGCAGAAAAGTGGTGAAAAGTCGGGAGGAATTACACAAGGAAGCCGCGAAGAATGTTGTGCACAAGACCAAAAGGCTAGAAGTGGGCTTGAAGAGGAAGAAATTGTTCTTAAAGAAGAAATGGGCTCAGAATTATCCCAAGCCCAACTTATCTCCCAAACCAAAACCCAAATCCATAACCCACTTCTCATGTAGCCGTCAGATTGGATCCATATCATCATCCAACGGTCGCCTCCTCTTCGTGCATCAAAGTCTGAAATTCCTGACCAACACTACAGCACCTAACTCCATCTCACGCCGTTAGTTTCGTTGTATCTCTTCATCCGACGGTCTCTGAAGGCTATGTTCCATCTTATCGTTGGATGCATTTCAGATGTATCGATCAAACGCCTATCACTCGCCTAACATCGAAATCTGATGAGCCCGCCTCACACTCGAACAACCTAACCCTATACCCACCGCCAAACACTCCCCTCCTTCTTTCCATCGACTCCATCTTCTCCATTCCGTCTGCAGAGAAAAACTCTGCCACCACCATCACCTCCACTACCCCGCTCAACCACCACCACAACCACCACCGAGTTCTCATATCAGCCAACAACTACACCCCATCATTCTCCTATCCCCTAGCCACTCATTACATCAACCCCTCAACCTATTCTTCCCACTGAAACCCTAGTTTTAGGGGTTGATGAAATTAGTGAGCTAGAAAGGCAATTGAAGGCATGGGAAGACACAGAAGACGCAATAGAAGAATGGGTCGACGTTATTGAGTGTTTTCAGAAAGTAGGTATGATTTAATTTTGATTTCTTTGAAACCCTAATTCTGATATTTTGGGGATTCGAGGGTTGGCCGTGTGCAACTATAAATTGAGACCTTGGGTTGTTGTATAACGCATGCTGGAATAGCCAGTGTCATTTGGTCTGATTTTGGGAGAGCTGGATTAGCCAGTCTCTCCAATCTTTGTGATGTTCATATTTTGCTCTTGTTTTATCCACTGTTAACTGTTACTGTGAGGTTATTGTTGTTGTTTTCTTTTAATTTCAGTTTTACCATGTTTTAGTTTGTCACCTTGGTGAGGAAAAAGATGAAGCTTCATGTGAATGCTAGTTAACTGATATGTAGAGAAGAGTTTTTTGGTCTGAAATTGTGCAGGATAATCATAATTTAAGCACTTAGTTAGGCTAGCCTTGTGACTAATGGTGCTGCAGCTCATGCACAGTTGTTGCTAAGCCCTTAGACTAGTTGTACTTTAATCAGACAATTAGTACTTTGGTAAGTATTTTAGCTGTAATTAGGATATCCCATAGGAAGAACAAGAGGCAGAAATTTGAGTCACATTGAAGATTGATTAGCATAAGTTTGAGGTGAAATCAAAAACCTCAGTGTCACTGCCCTATTACCATTTTGTCTCACTGTTTCTACTTCACTATTAACTTAATTTCTCATCTCCACTGCCCTTGGCTTAGGCCTTGGTTTATCTCTTTGTCATTCTTTGTGTCGCTGTCACTTTTCCAGTCACTGTCATCACTTAGTAGTTTCTTTGCTGTTTTAGTTTACTTGTTCATTGTTTCACATTTTATCACTTTCACTGTCACCTTCTCACTTTCACTTTGTTCCATTTTGTTTTGCTTTTGTTCTTTGTTTAGTTTCATTGTTCTGTCACCTTCTCATAATACTTTTGTTCTGTTTGCTTTTGTTCATTGTTTTGCTTTTGATGTGTTCACTGTCACCTTCTCACAACACTTTTGTTACTTCAGTTTCAAGTTCTGTCACTTAAAAGCCCATTTGTTCTCTTGCTTGGCTAAAGCCTAGTCCATAGCTCAGAAGCCTAGCTCAAGCTAAGGCCCAGATTCATTACAAAGCCCAGTTCAGTCTTGGGTTAATCTAGAAGCCCATTGACACTCAAAGCCCAGTGCACTTCAAAGGCCAAGGCTAGTGCACTTCAAGACCAACTGAGCCCAAGCTCAGTTCACTTCATTGTCAAACAAGCCTATAATCCAAAGGTACCCAAATCCCAAAAGGCTTCATAGTTAACCAAAAACAATTTAGGAGCCCAAAATAGCTAGAAAACTCCAAAACACTCCCAGTCTCTGTGGATCGACCCGTACTTGCAAGAGCTACAACCGACGACCGTGCACTTGCGGTATTACTGTAGGCCCGTTTTTATTGCGCTTCATTTTTACACACATCTCCGTGCCTACCAAGTTTTTGGCGCCGTTGCCGGGGACTCGGGTTTGTTTCTCTAGAAGATTTATCAGCTATTTTTGCATTTCACTGCATAGCATTTGCATCTGCATCTGCTTCACTTCATTTGCTGTTGGACCTGCTGTTCTGAACCAGTTTTTCCTCTGCTGGGACGCCACCAAGGAAAAGAACCAAAGCCCAACTGGGTTTTTGCAACAATATCAGAGCAGCTGGGCTGTGCTTAAAAGGTAACCCATTTAAGAGAACCCGAATTGTGGGCTTCCAATTTTTAATTGTGGGCTTGTAATATTAAAGCCAATTTTTGGGCTTTTTATTTTCTGTTGGGTTTGTAATTAATTTTTGTGGGCTTGTTTGTTTAATTTGTGGGCTTGTATTTAATTTTTGTGAGCTTGTTTAATTTGGACTGGTATTTTGTATTCTGGGTTTTTAAACCCAGCTGAGCTTGTAACCGATCACGCTAGGTTAACTCGTTAGTGGGCCGAGTACCCAAATTCTAGGCCGAGATTTTGGACTCAGTTTCACCAAACGTTTTCAAACCAGCTAAGCCAAAGCAAACACAAAACCAACAGTGGGCTTGCTCCCATTCAAAAACCAAATTTTATTATCTTTTAAAATAAATAAATAAATAAATAAATATTTTCTCTCCCATTCAAAAACCAAAATTTTTACTTGCTCCCAAATTTTAAAACCAAATTTTATTTTGCTCCCACATTAACAACCAATTTTTTTTTCTTTTCTTTTATCCCACCAAAACCAAATTTTTCCCAAAAATCCAAACCCTTTAAAAACCAAATTCTGAGCTTTGTAATATAGTTACTTAGCTTTTGAGCCCAATCATGTCTACATCTTGGTCTACAGTTGGGGAATACAACAAATCCCTTAGAGAACTTGCGTGTGGACATACTTCACGTTATGAACCTCTCATAGACCATGATGTCAATAGTCATAGGAATTATTATGGACATTTTCAAAGTCCCGAGCCTCAATACATGAACCCTAATGACTATTCACACATGCATCATTCATCACAACGTGAAAATGAACATTTTGCTAGTGCCTCACTCACACAATCATCACTGATCGATCAATTAAAAGCTCGAATCACAGCTTTAGAAATGCAATCACATGAGGAATCTGTCACATCTAATTTTCTTAGGCAACCTGAAATCTATGCATGTCCCGCATGTGGTAGTTTAGACCACCCTGTTGAGAATTGTCATATTTTGCATAATTTTAGGCAATCTAGAGAAAATCCAAGGTATGAAATGCCCATAAATTGTGAGAATGGTAGTCATTGGGACCATAATCAATCCTTTGAGGGTTGCGATCAATATTTTGTAAACCCTAATGACCATGCACACATGTACCATTCACCACAATTTGAACATGAAGAATTTTGTACTCCCATGAATTTAGACTCCACCACAGAAGCTTTAAGACTCAGTAAGCAAAACTTTGATAGATCTACATCATGAATTCATGCATATTTAGATCAGATTTTGCTTCACCTACAAAAGGAGGAAATTCATGAGAAAATGTATGTTGTCCCTAATGAAGTGTCTAGTCCCATTCATGTAAATGATGTTGAATATGAACCTAATTTAGAGGAACATGAATCGACTAATGACACCACCACTGTTAATGAGGACCAATATGCATGCTACCATGATGATGATTATGATGATTATGATGATATGTTAGAAGAACATGAAAATATTGTGGAACCTGTTGGTTCAATAACATATGGCTTCTCGCCCTTGACCTTCATGAATGTTGTTTTTTCTAATACTCATTGTAATTCATATGATTTTGATATTGACATGGGATTCGTACAATTATTCTGTGAAGATGAGCATGACATAGGAATAGTTGAATCTTCTGTAGACACTAATGCTAATATGCATGAAAATATATTTGATGTGTCTGATTCTCTACCTAGGTCACATTGTGATATTTCTCCTGATTTTCCGATGCATGAGAATAAATTTGTTGATGATGTTGATGACTCTGATTGTGATCTTGCCAATTTGTTTGATGATTGTGAGCATGTTGTGACACGTGTATAAGACTTAGGAGATGTTGATGTGATTAGTAATGATGTGCCTATCGTCCTACATAAGTCACAATCTGATGGCCTTCCACCCAACCTAGATTTGGTTTGTACCCATATTGTCAAACCGACTTTTCTGAGAGTCCCTAATCTAGGTTTGGAACTGTGTGCTTCCCAAGTCCTCTTGGACTATTTTGCATCTAAGAATAATATCTTTGAGGAGCCACAGTTGGAATTAGCATGTTTGCCCGTCCCTAGCACAGTTCACTTTGAGTTAAACCTTGTACATGATGAACCCCCAAAACTGCGCGATTTTGTTTTCAAAATTATATCTTCTGTAAAATCCAGGTTTGGGGGGTAGCTCATTTGGTTTCACAGCTTCACGTGCTTTTCTTTCATGTGTGAAGTTGTTGAAACCGCTACACTTTGTCTTTTGGGTTGATCCTCAACTCTTTAGACTTTTGGTGTATGGTGAATTTTTTGTATATAATCCAGTAGATAAAATTTCTTAAAACCCTTTTGTTCCTTTTGTATATATTTTGCTAATCCAATATGATCTCGGCTGAAATATGTTGGATTTTTTTCCTTGAATAACGGAGTTCTAATCTTGCTTTCGCCGAAATCGGGTATTCTCTTTCCTTTTTCTCTACTCAACATGATCCTCTTCATATGTTGTATTATAATTTTGTTCATATTTTGAAACATTGAGGACAATGTTTAGTTTAGGTTTGGGGGTGAAAAGTAGATACTTTGATAATATGCCATAATTGAAAACAAGAACTCCTTCTTTTTGAAAAAAAATGAAAAAATGAAAATAAAAAATTAAAAAATGATAAAAAAAACATAAAAATGGAGCTCATTTACCTTGAAATGTTGACTCTTGTGCAAATATGTAATTTTTAGGAGTCTTAGTCTAGATATTTAGGCACCCTGATTCTAGCACAATTCACATAGTGATAAGAAATTTGCACGCGCACGATCTACCAATACATGTATAGCCTCGATCTTCAAGGTGTTTGATAGGAAGTTAGATTGACAATCACTTTAGAATACTGAACGAAACTTGACTAGCTTGTTCTTTGGTTGGTTGGGATAGAAGGTGGAGGTTACATTAAGAAAAACAACCATCGAATTTAACTGGGTGCATCAAAAAGGGCTACCTCTTGCAAAGTGTCATGTAATTTTTTGTTTCCTTTTGTATATGTATCAAAAGTGTCTCCTTGTCAAAAAAAAAAAAAAAAAAAAAAAAAAAAAAAAAAAAAAAAAAAAAAAAAAAAAAAATAAATAAAAATGAAAAAAAATAAAAATCAATCAAGTATTTATCAATTCCATCCTCTCTTGTTCCAAAAATAAAAGAGAGTAGTCAATGTAAATAAGAGTCATGTAAATAGTCATTTTGTTGTTTCATTGTAAAAAGCAAGGAGGGTGTATGCCATTGATGTACAACGCGAGTAATTGTGAAATACCTCCAACTCATTCACAATTCTCGTAAAGTACGGACAGCTAGCTAGATTTCGACCTTGGTTCTTAGCCTGAGAAACTATCTCTTGGTGATTAGTAGTCATAACATCCGATCTTTCTTTACACATGTGTAGATACGCTTTACACTCTTATCACATGTCTTTATTTGTTATCAGTGCTAGGATTGTGCCTTGGATAGCTAGATTGACATCTCCATTTTGCTGTGAGCTTAAACTGACTTGCACATGTCACATTTGATGGAATCTGAGCTTATATTTTGACCTAGAACTTTGTAGGTACGTTCTAAGCAAACCTTCACGAGACTTCACTCGTCCACTAGGGACACTTAGTGGTTTAAAAGGCTTAGTGCATACGCTAAATGCATTCGAGAGACCAGCGACAGTGGTATAGGTAGGATTTCCTTAGTTTTGTTTTACTTGAGGACAAGTAAAATTCAGGTTTGGAGGTATTTGATGAGTCCTAAAAAGTGCATATTTCTATATATTTTTCTTGGCATTTAACTCATCTTTTGTGCATTAATTCTACATTTTATCCCATATTCTGTATTTTCATTGTTTTCAAGAATAAATATTTTTATTAATTAATTTTGTATTTCTAGGTTGTAAATAAAGACTAGATGAGTTGCGGAGCAGAAAAGTGGTGAAAAGCCGGGAGGAATTACACAAGGAAGCCGCGAAGAATGTTGTGCACAAGACCAAAAGGCTAGAAGTGGGCTTGAAGAGGAAGAAATTGTTCTTAAAGAAGAAATGGGCTCAGAATTATCCCAAGCCCAACTTATCTCCCAAACCAAAACCCAAATCCATAACCCACTTCTCATGTAGCCGTCAGATTGGATCCATATCATCATCCAACGGTCGCCTCCTCTTCGTGCATCAAAGTCTGAAATTCCTGACCAACACTACAGCACCTAACTCCATCTCACGCCGTTAGTTTCGTTGTATCTCTTCATCCGACGGTCTTTGAAGGCTATGTTCCATCTTATCGTTGGATGCATTTCAGATGTATCGATCAAACGCCTATCACTCGCCTAACATCGAAATCTGATGAGCCCGCCTCACACTCGAACAACCTAACCCTATACCCATCGCCAAACACTCCCCTCCTTCTTTCCATCGACTCCATCTTCTCCATTCCGTCTGCAGAGAAAACTCTGCCACCACCATCACCTCCACTACCCCGCTCAACCACTACCACAACCACCACCGAGTTCTCATATCAGCCAACAACTACACCCCATCATTCTCCTATCCCCTAGCCACTCATTACATCAACCCCTCAACCTATTCTTCCCACTGAAACCCTAGTTTTAGGGGTTGATGAAATTAGTGAGCTAGAAAGGCAATTGAAGGCATGGGAAGACACAGAAGACGCAACAGAAGAATGGGTCGACGTTATTGAGTGTTTTCAGAAAGTAGGTATGATTTAATTTTGATTTCTTTGAAACCCTAATTCTGATATTTTGGGGATTCGAGGGTTGGCCGTGTGCAACTATAAATTGAGACCTTGGGTTGTTGTATAAGGCATGCTGGAATAGCCAGTGTCATTTGGTCTGATTTTGGGAGAGCTGGATTAGTCAGTCTCTCCAATCTTTGTGATGTTCATATTTTGCTCTTGTTTTATCCACTGTTAACTGTTACTGTGAGGTTATTGTTGTTGTTTTCTTTTAATTTCAGTTTTACCATGTTTTAGTTTGTCACCTTGCTGAGGAAAAAGATGAAGCTTCATGTGAATGCTAGTTAACTGATATGTAGAGAAGAGTTTTGTGGTCTGAAATTGTGCAGGATAATCATAATTTAAGCACTTAGTTAGGCTAGCCTTGTGACTAATGGTGCTGCAGCTCATGCACAGTTGTTGCTAAGCCCTTAGATTAGTTGTACTTTAATCAGACAATTAGTACTTTGGTAAGTATTTTAGCTGTAATTAGGATATCCCATAGGAAGAACAAGAGGCAGAAATTTGAGTCACATTGAAGATTGATTAGCATAAGTTTGAGGTGAAATCAAAAACCTCAGTGTCACTGCCCTATTACCATTTTGTCTCACTGTTTCTACTTCACTATTAACTTAATTTCTCATCTCCACTGCCCTTGGCTTAGGCCTTGGTTTATCTCTTTGTCATTCTTTGTGTCACTGTCACTTTTCCAGTCACTGTCATCACCTAGTAGTTTCTTTGTTGTTTTAGTTTACTTGTTCATTGTTTCACATTTTATCACTTTCACTGTCACCTTCTCACTTTCACTTTGTTCCATTTTGTTTTGCTTTTGTTCTTTGTTTAGTTTCATTGTTCTGTCACCTTCTCATAATACTTTTGTTCTGTTTACTTTTGTTCATTGTTTTGCTTTTGATGTGTTCACTGTCACCTTCTCACAACACTTTTGTTACTTCAGTTTCAAGTTCTGTCACTTAAAAGCCCATTTGTTCTCTTGCTTGGCTAAAGCCTAGTCCATAGCTCAGAAGCCTAGCTCAAGCTAAGGCCCAGATTCATTACAAAGCCCAGTTCAGTCTTGGGTTAATCTAGAAGCCCATTGACACTCAAAGCCCAGTGCACTTCAAAGACCAAGGCTAGTGCACTTCAAGACCAACTGAGCCCAAGCTCAGTTCACTTCATTGTCAAACAAGCCTATAATCCAAAGGTACCCAAATCCCAAAAGGCTTCATAGTTAACCAACAACAATTTAGGAGCCCAAAATAGCTAGAAAACTCCAAAACACTCCCAGTCTCTGTGGATCGACCCGTACTTGCACGAGCTACAACCGACGACCGTGCACTTGCGGTATTACTGTAGGCCCGTTTTTATTGCGCTTCATTTTTACACACATCTCCATGCCTACCAGTATCATCCAAGTTATTCATTGTGTTTGATTAAAGACTCGTTGATTTATATTAGTTCGATTAAATCAAAACAAGAGAGAGATATTAACTCCTTGAGATACTTTTACCTAGATTGAGTCTGACTGTCTAGTTGATTCTCTAGAAAGTATTTCGGAGTTAGTCCATACAGATTGTTAAGCGAAATATTGGGTGGTGTTGTTAGACCCCGCTTTTTCAATTGGTATCAGAGCAAGCAAACACGTTCAAGACCTTAAAAGTCTGTGTTTGTAGCGATCTGACTCTATGGACAGAGGTGTTATCTCTATTAACTTACCACCAGTCTTCGATGGCTCTAATTACTTATGGTGGAAAATTGTGATGCGAGATTTTCTTCAAGCGCGTGATTTTCAATCATGGGTATATGTTGTTAATGGCTATGATGCTCCCGTTGTGGCAGTTGGAGATGTAAACGTTCCCAAGAATATTGGTGAATATAATCCTGCCGAGATACCTGCTGCAAAACAAAATTCCGACAGTCTGAATGCCATCAATCATGCCATTACCCCAAATCTTTAGTACCATGTGTCAAATTGCACTAGGTCTAAAGATGCTTGGGATATCTTAAAAACCGTATTTGAAAGAAACTCCAGTTAAAAGGAAGCTAGGCTTCAAAACCTTAATTTAGATTGGAAGAACCTTCATATGGAAGATGAAGATACATTTGATGAGTTTAATCACAGAGTGTCTGAAATTGTTAATGCATCTTTTGCATTGGGTAAGACTATTCCTGAAAAGGACATTGTGATGAAAATTCTCAGATCGTTGCAATCTAGATACGATTCAAAGAAGCATGCCATCGTTGAGGGAAATAACCTTGATAATCTTTCCAGAAATACATTGGTTGGAAAGCTAAAGATCTTTGATCATGAGCATACATCCAAAATCGGAAAGGATGTTTCCTTTAAAGCACAGAAGAATACTAAGTTACTTGACAAAAGTAAAAGTGTTTATGTCTCTGAGGATGATCAGTCTGAGGGTGATTTTTCGCATGAAGATCTTGAAAAATCATTCTCCTTGATCACAAGACAGTTTAGGGATCTTCAATTAAAGAGAAGTAAACGGTTTTCAAGAGACAAACCTAGGTCGTCAGATAAACTTCACAATCGCGTTCCTCCTAAAAACAGGGATGCTGACGAGGCTGATGACGAGGATATGCCACAGTGCTTTAAGTGTAAAGGTTTTGGTCATTTTGCAAACGAGTGCCCAAATCGTAGAAAATACACTGGGAACAAAGGTCTTGTTGTAACACTTTATGAGATGTTTGAGATCTATGATTCTGATGAAGATATGAAATCAAGTGTTGGTCTTCTATGTGAAAACATTGATTTTGATAATTGTAGCAATACATATATCAACCTTGATGGTTTCGGTGAAGTAGAGAATCCAATCAAGCTGGAAGAATCAATTGACCCATCCTTTGGAAACTCTAGTTGTAATATTTCAGGATCCACCATATGTCTAGCTGCATTCACAACACAGATGCCTGAATACTATCCAAGTTTGACGTGATTGTTTTGTTCTCAGAATGGTCATGAACTATCAAGATGTTACAAGTACAAACATCAAGTGAGGCACGCTAACAAACTTCAACGAAGATCAAATTGTTTGGCAATGAAGCTTAAACTTGCTCAGAATACTGCTGAGGTATGTAGGATTTTATCTTCGTCTAAGAAGTTGGTTTCCAAAGACAAAATAAGACCATTAGAGAAGAAAGTATGATCAAATCTCCTTGATAGACAGAAGTCTGAGGATTCCTCTCTAGAGGAAAATGGTGGACAAATTGTTGTTCACCACAACACAAATTGATTGTGTTGTTTGGTAAATCTTGTCTCATGTGCCTGATCAAAAGAGACAAGGTTGTGTACCAATCAGGCTTTAGGAAAAGTTTTTCTTCTTCTTTTCTTAAGTTGTTTGTCTATCAAAATAAAGTAAAGGGTTATTATCGACAATTCTACTCTTTATCAGGTTTAGAATTGGGCGTCTACAAACCTGCTTAAAGGTTGCGAACCCTGCATTCCTTTTTCCTCTCTGATATCTTTTATATATTAAGACTGCTTGATGAGATTGTGAATTTCACTCACAAAAACCAGTTGTTTATAACTGTTCTCTAAGCATCATGTCTTTGGATGGAAAAGATGTCAATATGATTGTTAAGCCATCAATCAAGGAAAAAGAGAAATCTCTAGTAACTCCTTCCTTGAAAAGAAAGAGGAGGAATACAAGAAAGCCAAGGGCTGTCCCTTCTAACTCTCAGAAGTTTTCCGATTTTCTTGATGAGTTGAATGAAGTAAGAAAGGAGATTAGTGAAATAAAGGCTTGCGTTTTAAGATCTTTGGAAATTCAGAAGGCCCTGGTTCGATATCATCAGCCAAGACGGTTTGTTGGTATTGACTCCTTCCTCCATGAACCTTATATTCCAATGGTTGTTGACGACAAGGAGTTCGGGAATGATAAGGAATTTCTCAAAGATATTGTTGCCTAGTATGTCTTCTTTTTGGTTTACTTGGAAGAATAACTGGTGCTTGAATAACAATGATTGTGACTACACATAACTATTAGTTTCATCTTCTTGTTTTTTTAGGTTTATTTGGTTTAAATTCTAAAAATATTTGGAGGATGATGGTTTGCAGTATTTAATCTTTATGATTTGTTATATTGCGATTTGTTATGGGATATTGGTGTTTACGTCTGTGAACTATGTTGTCCCATATTTTGTCAAAATTAAAGTCGTTCCTGATCGGTATTTATGTATTGATTTAACGATGAATAGACTTTTGACATATACAAAATTTTAAGCCTATATTGTCAATTCTTTGATGGAAGATAGGTTAAAAAAATTTGTGTTCAAGGATTATGTCTATTAAATATCGTTACGCAAATAGTGATGGAAGATAGAATGAATCCTTGTGTATTCCACAATATTGATCTTCACTGATCCATATTTTATGTAATACTGTGAGGCTCCGTAATGTGTCTTATGTTGAGCACGATACAACCAAGTTGATTAATTTTTTATTAGCTTTGTTGGTTGTTCCGTAAGGTACTTTATGTTGAGCATTCTTGAACTAAATTAATCATCTTGTTTGGTTATTTAGTTATTGCTCCATAAGTCTTTTTATGTCGATCAAAACAAATGACAATTAAATTGATTACTTTTGTAATTAGTTTGGTTCTGTATTCCAATTAGATTAATTATGGGTTCTCTTGTAGTTAATCTAGTTGAGTATTTTCATACTCCGTAAGATTCCTCTTATGTTGAGTATATGAACGACTATCCTATTCATTTTCTAATGGTTATGTTAGTCGCATGCTCCTTAAGTTCTCTTATGTCGAGCATAATCAATTAAGTTGATCACTTTTGTGTTTAATTTGATTGCGTATTCCGATTAAATTAATCATGGGTTTACTTGTGATTAATTTGATTGAGTTTTTGGATATAGAAAATCATTCTCATGGTTTTTGGTGTCCAATAAAAATCCTTCTCTTATTTTGAAATTAAGGTCGCTCTTGTTGTTCTCTTGGGAATGACATCGAATGGGGGAGAGTTCTTTTGAACTTGCGCTTAGTGGTCATATCTTGAGGGGTGTGCGGATGTGGAATTTTAAAGGGGTTATCTTGTATCTTTAAACTCCTTGATGAATGCTATTAGCTTCGGCTATATGATTGCATCTAAATTAAATGATATGTATTTTTTTCTTTTAGTCATGAAATGTCTCTTACGGAAATTTCATTATGATACCGTTCTTGTACCTTTGCCAATTTTATTGACAAAAAGGGGGAGAATTAATATGTAGTTCACACTACAAATACATATGGTTTTCTGATCATTGTGTAAGGGGGAGTGGTTTCCATGTGAGATGGAGTACTGACTAAGGGGGAGTGATACATATCACCATAGTATTATTGTTGAAGTTGTGATACAATTGGACTTTGACCCAGTATAATAATACTATGACACTGTATAACAATGATCGAGACCGATGCTTTCTCATTGTTATAGCTACGGATCTTCAACAACGGTGATGCTAAACTTACAACCTTTGGGATCATTGGAGTACTTGGAAGTGACAAACATTTCGAGGAATGTTGAAGATTAGACATGTGGAATAGGATCTACTAAAATCTTTTTTATCTTTTTTGTATTCCATATGTATTGATAGTTTTGTCACTAAAATTGACAAAGGGGAAGATTGTTAGAGCATTGCTCGGTCGAACTTGCATGTGTTTCTATCTCAAGCATGTTTGTCAATGTTAGTGATCAAAACTATAAGTCTTGATTTCTAGTCTACTATAGCTAAGTCTCGGACTAGGATAGAAAGTGTAGTTGAGCCCAAGGACTTAATGGCGATTCATCATACAAGAAGAAGAGCTACTCAAGGAACCGGTGGAACTTCTCGACAAAAAGGTATGTGAAGACTTGAACTTATCTGTTACTCAAAAGTCTATCTACTCTATCTCCTACTTCTTGAGACAAAAAGTCGTATGCTATATATAGACTTAGATTATACACATTTGGTATTTCGAGCCAAGTATACCTCGCCTATCTATATCTCAAAATATGTGTTGGTAAGTGTTTCGCTTTGACCATGTTTATCTTTACCTAGTGACGTAAGTCATGATATGTTTCAATCACTTTGAAAATTGCTTTGACGAGAAATGGTGTAACAACTGTATAACGTCCTCTAAGAATGTTTCAATGGTTGGAATGAGAGTTTAGATTATATAACCAATGATGGACATAAGTATTATTGTGGAAACACATATGTGCATAAGTCCTATCCCTTGAACCAAAGTTTGCGAACTTTGTTGATCAAGAGAAACCGAAAGAATGGCTTGTTTCCAAGTCCGCGAACTCAGTCCGTGAACTGCCGAACTTCTCATCCCGAGAAATTCTGTTGGAGTTGAAAAACTTGTTGTGTGAGTACCAGTCCGCGAACCGGCGGAAAGTCTTTGCCGAGATTTTCTACTGGAGTTTGTAAACTATGCCCGGTTGCTTAAGTCCGCGAACCTAGTGTGCGAACTTAGAAGGTTATATATCTGAAGATGATTTCTGAACTTAAACTTATAAAGACTAAGGAATGCAATTTTAAAACCATGGATATAAAGTTCATGAACCGATTCGAGTGAATCAAATCATTTTTGCTTCAATTGTGTCTTGTGTAGTACATAAGATTTCCTTGCAATTGAACAACACTCTAACTAGTTCATTTGAGTCATTTGAACTAGTTATGGTGAAGAAGAATATGGTTGACATGAAATGCTCATATGGCTAACCTTTTGGTTAACTATTGTTGAACCAACAATGTACACGTTTGGGTACATTTAACAAACCTAGAAGCGTGCAGTTCATTTGTGTATAACAAGCTAATTTTTCGATCCAACGGTTGAGAAATATTATCTTGAATCTAAATCAGGTTTTCATCTAACGGTGGATATTGTTTGCTTTGTGACCAAGGCGAAACCCTGATTTGAAAGACTATATAAGGGGACATCTAGCAACTCTGTTAACTAATCCCCACACCTCGCGTGTTGATACTAGTTTGCGTGCTAGAGTCGTTTCTCCTTTAACCTTTGGTTTTCTTCTTCTAAAACCAGGTTAACGACTTAAAGACTTCATTGGGATTGTGAAGCCAGACCGATACTACTTTTATCGTAGTTGTGTGATCTGATCTTGCATCTTCTATCGTACGAGTACAATCAGATTGATTGGCTTGAGATTAATATATCCGATAGGAAAGATATAAAAAATAGTTACAAATATCTCTGTCTCATTGTTTGTGATTTCGCAACATCTTGTTTCGCTACCATATGATTAAGATTGTTGTGAGGTGATTAATTTATTTAGGCTGTTCTTCGGGAATATAAGACCAGATTATCAATTGGTTCCTGTTCACCTTGATTATTATCAAAAGACGGAACAAAAACTTTAAGGTTTTTCTGTGGGAGACAGATTGATCCTTTGATAGACTTGTCTGTGTGAGACAAATTTGTTTATTGTTAAAGCCTGCGATTTTGGGTCGTAGGAACTCTTAGTTGTGGGTGAGATCAGCTAAGGGAATCAAGTGCGCAGTATCCTACTGGGATTAGAGTCATAGGGAGTACAACTGTACCTTGGATCAATGGGAGACTGATTGGGGTTCAACTACAGTCCAGTCGGAAGTTAGCTTGGAGTAGGCTAGTGTCTGTAGCGGCTTAATACAGTGTGTGTTCAATCTGGACTAGGTCCCGAGGTTTTTCTGCATTTTCGGTTTCTTCGTTAACAAAATTTCTGGTGTCTGTGTTATTTCAGTTTCCGCATTATATTGTTTTATCTTTATAATTGAAATAATACAGGTTGTGCGTTAGATCATCAATTAGAGTAATCCAACCTTTGGTTGTTGATTGTCATTGATTGATCCTTGGATATTGGTCTTTGGTACCATCCAAGTTATTCCTTGTGTTTGATTAAAGAATCGTTGATTTATATTAGCTCGAGTAAATCAAAACAAGAGAGAGATATTAAATGCTTGAAATACTTTTACCTAGATTGAGTCTGACTGTTTAGTTGATTCTCTAGAAAGTATTTCGGAATTAGTCCATACAGATTGCTAAGCGAAATATTGAGTGGTGTTGTTAGACCCCCGCTTTTTCAAATACTGAGTTGTTCTTCTGGAATATAAGTCTGGTTTATCAGATGGTTCCTGTTCACCTTGATTTATCAAAAGACGGAATAAAAACTCGTAGGTATTTCTGTGGGAGGTGGATTTATCTATTACCGTAGACTTTTTTTGTGTGATACAGATTTGTTTATTTAAGTCTTCGACTTTGTGTCATAGCAACTCTTAGTTTTGGTTGAGATCAGCTAAGGGAATCAAGTGTCTAGTATCCTGCTGGTATCAGAGACGTAGGAGCGAAACTGTACCTTGGATCGGTGTGAGATTGATTGGGGTTCAACTACAGTCCAGACCGAAGTTAGTTTGTAGTAGGCTAGTGTCTGTAGCGGCTTAATACAGTGTGTTCAATCTGTACTAGGTCCCGGGGTTTTCCTGCATTTGCAGTTTCCTCGTTAACAAAACTTCTGGTATCTGTGTTATTTCTTTTCCGCATTATATTTTGTTATATAATTGAAATATCACAGGTTGTGCGTTGAATCAATTAATTGGGAAATCCAACCTTTGGTTGTTGATTGAAATTGATTGATACTTGAACATTGGTATTTTGTACCGTTCAAGTGATTTTTATTGTATTCAATTAGACTCGCATATTTCTATTTGCTTGAGTAAGTATTGAATCGAGAAAGAGAGATATAACTCTTTGATATACTTTTATTAAGATTGAGTCTGACTGTCTAGTTGATTCTCTTAAAAGTATATCGGAGTTAGTCCATACAAATTGCTAGTCGAAATATTGGGTGTGGTTGTTAGAACCCCGCTTTTTCAATTGGTAGCAGAGCAGGCAAACACATTTAAAATACCTTAAAAGTCTGTGTTTGTAGCGATATGAATCTATGGACAAGAGTGTTATCTCTGATAAACGCATCACCAGAAATAAAAGTTCTGTCTCGACTGTATCTATTAAAGAGAAAGATTCTTCAATCTCAAATATAAACGAACCTAGTGTTCTGGCGAGACAGACAGACACTGACATGTGTTGTTCCGATTACCCTTCAAGAGAGTCTATTTCTATTAATGAAAGGAAAACAACTGAAGAGAGTGAATTGATTCTAAATCTTGTTAGAATCCAAGATGATAGATTTAATCGGTTGAAAAACCATGTCAATATCCTTCTTGGTGTCGTAAGAGACTGCAATTCCAAAAGTACTGAAGATCAGTCTTGACGTATCCTACTTGAGGCAAGCCTTGAAAAGGATGTTTTGGAAATTTAACATTGCTTGAATAAACTCTCCATTCAAGGATGTGTCAAAAAGTCCTCTATACCATCTACTTCTCGTGAAACCAAAAGATCTCCAGTTTCAGAAGTAAAACCGGAATCCTTTCCTATTAAAAAACATATGCCCGAAGTCTCCATTAATCAAGGTTGTTACACATCAGATGGGAGGAAGAAATCTTCAAACGATGATATTAAGACGAAACCTTCTAATCATCCTCATGATCAGAAAGTATGTCTCTTTTGTGATTCAAAAGGGCATGTTAACCTAAACAGAAACTCTAGGTTGAATAACAATTTCATTGTTCAACTTCAACACACCTTAGACTTAATTCTCAAAGGTATAACTGACATTCGTATGCCTAAACCAATTGGTTTTCGTACTTACCCTGTGTATGCTAACTAAGTCAGTTCAATGAGTTCCTCGAATGCTCAAAATCAGAACAAACGTCTTAGCAAAAATCTCCTAAGGAAAGATCAAGTTGTTTCCTCTGGAGATAACATTACCTTTGATGTGAATGAAATACCAGGAGAAAGGAGAAAAAATGATGATATGAGAAATAACCTGAAGGAGATAATTGAAGGCTATAAAGAAATTGTCAACCTCCTCAAGTCAAAATTCTTCTCGTAAGAACTCGAACTATGTCTCATATTTTGATGACAGTAAGTTTTATGATAATTGTTCACATCAAAGGAGATTTTTTCCTAGACTTGACAGGAAAAAGAAACTCAACCATGAACTTCGTTCATCTAATAAGCTGAAAGCTCCTTCTTGTGCTAATTAATCACAAGGGTTGAGAAGTTACTCATAAAAGTCATGTTGGGTAAGTTGTGTTAATAATCGGGTATACTTCTGTCAAAACTGTTTTCTGTTTAGTTGAGTTATCTTCTTATCGCTTATGAATCAACTATTGCCTACAGACAACTTTGCGTAAAGTATTGGTTTTGTCTAAGAGGTTATTCATTTTTCCTTCTCTTTTTCGAAGAAGTTTTTTCTTTGCAACTATGTTGACTGCTACTTTTGTGCTCTAATATCGTTTCTCTACTGATATATAAAATTTACTGAGCCAAAAAATTTGTGATATTTGTCACATAGCAGAAATTCTATCTTATCGTAAATTTACGACCAGTTGCATACCTTTGTTGTTGGGTCAAGATTGTGTTCGTACGAGTACCCGTGTTACTGTCACGCATCAATTCTAGAAACCCTAAAAGTTTCCTTCCTTAAGAAACCATTTAAATACCAAAACCCTTGAGTCTCGTACGCATACTCTGGGATTTTTTTGTGGTCAGTCAAGAATGTCTTCTTCTAACTCTAGCGGTTTTGCAAAAGGGTTTCTTGACAAAGATATTGGTTTCGAGTCCAAGGGAAGAAAGAAAAGAACCCTAGTAGAAGATGATCATCCTAATGCCTCATGTTACTATGCTTATACACATCAGGATGTTGAGAATGAGGATATGGTTTCTGCTGAAGTGGTTCATGATTTTCTTAAATATTTTAGGAAGCAAAACTGCAGCTCGTTGATACTTTGAAGACTCTTGATGTGTTAAGAACTGAGTTGAAAAACGTTACTTCTGACCTTGGTCTCATAAAGACACATGTTAAAGATCTTCTCAATGAGGATATCTTCTCTAAAGATGCAGTAGATGATGCCAATCACAAGCTCAAAGATCTCACAACTCATGAGGATACTGAACCGACTATTTGACTTCAGTTCGTGTTCGGTTTTGGCATAGGAGTCTGTTTTTGTTTATTATCTTGTTGATTCTATTTGTCTAGTAAATCTTCTTTTCATGTTTTATTTAGAAGAATAACTAGAGTTTGGAATATCCATTATTGTGATTACACATAGTTATGTCCAACATTTTCATCTTTATTGTTTTTAGATTTATTTGCTAAATTCTAAAAAATTGTTTGGAAGATGATTTTTGCAGTATTAATCTTTATGGTTTTATATATTACAAACTTATTATGGGATATGTGTGTTTGCATCCGTGAAATATGATTGTCCCATACCTTGTCAAAAGTGAAGTCTTTCATATGTCGATATGCATGTATTGATAAAAGAATGAATGAACTTTTGACATTATAAAAGTTTAAACCTATTGTATGTCATTGTGCAAATAGTGATGGAAAATAGAATGAATCCTTGCATATTCCGCAGTATTGATCTTTCCTGATCCATATTTTATGTATATATTGTACGGCTTCGTAAGTTTTCTTATGTCGAGCATGACCAATTGAATTGATCACACTCTTGTGGTAATTTAGTTGTGTATTCCGATTGAATTAATCATGGGTTTTCTTGTGGTTAATTTAATTGAGTATTTTTGGATTCAAATTCATATGCGTATGCGATTTGTTATGTCAAAAGAAATCCTTCTTTTTTTGTGAAAGTAAGGTCGCCCTTGTTGTTCTTTCGGGAATGACATTTTATGGGGGGGGAGTTCTTAATTGAACTTGTGCTTAATTGCCAAATCTTTGTGGAGAGTGCGGCTGTGGAATATTATAGGGGTTATCTTGTATATTTATAAACTCCTTGATGAATGCATTTAGCTTCGGCTATATGATGACATCTAAAAAGTTGATATGTGCTTTCTTTTGGTAATGAAATGTCTCTATGGAAATTTCATTAGGATCCCACTAGTTTTCGTACCTTTTCCAATTTTATTGACAAAAATGGGGAGAATTAATGTGTAGTTCACACTACAAATACATATGGTTTCCGGATCATTATGTAAGGGGGAGTGGTTTCCATGTGAGATGGAGTATTGACTAAGGTGGAGTGATACATATCACCATAGTATTGTTGTCTAAGTTGTGATACAATTGAAATTTGATGTTGTGTAATAATACTATGACATTGTGTAACAATGATTGAGAAATCTTGTTTTCTCATTGTTATGACTAAGGATTTTCAACAACGGTGATACTAAACTTAAACCTTTGGGATCATTGAAGTACTTGGAAGTGACGAAGATTTCGAGTAATGTTGAAGAACCAAGAAGATCAGGCATGTGGAAGAGAAGCTACAAAAGTTTATTTATCTATTTTTGTATTACATATGAATTGATAGTTTTGTCAGTAAAATTGACAAAGGGGGAGATTGTTAGAGCACTGCTTGGTCGAACTCTCATGCGTTGCTATCTCAAGTATGTTTTTCAATGTTAGTGACCAAAACTATAAGTCTTGATTTCTAGTCTACTTATAGCTAAGTCTTGGACTAGGATAGAAAGTGTAGTTGAGCTCAAGACTCCATGGCAATCATCATACAAAGACGAAGAACTACTCAAGGAACTGTTGGAACTTAATCGACTAAAAGTGTTTGTGGGTAAAAATTATTTCTGCGGGTTTTGATAAATATGGGTGTGTGGATGAGAAACAAATCTAAACCTTAAAAAAATGCACTGCACGGGAGTACTTTATATTCGAGAGATCGATCTGTACAATCCTGGCCTAAACCAAAAAATGGTCGTTCCAGTCTTGCTTCGGTAACAAAGTGAAGGAGAAGGGTTGGTCTTAGGGAGGGAAGCAAATAAGGTGTTGAGATCAGAATGGTTAACTCTAAAGGTGTGGCTATTTTATGACTTGTATCAGAATTTGGAATTGGCTTGCGGAATGTAAGCTATCAGTTCTTTGGTGTTTTCTGGATACTGTGTTGTTGTTAACCAAAACTTGTTGCCGTTTGGTTGAAATAGGTAAAACCTATTTATACAACTCATATTGAACACACCTTGATCTCGTAGAAAGTGGGAATGATGGGGTGATGGATAAGTGGGGTAATGTGTAAATGCCAGAGACCACGTTCCCACTATGAAGGAAACGGGTTAGTTTACACCCACTACTTCTTGCCGCCACTAACTGCCCTACTTTATGACACTTCCTTATAATGGGTGTGTTGCACGCCGCACGCTGAAAACCGCCAGACCAATACCCTGATGAGTATCCCCCAGTTTGTGACATGTTTGATGTCTCGAGTATTTTTCATGGAAAACGTGTAGCTGATTGCCATGTGTGGCAAGTCAAAGTCAGGAGACTTGCCGCAGGAGAATAGCATGTGATGCTATTAGGCTTGTCTTGGTTTTTCGCCTAAGACTTTCCACAGGCCTGTCAATTCTGTGGTGAATTTGTACGGCTGAGATCGTAACTCATGAGAAAGGGCGGCCATTGATTATGGCCACATTATGTTGGCGCCTGATAATAGCACAGTGGCGCCATTGGCACATGCCAATGGAATAGTGGCATATTTAGCGCATGCCAGTGGCACAATGGCATGGTTGGCATAGTTAGCGCATGCCGGTGGCACGGTGGCGCAAGTAGCGCCTGGCGTAGTTATGACCGCTAGATTTTGGCACATTGGTATTAGACCCAAATATGGCTTGGCAATATTAGTTCCAGTTGCCACATCAGTCCCAATGCTCTGGGTAGTATTACTTGTCTTGGTTGGCGTAGCAACTTTACCTAAATTAGGGTTTGTCATGCCAAAACCCTAATTAGTGTTGTGGCATGTGGCCGCGGCACAGTGACGTTTTTGTGCAAACGGTGCCATAGCCATGCCAAAGGAACTACAACAAGGCCATAATGTGGAAACGGCCACAGGAGCAAGGGTTGCTATGAGTGGCTATGGTATGGCGCCATTCTTAGGTTTTCCTGGGTCCCACATGGCTCGTGGCATGTTTTGGGGCCCGAAGTGGCGTAATTTGGGCCACGACTGGAAATTAGGGTTTCGACTAACGCCACTAAAGAAAGGTCGTGTTTCTGATTATGATACCCTAATTGAAGTCTGTTATGGCGTTGGCCACGAACAGAAGGTGGGTTAGCGCGTATGCGCGCTATTCATGGCACATTAGCACGTTCGGCATGCTGCTGCGGCAAAGTGGCACATTTGGCATGTTTGGCATGCACATTTAGTGCATTGACGCGGCATGGCATGTTTGGCATGCACGTTTAGTGCATTGACGCGGCATGGCATGTTTGGCATGTCATTAACATGCGGAGCGGGATGGCATGTTTGGCATGTACGTTAGGAATTTCATTGACATGTTGGCGCGGTTTTGGAAAGCCAATTGGGCATTGTGACCATCTGCAGCAATTTTGCCTCTTTTAATATTGTGGCAGTTTTAGAGCGACCTGATCGGTCGATAAAAAGAGGGGCCGGCAATGCATAGGCGTGGCCACACTTCCAGCGCGCGTGGCGGATTTAAAGCGACCTTATTGGTCGATAGAAAATAGGGCCTGAAAAAGCGGGGGTTTAACAACCACACCAAATATTTTTCTTAGCAATCTGTATGGACAAACTCCAATATACTTTCTAGAGAATCAATTAGACAGTCAGACTCAATCTAGATAAAAAGTATATCAAAGAGCTTTTATCTCTATCTCTCGATTTAAATCTTACTCAAGCAAACTCCGAGTCTTAATTTAAATACAAGAGAGATAAACTTGGATGGTACCAAAGACCAATATCCAAGTGTCAATCAATTTAAATCAACAACCAAAAGGTCGGATATTCTAATTGATTGAACAACGCACAACCTGTATTATTTCAATTATATAAACAAATATAATTCGGAAAAGAAATGACACATACACCGGAAATTTTGTTAACGAGGAAACCGCAAATGCAGAAAAACCCCGGGACCTAGTCCATATTGAACACACACTATATTAAGCCGCTACAG